>NC_088713.1:21491119-21828090 GCF_963576615.1 Watersipora subatra
CTCATACAGAGAACATGCCCTTAAAGGTAGCATATTATGGTTCATACAAAGAACATGCCCTTAAAGGTAGCATATTGTGGCTCATACAGAGAACATGCCCTTAAAGGTAGCATATTATGGCTCATACAGAGAACATGCCCTTAAAGGTAGCACATTGTGGCTCATACAGAGTCATGCCCTTGAAGGTAGCACATTGTGGCTCATACAGAGTCATGCCCTTACAGGTAGCATATTATGGCTCATACAGAGAACATGCCCTTAAAAGTAGCACATTATGGCTCATACAGAGAACATGCCCTTAAAGGTAGCATATTATGGCTCATACAGAGAACATGCCCTTAAAGGTAGCATATTATGGCCCATACAGAGAACATGCCCTTAAAGGTAGCATATTGTGGCTCATACAGAGAACATGCCCTTAAAGGTAGCATATTATGGATCATACAGAGAACATGCCCTTAAAGGTAGCACATTATGGCTCATACAGAGAACATGCCCTTAAAGGTAGCATATTGTGGCTCATACAGAGAACATGCCATTAAATGTAGCATATTATGGCTCATACAGAGAAAATGCCCTTAAAGGTAGCATATTATGGTTCATACAGATAACATGCCCTTAAAGGTAGCATATTGTGGCTCATATAGAGAACATGCCCTTAAAGGTAGCACATTGTGGCTCATACAGAGTCATGCCCTTACAGGTAGCATATTATGCCTCATACAGAGAACATGCCCTTAAAAGTAGCATATTGTGGCTCATACAGAGAACATGCCTTTAAAGGTAGCATATTGTGGCTCATACAGAGAACATGCCCTTAAAGGTAGCATATTATGGCTCATACAGAGTCATGACTTTACAGGTAGCATATTGTGGCTCATTCAGAGAACATGCCTTTAAAGGTACCATATTATGGCTCATGCAGATAACATGCCCTTAAAAGTAGCATATTATGGCTCATACAGAGAACATGCCCTTAAAGGTAGCATATTATGGTTCATACAGAGAACATGCCTTTAAAGGTAGCATATTATGGCTCATACAGAGAACATGCCCTTAAAGGTAGCACATTGTGGCTCATACAGAGTCATGCCCTTACAGGTAGCATATTGTGGCTCATACAGAGAACATGCCCTTAAAGGTAGCACATTGTGGCTCATACAGAGTCATGCCCTTACAGGTAGCATATTTTGGCTCATACAGAGAACATGCCCTTAAAGGTAGCACATTATGGCTCATACAGAGAACATGCCCTTAAAGGTAGCATATTGTGGCTCATACAGAGTCATGCCCTTAAAGATAGCATATTATGGCTCATCCAGAGTCATGCCCTTAAAGGTAGCATATTGTGGCTCATACAGAGAACCTGCCCTTAAAGGTAGCGCATTATGGCTCATACAGAGAACATGCCCTTAAAGGTAGCACATTGTGGCTCATACAGAGTCATGCCTTTACAGGTAGCATATTGTGGCTCATACAGCAAACATGCCCTTAAAGGTAGCACATTGTGGCTCATACAGAGTCATGCCCTTAAAGGTAGCATTTTATGGCTCATACAGAGAACATGCCCTTAAAGGTAGCATATTGTGGCTCATACAGAGAACATGCCCTTAAAGGTAGCATATTATAGCTCATACAGAGAACATGCCCTTAAAGGTAGCATATTATGGCTCATACAGAGAACATGCCCTTAAAGGTAGCATATTGTGGCTCATACAGAGAACATGCCCTTTAAGGTAGCACATTGTGGCTCATACAGAGTCATGCCCTTACAGGTAGCATATTATGGCTCATACAGAGAACATGCCCTTAAACGTAGCATATTATGGTTCATACACAGTTTTATTATTATTAAATTATGTAGAAGCTCCAAAATACAGTTTGCTTTTTCAAATGCACCTCATATTTTCTTAAGTTGCACTTAAACTGTTTGCTTAATCTTAATTTTAAAATTAGCTGATCAAGTTTTTTCAATAACCATTTCGCTGGACTAAGCAAGGTAATGCTCTTCATAGATATTTGGAGCAAGTGCTTTTCACAGTAGGAATCCTGTGTAAAACCTCTGAATGTTAAAATTGCAGTTGATGGACACAAATTCAACTCATTGCCACAAATGAGTCAACTATTTACTATAGTTTAAGTAAAATTTAGTTGTCTCTGAAACTTCATTTTAATTAAGAAAGAAAAGAATTACTGACTTTCATAAATTGGGAAAATTCCGGGTTAATCAACTTAGCATTTTAATTTGCAAAAGTTTATTTAAAAATCATTTGAAATACGGGAATTTTCATGAATGTCTTGAGTTAAATTTTTTCTCTAATGATTCTGCTTTTGCTATTGAAGGTTTTTCATTTCACCTTTTCATGAATTTTTAGCAATTTAACAAACCTTTGGTTTTTGTTTAATTTCTAAATTGTTAGGTATTGGTGAACCAGCTTATTCCTTCTAAGTAAAATCTTTGCAGTTTGTTAAATTATCGTGCATTTTTTTAAACCGATTTATTCAACGATGAATTGTTTTTGGATCCTAGAAAACTACCTCTTTTAGCTACCTCTACGCTTTTAGTAGGCACAAGTTTTGTTTCAAGTTCGTCTCAAGCAACAATCAGTTAGTAAACCATCAACTGAACCTAACTGAAACTTTTTTATACTATCACTTTTTAGTTTGTTTGACTTTTAAACGTATCGTATCTTTCAACCATGTTCTAGGCATTGCACCCTCTGCTAGAGAATGGGTGTGTTGGAAATGAAGAACCTGCTGCCTACAAGAAATGTGCTTTCATAGGCATATCTAACTGGGCTCTTGATCCTGCTAAAATGAACCGTGGAATTTTCATACAGATTGGTTCACCCAATGATAATGAGTTGCAGATCATTGCAAGGTACTGTCAGAAATGAGCTATATCACTTTAGTTTGCATTTATTGCTGAAAGTATACTAAATTTTCATTGTGAAAGCCGAGACACATATACTAACTTACTAGGCATACCCCATGACAATTTTCAATATATTATTGTGAAAACGCAGTCGTTATTAAGTGAGTTTTGGAATCGTTAAAATGGAACGTCAGAGCTTCAACTATTTGTAGAGAGATCTGCCGATCCTCTACAGCGGTGTGCGGTCATGCAGAGCAGTTCATTGGTAACCTTGCCAAATCGTATCAAGAGATCTGCAAAGCTAAAAAACCAGAAGGAAGAGATATGACCGAGTTTTTTGGTCTGAGAGACTTTTACAGGTATCATCTATATATATAAATCTCAGTGTCTGTCTGTCGTCTGTCATTTATCCAATGATAGCGATTAAAATCTAGCAACAAAAAACTGCATTATGCTGGATTTGAATGCGGAACCTCCAGCTCTGCAGACATATGCGTTAACAATTACACTATACGTCTAACTGGCTATCCTGCTGTATGATTTTGCCTAACAATCAAAGAGCCTTGACTTTACATCCTTGCATACAAATTGATAGACGCGACTCTTGTGAGCTGCAATCGTTATTCCTCTTATGTCATAGCAGTTTGCTAGCCACAATCATTGCCTTTGTGCCACAAACAAAACCCTGCCTCTTTTTTTTATTTCCAGTTTTTACGTTATTTTGTAATTTATTTTAACTGAAGTTTTTTTAACCAACTTAAGAGTTTTTTTTAAAAGTTTCAATAAGCATGTCTTCAGTTTCTGGCTTGATTTTCACTCGAACTTCAAATTCAGCAAATCCTAAGGTCAATCACTAAAAATTGTGAAACTGAAAACTTCTCAAGATGGAAAGTTGCATGTTGCGTTATTTTGAGTAAAAATGGCCTTTGCAGTCTCTCTACTCAGTCGGACAAAAAAAGTAAATGTGGTACATGTTAAAATAAAAAATATATTTTTTGTACAGAAACTTTTTTATAACCCTGGCAACACCGATCACTCAGTTGTCAACTATAAAAATAAATTGCGCTGCACAAGTTTAGTAAAACTGAAAACTGTGGTAATTATTAATAAGTATTTTATAAGCTCTCACCATGTTTTCACTAGCTTGAAGCGGGAAGGCGAGTGCTCTCTAATTAATCCTTGTACTTACATGCTTGAGAATCTCGATGAGCTTAACAAGCTACATAATCCTGCAAGCTTGTGTGAGAGGCTTTTGCCTTCTAAGGCCAATTTGGCTTCTTTAGCCCGAGTTATTGTAACATAATCAGGTGCACAAGAGATGCCTGCATATACAGACAGCATGCCCCTTTTTCTTTGAAGTCTGAAGATAGGCACTTAGGTTCAAACATAGGTTTCACCATAAACAATGTTAGGAAGCAAAAAGCTTCAGACACGGTGTTTGACATGCATGTATACTATCCTCTGGTCCACTTATAGAGCATGCAATCATCATGAGCTTGCCAATGTGTTAAGCAGGAGCTTAGCATTTTTACCTGAATATGATGGTAGCCTGTGAACAAGATGTTAACCCATACTAAAATCAAAAGTGGCTTTACCGGTATGGGTTGAATTATCCTCTTCCATATTTACATGTACTCTCCGGGTCATTGTAGCTCTCGCCAGCCTAACCTGTCATCTTCAGCTCCAATATGCAAATCTTGAGTATATACCTGCTCTTATCTTTACCTGCTTGCGCACACTAACTAAGCATCGGGGTCACCCAGAATCGTAAAGAGCGTGGACCATAAACTCCTCCTGAAAGCCGGGCTCATTTTTAGCAGAGCCTTCTGCTCCTCCATCGCTTTAGCCTAAGAAATCTCCCCTGGGCTAGCGCGCCACCTGTTTCAGCATGGCTAACTTCACGGCTTACAGTTGAGCCAGTGTTCTTTGCACCTCCTTATTTTGAGGTGTGAGGAGCCAAGTGGGTTTTCCCGCCAACAGACAGCTGGTTGTCTATAGGAAGTTGTGACTGAGTCTTACCAGCCCGTCAGCTAAAACAAGTTACTGACAAAGCAGTCCTCTCTGCACCTCCCTGATGTGAGGTGTGGAGAGCCAAGTGGGCCTCCCCATCGACAGACAGTTCTCTGTAGGTGAATTTTTCTTAGCCTGGGTAGCTGGCAGTCTACCATCCTTCAGGATAGCCAAGTTTGTAAAGGTAGCCTTGAACTGCTGCTCATTCTCAATCTCCTGCTGGAGCTGGTGCTTGCCAACCTCTACGGCTGCATTAGCTCTGTACTACTACTTTGTGTTAGACCCCAAGCTGCTTCTGCGGAGCTGTGTTTGTGGAACAACTTCTTCTGAGCTGGTACCATCCCTCATTGATAACTTTCCTAGTTGACCTTCATTTCTGTCTTTTCCATCCCCAAGATTTTACATTTGCTATCAGATTTATTTGGCAAGTTTTGCGATTTGCCATCATCTGAAAGACGCCAATACAGACCAGCAGTAATAGGTCTAGGAAGCAACGATGTAACTGGTTTAAAACCTTTTGTACATAATGCATTTAAAGCAGGTAACAATTTCAGCTGCCTAAACTCATTTAGGCCTAAAAAGATTTTGCTCAGTCCTTTTATAATATGAATTTGAGTGACCATAGATCTGTGTCTACTTCTCAAATAAACCTCTGCTTTACCTACTACCTTTAACTCAGAACCATCTATTGGTGTCAGAACAGTTTCTGGCGCTCCTAACCGTAAATCTAACCCGTTGGCTGCTTTTTCTATTAATGCTGAAACCTCAGCCCCTGTATCAAGCACAAAATCCACTTCAATATTGTTTCCCTTTAATGTTTTTACTATTTTATCATCTAGTCAATTAGGACTAGAGGAAAAAAAACATTTTATTCCTACTAAGGTGACAGGAACATGTGTAGTCTATGTCTTTTCTACCTGAACCTCTGTCATTTTCGCTACTGCTACTTCCATCATAGCGGTACCTGTGAAGATCTTGTTTCCGATAGTCGTCAAAACTAGCACGGTCAATGCTAGTATGACCTTTCCTATTGCAAGTAAAGCACTTTGCAGCAGGACAACTGCTAAGCCGGTGCTGCCGACTACCACAGTTGTAACATTTATCACTTTTAGGTGAATGTTCATCCTTAGACCTAGTGCTCCAATTATGACTATCAACACTAAAATACTTAAAAGACCGACTAGAGTTTCTATGTCAGCTTCTACATTCATGTCTAGTAGGCTCATGACCTGAAGTTTTACAACCAGCCTTGGGGTACCTGTTCTTAGACCTATTATCATAATAGTCCTTACACTCTACAAGAAGTTCTATGAACTTTTGCGCCTTTACTAGAGTAACAATTGGTGCTTCTAGTTTTATTTTTACATTGCCTAGAAACCATGGCCCCTACTTCTGAAACCTCAGAACCACTAGCCTTAGCATCTTTTAGTACTGCTTTTGAATCACAAGCCAGTTGTATAGCTCTGAGAGTGTCAGATAACCTTACCTAATCTAAATCTCTTTCCTGCATCAATTGCCTACGTAGCGCTGACTATCTGAGTACATTAACAGCTATCGCAAAAGCAAAATGTTTCCTGTTATCATCGCCACCAAAGTTTAAATTCCTGCTGAGTTTCTCAACTCTTAACATATAATCATTTTCATTTTCTTCACATTCTTGAGAACAAGTAACGAATTTCATAGTCCTAACATATACTATTTCCTCCCCAACATAAATTCTATTTAGGTTATCCATGACCTTCTCATAAGTAGAATCATGAGACTCCAAACTAAATTCTACAAACTGTTAAGCCCCACAACCATCTTTACCTACAAAATAGCCCTCAATAGCACAAGCAGTTTAATGCGACCGCTAACATAGTCTTGACTTCCTTCAGCCTCACCCTTTTGTAGAGTGGTAAGTTCTACGCATTAGTTAAATTCTGATAGCCAAGACCTATAAGAATTAGCTGCATCACTAGAGTTAATAACTAACCTGAAAAATCTATTAACATTGAACTCATTGAACTTGAATGCAGTCATCATTAAAAATCACAAACGCCGCTACCTCGATTAATACACAAAAGTGATCAAAACATGTACTCTTCTCGAAATGAATAGGTAACTAATTCCTGTAACCCTGTATCACCTTCCCTTACACTACTCTCAAATGACTACGTGACAGTTTGAACGCTAAATACTGTCGACACTGTATTGCTTTTCTTTGTACCACTCTTGAATGTCCACACAAAAGTTTGACCACTAAACACTGGCAACACTATGACTGCTTCTTACACCACTTTCGAATGTCTACAAGAAATTTCAAGCAGTAAACATTGTCACTGAGCACTTTCCTTCGCATACCGAGTTTGCCTTCGACACCATGTTTTGTAAGCACTCACCACGTCTTCACTAGCTTGAATTAAGAAAAAGAAGGCTCTCTAATTAATTCATTACATTAACTCTAATTACATATATACTTAAGAACCTCAATAAGCTTAAAAAGCTACATAAAATGTACATAATCCTGCAAACCTGTGTGTGAGGCTTTTGCCTTATAAAGCCTATCTGGCTTCCTTAGCCAAAATTCTTGTAACATAATCAGGCGCACGAGAAAGCGCCTGCGTATACAATAATAGGCAGTTTAAAGATCCATTTTCTGTTTAATAAAATTTAAACTAAATGATGTTTTTGTAAACATTTTCTGAATGTTGGTGTCAGTGAACCAGAGGCAACATCGTTCTTTGTGAAACTGCTTCAGGTTTTAATTCATTAAAGCTTAATGATTCAAATAATACATTTGTTCTCTTTACTGGAGGACAGGTACAAGCACTTTTGAATTCGAAAATTTTTCTTCAATTTAATTGATCAATGAAAAATAATTTTATTTAATTAAGTACGCAATTGTTTCTAGCAGTATGATATCTACTGCAATTCTCAAAATGGTTTTCTAGAAGACTGGCGATTATTTTTTATTTCACAGAGTGTTGTAAGATTTGTCATATGTCAACTTAACAACCATCATACGTGGAGTGGAATCTCAAATCAGCATTTATCCTTTCAAGTGCCATTACAACGCATGAGGGTTTACTGACTAAAACTGTTTTCAGCAAAATTAGAGCTGTTTTTTAGAACATTCCAGTATTTCTAGAATCATTCTTCTTTTTAAAAAGACAGTGATTAGAAACAATTTACTAAAAATATTAGTTTGCAATACTTTAGAAGCAAAACGATTTTTAAGAATTCCATGAAAATTAACTCATACACCAGCGACCAAATATAATGTGAGCTACATTAAATACTAGTAATTTCTCAGAAAAAATGCAGTAATTTAACTTAGTACTACAAGAAACCGAATTGTTGTAAGTTACCTATTCAATTTTCAAAATAACCAGCTAAGTCTCTTCTTTCTAATTGGGTAAATGTCAGATAGAGACTTCATGTTAGTTACATGTAGACATGTGTCTCAAAGAAGGTTGTGGTAAAAATTTTATGATTTTCGAAAACCTTCACTTGCTAGAACAAAATTAGAATTTCACAATCAAAATGCTGAAAATATAAGTAGTTTGGTTAAAATTATTGTTGTGCTACATATAATACAAAGTTATAAATAATATTTTTATAAATAACAGTTAACCATGAGCGTAAAAATCATGGAACTCTAATTTCCGACTTTTCCTCACGAGTATCATCCTTCAAACCAATACATACCAAATCTATAAGCCAATACAACTCAAACAAACTGTCATAAATATGTTTCCAATAATAAAAATATGTTGAACAACTCTCTTCTTGACTTTTCAGACTTCATAAACAGCTCTAAGAATAAGAATCAATATGATAATGAAAGTGAATTTGAAAGTGAATGATAACTTTAGTCTGACTACAGCTGACTACCTGAAAAGTGTATTTTTATTCGAGCATAACTATTTAAATTGGCAAAATTAAAAGTTAATAACAGTTTTTAAAAGTTGTTTTTAATTTGATTCATGCAGTCTTTTACTGTCTTACCATTTCTGAACCTGCATATTTACTTCTGGTGTTGGGAAAAAATTGATCGTGAACGATGAAATTTTAAGTCGCTATAATGAGTATTTTGGTTACAACTTGTGCCAGATATATCATTGAGGCATAATTTTAAATTTTTCTGATAGGCCCGTAATTCTTTTTATAACTAATCAATGATTTTCTTCTATACTTAAAAATTACTTTACATGGAATGGGTAAATTTTCAAGGCGAGATAACTCGTGTTGGTAGCCTAGCTACAATATGAATTCATGAGTTCACTCGCGATGCTTGCGAATGGGTTAACTGTTTGAATTTACTTTTTGCTCATTTTATTTTTGATCACTTCAAACGCTCTATCGTTGTAATTTTATTACCAGACCAGTCCCTAGTAATAATTACTTTTAACAGTCTCAAGGAAATTAAATTTTCCTAAAATAAAGCATAAGCTTTAGTTTGGTGGTCTAAAAAAGGAAACTAAATGGCTTAACCCTTTTACTGCCATCCACGTACAAGTTTAGCTATCGGCCTAGTGCAGGCGATTTTACCGAAATTTGCCGATATTGCTTTATGATATGTATACAATATTTTTTTCAATTCAAAATTCCATTTATAAAAATTTTCGTAATATATTTTACTTTGTCAACATTTTAACTAACACTGCTAAACAAAAAGTTCAATGTATCTATACAATGTGCAATGATAAAGCTATGTGAAGCGATCGCTACGAAGCTAAGACGATCTTCCACAATGTTCCATACTCTTACAAAACTATTACTTTCACCTCTATCAGAGTCACTGCTGCTACATTAATTATCTGTATAATTACGAAAATCTTAATCTGAAATAGCTATAACGTCATCAACGTAAGTAATTACCTGTTTTCTGACTCGCGCGTGGTACTTGATGAAATCACCCAAAAATTGTTTGTTTTTAGGTTAGTAGTTCTCTAACAAAATGTTTAAAATTGCTTGGTTGTTTTAGGCTAATTGTATAAGGATGTCTTCAAACAACGTTGTCAATATCTTGAAAGTCCTAAAGATCGTGGGTTATGTTGTCAACGAATAATAAAATGAAGTTACTATGGAGTTGCTACGGGATTAAAGTCACAATTATGTGTCTACGGCATCGAAAGAGTTAAATAGCCATAAGTCATTTTTATTCCAGTCTAATGAAAATGGTGGTCGGCTTTGCACGACAAACTGGCAAACTAAACAAGAATCAGCTAAAACACAGTGTCAAGAGGAACTTTGGAGGCTTTGATCCAGATGACCGAAAATTTCAACCCATGGAGATATTCATGAGACACTGCCCTACCTTTGAGGAACTTGACAACAGCGATGATGACATGCCAACAACTGACTCTATCGGGCTGGTTCAAGCTGGTCTGTTTGGCACCGGCGGCACGTATGTTACAAACTACAATGAGCAATACATGCATCTACATTCTGTCAAGTAATATCAATAAAAAAGTTAGACTAATATTAAATTTTAAACAAATTACAACTTAACTTTTGTTAGGAGGACAAAGCCGAGATATCAACGGGTTTCTGAAAACAAATGACTGTAATTTGATACGAGAAAAATGTTTTAGATTTCAAGTTGCATTTCACACAGTAACCATTGATTTATTTTGTTTCATTGCCTGAGGCGGACAAGTTAGGTTTTTATAAGTACAGTAACAGTAACATCAGTTTCATCAGTAACAGTTTATAACTCTATATAGTTTAATATAGGTAGAAGAGTTTATAAGTACCTAAGTAACAGTTTATATCTCTATAGAGTTTAATATAAGTAGAAGTGTTTATAAGTACCTCAGTCACAGTTTATAACTCTATATAGTTTAATATAGGTAGAAGTGTTTATAAGTACCTCAGTAACAGTTTATAACTCTATATAGTTTAATATAAGTAGAAGTGTTTATAAGTACCTCAGTAACAGTTTATAACTCCATATAGTTTAATATAAGTAGAAGTGTTTATAAGTACCTCAGTAACAGTTTATAACTCTATATAGTTTAATATAGGTAGAAGTGTTTATAAGTAACTCAGCAGCAGTCTACAACTCTATAAAGTTTAATATAGGTAGAAGTGGTTATAAGTACCTCAGTAACAGTTAATAACTCTATATAGTTTAATATAGGTAGAAGTGTTTATAAGTACCTCAGTAACAGTTTATAACTCTATATAGTTTAATATAGGTAGAAGTGTTTATAAGTACCTCAGTAACAGTTTATAACTCTATATAGTTTAATATAGGTAGAAGTGTTTATAAGTACCTAAGTAACAGTTTATATCTCTATATAGTTTAATATAAGTAGAAGTGTTTATAAGTACCTCAGTCACAGTTTATAACTCTATATAGTTTAATATAGGTAGAAGTGTTTATAAGTACCTCAGTAACAGTTTATAACTCTATATAGTTTAATATAAGTAGAAGTGTTTAAAAGTACCTCAGTAACAGTTTATAACTCCATATAGTTTGATATAAGTAGAAGTGTTTATAAGTACCTCAGTAACAGTTTATAACTCTATATAGTTTAATATAGGTAGAAGTGTTTATAAGTAACTCAGCAGCAGTCTACAACTCTATAAAGTTTAATATAGGTAGAAGTGGTTATAAGTACCTCAGTAACAGTTAATAACTCTATATAGTTTAATATAGGTAGAAGTGTTTATAAGTACCTCAGTAACAGTTTATAACTCTATATAGTTTAATATAAGTAGAAGTGTTTAAAAGTACCTCAGTAACAGTTTATAACTCCATATAGTTTGATATAAGTAGAAGTGTTTATAAGTACCTCAGTAACAGTTTATAACTCTATATAGTTTAATATAGGTAGAAGTGTTTATAAGTAACTCAGCAGCAGTCTACAACTCTATAAAGTTTAATATAGGTAGAAATGGTTATAAGTACCTCAGTAACAGTTAATAACTCTATATAGTTTAATATAGGTAGAAGTGTTTATAAGTACCTCAGTAACAGTTTATAACTCTATATAGTTTAATATAAGTAGAAGTGTTTAAAAGTACCTCAGTAACAGTTTATAACTCCATATAGTTTGATATAAGTAGAAGTGTTTATAAGAACCTCAGTAACAGTTTATAACTCTATATAGTTTAATATAGGTAGAAGTGTTTATAAGTACCTCAGTAACAGTTTATAACTCTATATAGTTTAATATAGGTAGAAGTGTTTATAAGTACCTCAGTAACAGTTTATAACTCTATATAGTTTAATACAGGTAGAAGTGTTTATAAGTACCTAAGTAACAGTTTATATCTCTATATAGTTTAATATAAGTAGAAGTGTTTATAAGTACCTCAGTCACAGTTTATAACTCTATATAGTTTAATATAAGTAGAAGTGTTTATAAGTACCTCATTAACAGTTTATATCTATATAGTTTAATATAGGTATAAGTGTTTATAAGTACCTCAGTAACAGTTTATAACTATATATAGTTTAATATAAGTAGAAGTGTTTATAAGTACATCAGTAGCAGTTTATAACTCTATATAGTTTAATATAGGTAGAAGTGTTTATAAGTACCTCAGTGACAGTTAATAACTCTATATAGTTTAATATAAGTAGAAGTGTTTATAAGTACCACAGTAACAGTTTATAACTCTATATAGTTTA
Organism: Watersipora subatra; assembly: GCF_963576615.1. Classification (NCBI taxonomy): domain Eukaryota; kingdom Metazoa; phylum Bryozoa; class Gymnolaemata; order Cheilostomatida; family Watersiporidae; genus Watersipora; species Watersipora subatra. The sequence continues at coordinate 21,503,632 of NC_088713.1, forward strand.
ATATAGGTAGAAGTGTTTATAAGTACCTCAGTAACAATTTATAACTCTATATAGTTTAATACAGGTAGAAGTGTTTATAAGTACCTAAGTAACAGTTTATATCTCTATATAGTTTAATATAAGTAGAAGTGTTTATAAGTACCTCAGTCACAGTTTATAACTCTATATAGTTTAATATAAGTAGAAGTGTTTATAAGTACCTCATTAACAGTTTATATCTATATAGTTTAATATAGGTATAAGTGTTTATAAGTACCTCAGTAACAGTTTATAACTATATATAGTTTAATATAAGTAGAAGTGTTTATAAGTACATCAGTAGCAGTTTATAACTCTATATAGTTTAATATAGGTAGAAGTGTTTATAAGTACCTCAGTGACAGTTTATATCTCTATATAGTTTAATATAAGTAGAAGTGTTTATAAGTACCTCAGTCACAGTTTATAACTCTATATAGTTTAATATAAGTAGAAGTGTTTATAAGTACCTCATTAACAGTTTATATCTATATAGTTTAATATAGGTATAAGTGTTTATAAGTAACTCAGTAACAGTTTATAACTATATATAGTTTAATATAAGTAGAAGTGTTTATAAGTACATCAGTAGCAGTTTATAACTCTATATAGTTTAATATAGGTAGAAGTGTTTATAAGTACCTCAGTGACAGTTAATAACTCTATATAGTTTAATATAAGTAGAAGTGTTTATAAGTACCTCAGTAACAATTTATAACTATATATAGTTTAATATAGGTAGAAGTGTTTATAAGTACCTCAGTAACAGTTTATAACTCTATATAGTTTAATATAAGTAGAAGTGTTTAAAAGTACCTCAGTAACAGTTTATAACTCCATATAGTTTGATATAAGTAGAAGTGTTTATAAGAACCTCAGTAACAGTTTATAACTCTATATAGTTTAATATAGGTAGAAGTGTTTATAAGTACCTCAGTAACAGTTTATAACTCTATATAGTTTAATATAGGTAGAAGTGTTTATAAGTACCTCAGTAACAGTTTATAACTCTATATAGTTTAATACAGGTAGAAGTGTTTATAAGTACCTAAGTAACAGTTTATATCTCTATATAGTTTAATATAAGTAGAAGTGTTTATAAGTACCTCAGTCACAGTTTATAACTCTATATAGTTTAATATAAGTAGAAGTGTTTATAAGTACCTCATTAACAGTTTATATCTATATAGTTTAATATAGGTATAAGTGTTTATAAGTACCTCAGTAACAGTTTATAACTATATATAGTTTAATATAAGTAGAAGTGTTAGAAGTGTTTATAAGTACATCAGTAGCAGTTTATAACTCTATATAGTTTAATATAGGTAGAAGTGTTTATAAGTACCTCAGTGACAGTTAATAACTCTATATAGTTTAATATAAGTAGAAGTGTTTATAAGTACCACAGTAACAGTTTATAACTCTATATAGTTTAATATAGGTAGAAGTGTTTATAAGTACCTCAGTAACAATTTATAACTCTATATAGTTTAATATAGGTAGAAGTGTTTATAGGTACCACAGTAACAGTTTATAACTCTATATAGTTTAATATAGGTAGAAGTGGTTATAAGTACCACAGTAACAGTTTTTAACTCTGTATAGTTTAATATAAGTAGAAGTGTTTATAAGTACCTCAGTAACAATTTATAACTATATATAGTTTAATATAAGTAGAAGTCTTTATAAGTACCTCAGTAACAATTTATAACTCTATATAGTTTAATATAAGTAGAAGTGTTTATAAGTACATCAGTAACAATTTATAACTCTATATAGTTTAATATAAGTAGAAGTGTTTATAGGTACCACAGTAACAGTTTATAACTCTATATAGTTTAATATAAGTAGAAGTGTTTATAGGTACCACAGTAACAGTTTATAACTCTATATAGTTTAATATAGGTAGAAGTGGTTATAAGTACCACAGTAACAGTTTATATCTCTATATAGTTTAATATAGGTAGAAGTGTTTATAAGTACCTCAGTAACAGTTTATAACTCTATATAGTTTAATATAGGTAGAAGTGTTTATAAGCACCTCATTAACAGTTTATAACTCCATATAGTTTAATATAGGTAGAAGTGTTTATAAGTACCTCAGTAACAGTTTATATCTCTATATAGTTTAATATAGGTAGAAGTGTTTATAAGTACCACAGTAACAGTTTTTAACTCTATATAGTTTAATACAAGTAGAAGTGTTTATAGGCACCTCAGTAACAGTTTATAACTCTATATAGTTTAATATAAGTAGAAGTGTTTATAGGTACCACAGTAACAGTTTATAACTCTATATAGTTTAATATAGGTAGAAGTGGTTATAAGTACCACAGTAACAGTTTTTAACTCTGTATAGTTTAATATAAGTACAAGTGTTTATAAGTACTTCAGTAACAGTTTATAACTATATATAGTTTAATATAGGTAGAAGTGGTTATAAGTACCACAGTAACAGTTTATAACTCTATATAGTTTAATATAAGTAGAAGTGTTTATAAGTACCTCAGTGACAGTTAATAACTCTATATAGTTTAATATAAGTAGAAGTGTTTATAAGTACCACAGTAACAGTTTATAACTCTATATAGTTTAATATAGGTAGAAGTGTTTATAAGTACCTCAGTAACAGTTTATAACTCTATATAGTTTAATATAAGTAGAAGTGTTTATAAGCACCTCATTAACAGTTTATAACTCTATATAATTTAATTTAGGTAGAAGTGTTTATAAGCACCTCAGTAACAGTTTATAACTCTATATAGTTTAATATAAGTAGAAGAGTTTATAATTACCTCAGTAACAGTTAATAACTCTATATAGTTTAATATAAGTAGAAGAGTTTATAAGTACCTCAGTAACAGTTTATAACTCTATATAGTTTAATATAGGTAGAAGAGTTTATAAGTACCACAGTAACAGTTTATAACTCTATATAGTTTAATATAGGTAGAAGTGTTTATAAGTACCTCAGTAACAGTTTATAACTCTATATAGTTTAATATAGGTAAAAGTGTTTATAAGTACCTCAGTAACAGTTTATAACTCTATAGTTTAATATAAGTAGAAGTGTTTATAAGTACTTCAGTAACAGTTTATAACTCTATATAGTTTAAGATAGGTAGAAGTATTTATAAGTACCTCAGTAACAGTTTATAACTCCATATAGTTTAATATAGGTAGAAGTGTTTATAAGTACCACAGTAACAGTTTATAACTCTATATAGTTTAATATAGGTAGAAGTGTTTATAAGCACCTCATTAACAGTTTATAACTCCATATAGTTTAATATAGGTAGAAGTGTTTATAAGTACCTCAGTAACAGTTTATATCTCTATATAGTTTAATATAGGTAGAAGTGTTTATAAGTACCTCAGTAACAGTTTATAACTCTATAGTTTAATATAAGTAGAAGTGTTTATAAGTACTGCAGTAACAGTTTATAACTCTATATAGTTTAATATAGGTAGAAGTATTTATAGGTACCTCAGTAACAGTTTATATCTCTATATAGTTTAATATAGGTAGAAGTGTTTATAAGTACCTCAGTAACAGTTTATAACTCTATATCGTTTAATATAGGTAGAAGTGTTTATAAGTACCACAGTAACAGTTTATAACTCTATATAGTTTAATATAGGTAGAAGTGTTTATAAGCACCTCATTAACAGTTTATAACTCCATATAGTTTAATATAGGTAGAAGTGTTTATAGGTACCTCAGTAACAGTTTATATCTCTATATAGTTTAATATAGGTAGAAGTGTTTATAAGTACCTCAGTAACAGTTTATAACTCTATATCGTTTAATATAGGTAGAAGTGTTTATAAGTACCACAGTAACAGTTTATAACTCTATATAGTTTAATATAGGTAGAAGTGTTTATAAGCACCTCATTAACAGTTTATAACTCCATATAGTTTAATATAGGTAGAAGTGTTTATAAGTACCTCAGTAACAGTTTATATCTCTATATAGTTTAATATAGGTATAAGTGTTTATAAGTGCCTCAGTAACAGTTTATAACTCTATATAGTTTAATATAGGTAGAAGTGTTTATAAGTACCTTAGTAACAGTTTATAACTCTATATAGTTTAATATAGGTAGAAATGTTTATAAGTACCTCAGTAACAGTTTATAACTCTATATAGTTTAATATAAGTAGAAGTGTTTATAAGTACTTCAGTAACAGTTTATAACTCTATATAGTTTAATATAGGTAGAAGTATTTATAAGTACCTCAGTAACAGTTTATAACTCTATATAGTTTAATATAGGTAGAAGTGTTTATAAGTACCACAGTAACAGTTTATAACTCTATATAGTTTAATATAGGTAGAAGTGTTTATAAGCACCTCATTAACAGTTTATAACTCCATATAGTTTAATATAGGTCGAAGTGTTTATAAGTACCTCAGTAACAGTTTATAACTCTATATAGTTTAATATAAGTAGAAGTGTTTATAAGTACCACAGTAACAGTTTATAACTCTATACAGTTTAATATAGGTAGAAGTGTTTATAAGCACCTCATTAACAGTTTATAACTCTATATAGTTTAATATAGGTAGGAGAGTTTATAAGTACCACAGTAACAGTTTATAACTGTATATAGTTTAATATATGTAGAAGTGTTTATAAGTACCTCAGTAACAATTTATAACTCTATATAGTTTAATATAAGTACAAGTGTTTATAAGTACTTCAGTAACAGTTTATAACTATATATAGTTTAATATAGGTAGAAGTGTTTATAAGCACCTCATTAACAGTTTATAACTCCATATAGTTTAATATAGGTAGAAGTGTTTATAAGTACCTCAGTAACAGTTTATATCTCTATATAGTTTAATATAGGTATAAGTGTTTATAAGTGCCTCAGTAACAGTTTATAACTCTATATAGTTTAATATAGGTAGAAGTGTTTATAAGTACCTTAGTAACAGTTTATAACTCTATATAGTTTAATATAGGTAGAAATGTTTATAAGTACCTCAGTAACAGTTTATAACTCTATATAGTTTAATATAAGTAGAAGTGTTTATAAGTACTTCAGTAACAGTTTATAACTCTATATAGTTTAATATAGGTAGAAGTATTTATAAGTACCTCAGTAACAGTTTATAACTCTATATAGTTTAATATAGGTAGAAGTGTTTATAAGTACCACAGTAACAGTTTATAACTCTATATAGTTTAATATAGGTAGAAGTGTTTATAAGCACCTCATTAACAGTTTATAACTCCATGTAGTTTAATATAGGTAGAAGTGTTTATAAGTACCTCAGTAACAGTTTATAACTCTATATAGTTTAATATAAGTAGAAGTGTTTATAAGTACCACAGTAACAGTTTATAACTCTATATAGTTTAATATAGGTAGAAGTGTTTATAAGCACCTCATTAACAGTTTATAACTCTATATAGTTTAATATAGGTAGGAGAGTTTATAAGTACCACAGTAACAGTTTATAACTGTATATAGTTTAATATATGTAGAAGTGTTTATAAGTACCTCAGTAACAATTTATAACTCTATATAGTTTAATATAAGTACAAGTGTTTATAAGTACTTCAGTAACAGTTTATAACTATATATAGTTTAATATAGGTAGAAGTGGTTATAAGTACCACAGTAACAGTTTATAACTCTATATAGTTTAATATAAGTAGAAGTGTTTATAAGCACCTCATTAACAGTTTATATCTCTATATAGTTTAATATAGGTAGAAGTGTTTATAAGTACCTCAGTAACAATTTATAACTTTATATAGTTTAATATAAGTAGAAGTGTTTATAAGTACTTCAGTAACAGTTTATAACTCTATATAGTTTAATATAGGTAGAAGTATTTATAAGTACCTCAGTAACAGTTTATAACTCTATATAGTTTAATATAGGTAGAAGTGGTTATAAGTACCACAGTAACAGTTTATAACTCTATATAGTTTAATATAAGTAGAAGTGTTTATAAGTACATCAGTAACAATTTATAACTCTATATAGTTTAATATAGGTAGAAGTGTTTATAGGTACCACAGTAACAGTTTATAACTCTATATAGTTTAATATAGGTAGAAGTGGTTATAAGTACCACAGTAACAGTTTTTAACTCTGTATAGTTTAATATAAGTAGAAGTGTTTATAAGTACCTCAGTAACAATTTATAACTATATATAGTTTAATATAAGTAGAAGTCTTTATAAGTACCTCAGTAACAATTTATAACTCTATATAGTTTAATATAAGTAGAAGTGTTTATAAGTACATCAGTAACAATTTATAACTCTATATAGTTTAATATAAGTAGAAGTGTTTATAGGTACCACAGTAACAGTTTATAACTCTATATAGTTTAATATAAGTAGAAGTGTTTATAGGTACCACAGTAACAGTTTATAACTCTATATAGTTTAATATAGGTAGAAGTGGTTATAAGTACCACAGTAACAGTTTATATCTCTATATAGTTTAATATAGGTAGAAGTGTTTATAAGTACCTCAGTAACAGTTTATAACTCTATATAGTTTAATATAGGTAGAAGTGTTTATAAGCACCTCATTAACAGTTTATAACTCCATATAGTTTAATATAGGTAGAAGTGTTTATAAGTACCTCAGTAACAGTTTATATCTCTATATAGTTTAATATAGGTAGAAGTGTTTATAAGTACCACAGTAACAGTTTTTAACTCTATATAGTTTAATACAAGTAGAAGTGTTTATAGGCACCTCAGTAACAGTTTATAACTCTATATAGTTTAATATAAGTAGAAGTGTTTATAGGTACCACAGTAACAGTTTATAACTCTATATAGTTTAATATAGGTAGAAGTGGTTATAAGTACCACAGTAACAGTTTTTAACTCTGTATAGTTTAATATAAGTACAAGTGTTTATAAGTACTTCAGTAACAGTTTATAACTATATATAGTTTAATATAGGTAGAAGTGGTTATAAGTACCACAGTAACAGTTTATAACTCTATATAGTTTAATATAAGTAGAAGTGTTTATAAGTACCTCAGTGACAGTTAATAACTCTATATAGTTTAATATAAGTAGAAGTGTTTATAAGTACCACAGTAACAGTTTATAACTCTATATAGTTTAATACAGGTAGAAGTGTTTATAAGTACCTAAGTAACAGTTTATATCTCTATATAGTTTAATATAAGTAGAAGTGTTTATAAGTACCTCAGTCACAGTTTATAACTCTATATAGTTTAATATAAGTAGAAGTGTTTATAAGTACCTCATTAACAGTTTATATCTATATAGTTTAATATAGGTATAAGTGTTTATAAGTACCTCAGTAACAGTTTATAACTATATATAGTTTAATATAAGTAGAAGTGTTTATAAGTACATCAGTAGCAGTTTATAACTCTATATAGTTTAATATAGGTAGAAGTGTTTATAAGTACCTCAGTGACAGTTAATAACTCTATATAGTTTAATATAAGTAGAAGTGTTTATAAGTACCACAGTAACAGTTTATAACTCTATATAGTTTAATATAGGTAGAAGTGTTTATAAGTACCTCAGTAACAATTTATAACTCTATATAGTTTAATACAGGTAGAAGTGTTTATAAGTACCTAAGTAACAGTTTATATCTCTATATAGTTTAATATAAGTAGAAGTGTTTATAAGTACCTCAGTCACAGTTTATAACTCTATATAGTTTAATATAAGTAGAAGTGTTTATAAGTACCTCATTAACAGTTTATATCTATATAGTTTAATATAGGTATAAGTGTTTATAAGTACCTCAGTAACAGTTTATAACTATATATAGTTTAATATAAGTAGAAGTGTTTATAAGTACATCAGTAGCAGTTTATAACTCTATATAGTTTAATATAGGTAGAAGTGTTTATAAGTACCTCAGTGACAGTTTATATCTCTATATAGTTTAATATAAGTAGAAGTGTTTATAAGTACCTCAGTCACAGTTTATAACTCTATATAGTTTAATATAAGTAGAAGTGTTTATAAGTACCTCATTAACAGTTTATATCTATATAGTTTAATATAGGTATAAGTGTTTATAAGTACCTCAGTAACAGTTTATAACTATATATAGTTTAATATAAGTAGAAGTGTTTATAAGTACATCAGTAGCAGTTTATAACTCTATATAGTTTAATATAGGTAGAAGTGTTTATAAGTACCTCAGTGACAGTTAATAACTCTATATAGTTTAATATAAGTAGAAGTGTTTATAAGTACCTCAGTAACAATTTATAACTATATATAGTTTAATATAGGTAGAAGTGTTTATAAGTACCTCAGTAACAGTTTATAACTCTATATAGTTTAATATAAGTAGAAGTGTTTAAAAGTACCTCAGTAACAGTTTATAACTCCATATAGTTTGATATAAGTAGAAGTGTTTATAAGAACCTCAGTAACAGTTTATAACTCTATATAGTTTAATATAGGTAGAAGTGTTTATAAGTACCTCAGTAACAGTTTATAACTCTATATAGTTTAATATAGGTAGAAGTGTTTATAAGTACCTCAGTAACAGTTTATAACTCTATATAGTTTAATATAAGTAGAAGTGTTTATAGGTACCACAGTAACAGTTTATAACTCTATATAGTTTAATATAGGTAGAAGTGGTTATAAGTACCACAGTAACAGTTTTTAACTCTGTATAGTTTAATATAAGTACAAGTGTTTATAAGTACTTCAGTAACAGTTTATAACTATATATAGTTTAATATAGGTAGAAGTGGTTATAAGTACCACAGTAACAGTTTATAACTCTATATAGTTTAATATAAGTAGAAGTGTTTATAAGTACCTCAGTGACAGTTAATAACTCTATATAGTTTAATATAAGTAGAAGTGTTTATAAGTACCACAGTAACAGTTTATAACTCTATATAGTTTAATATAGGTAGAAGTGTTTATAAGTACCTCAGTAACAGTTTATAACTCTATATAGTTTAATATAAGTAGAAGTGTTTATAAGCACCTCATTAACAGTTTATAACTCTATATAATTTAATTTAGGTAGAAGTGTTTATAAGCACCTCAGTAACAGTTTATAACTCTATATAGTTTAATATAAGTAGAAGAGTTTATAATTACCTCAGTAACAGTTAATAACTCTATATAGTTTAATATAAGTAGAAGAGTTTATAAGTACCTCAGTAACAGTTTATAACTCTATATAGTTTAATATAGGTAGAAGAGTTTATAAGTACCACAGTAACAGTTTATAACTCTATATAGTTTAATATAGGTAGAAGTGTTTATAAGTACCTCAGTAACAGTTTATAACTCTATATAGTTTAATATAGGTAAAAGTGTTTATAAGTACCTCAGTAACAGTTTATAACTCTATAGTTTAATATAAGTAGAAGTGTTTATAAGTACTTCAGTAACAGTTTATAACTCTATATAGTTTAAGATAGGTAGAAGTATTTATAAGTACCTCAGTAACAGTTTATAACTCCATATAGTTTAATATAGGTAGAAGTGTTTATAAGTACCACAGTAACAGTTTATAACTCTATATAGTTTAATATAGGTAGAAGTGTTTATAAGCACCTCATTAACAGTTTATAACTCCATATAGTTTAATATAGGTAGAAGTGTTTATAAGTACCTCAGTAACAGTTTATATCTCTATATAGTTTAATATAGGTAGAAGTGTTTATAAGTACCTCAGTAACAGTTTATAACTCTATAGTTTAATATAAGTAGAAGTGTTTATAAGTACTGCAGTAACAGTTTATAACTCTATATAGTTTAATATAGGTAGAAGTATTTATAGGTACCTCAGTAACAGTTTATATCTCTATATAGTTTAATATAGGTAGAAGTGTTTATAAGTACCTCAGTAACAGTTTATAACTCTATATCGTTTAATATAGGTAGAAGTGTTTATAAGTACCACAGTAACAGTTTATAACTCTATATAGTTTAATATAGGTAGAAGTGTTTATAAGCACCTCATTAACAGTTTATAACTCCATATAGTTTAATATAGGTAGAAGTGTTTATAGGTACCTCAGTAACAGTTTATATCTCTATATAGTTTAATATAGGTAGAAGTGTTTATAAGTACCTCAGTAACAGTTTATAACTCTATATCGTTTAATATAGGTAGAAGTGTTTATAAGTACCACAGTAACAGTTTATAACTCTATATAGTTTAATATAGGTAGAAGTGTTTATAAGCACCTCATTAACAGTTTATAACTCCATATAGTTTAATATAGGTAGAAGTGTTTATAAGTACCTCAGTAACAGTTTATATCTCTATATAGTTTAATATAGGTATAAGTGTTTATAAGTGCCTCAGTAACAGTTTATAACTCTATATAGTTTAATATAGGTAGAAGTGTTTATAAGTACCTTAGTAACAGTTTATAACTCTATATAGTTTAATATAGGTAGAAATGTTTATAAGTACCTCAGTAACAGTTTATAACTCTATATAGTTTAATATAAGTAGAAGTGTTTATAAGTACTTCAGTAACAGTTTATAACTCTATATAGTTTAATATAGGTAGAAGTATTTATAAGTACCTCAGTAACAGTTTATAACTCTATATAGTTTAATATAGGTAGAAGTGTTTATAAGTACCACAGTAACAGTTTATAACTCTATATAGTTTAATATAGGTAGAAGTGTTTATAAGCACCTCATTAACAGTTTATAACTCCATATAGTTTAATATAGGTCGAAGTGTTTATAAGTACCTCAGTAACAGTTTATAACTCTATATAGTTTAATATAAGTAGAAGTGTTTATAAGTACCACAGTAACAGTTTATAACTCTATACAGTTTAATATAGGTAGAAGTGTTTATAAGCACCTCATTAACAGTTTATAACTCTATATAGTTTAATATAGGTAGGAGAGTTTATAAGTACCACAGTAACAGTTTATAACTGTATATAGTTTAATATATGTAGAAGTGTTTATAAGTACCTCAGTAACAATTTATAACTCTATATAGTTTAATATAAGTACAAGTGTTTATAAGTACTTCAGTAACAGTTTATAACTATATATAGTTTAATATAGGTAGAAGTGTTTATAAGCACCTCATTAACAGTTTATAACTCCATATAGTTTAATATAGGTAGAAGTGTTTATAAGTACCTCAGTAACAGTTTATATCTCTATATAGTTTAATATAGGTATAAGTGTTTATAAGTGCCTCAGTAACAGTTTATAACTCTATATAGTTTAATATAGGTAGAAGTGTTTATAAGTACCTTAGTAACAGTTTATAACTCTATATAGTTTAATATAGGTAGAAATGTTTATAAGTACCTCAGTAACAGTTTATAACTCTATATAGTTTAATATAAGTAGAAGTGTTTATAAGTACTTCAGTAACAGTTTATAACTCTATATAGTTTAATATAGGTAGAAGTATTTATAAGTACCTCAGTAACAGTTTATAACTCTATATAGTTTAATATAGGTAGAAGTGTTTATAAGTACCACAGTAACAGTTTATAACTCTATATAGTTTAATATAGGTAGAAGTGTTTATAAGCACCTCATTAACAGTTTATAACTCCATGTAGTTTAATATAGGTAGAAGTGTTTATAAGTACCTCAGTAACAGTTTATAACTCTATATAGTTTAATATAAGTAGAAGTGTTTATAAGTACCACAGTAACAGTTTATAACTCTATATAGTTTAATATAGGTAGAAGTGTTTATAAGCACCTCATTAACAGTTTATAACTCTATATAGTTTAATATAGGTAGGAGAGTTTATAAGTACCACAGTAACAGTTTATAACTGTATATAGTTTAATATATGTAGAAGTGTTTATAAGTACCTCAGTAACAATTTATAACTCTATATAGTTTAATATAAGTACAAGTGTTTATAAGTACTTCAGTAACAGTTTATAACTATATATAGTTTAATATAGGTAGAAGTGGTTATAAGTACCACAGTAACAGTTTATAACTCTATATAGTTTAATATAAGTAGAAGTGTTTATAAGCACCTCATTAACAGTTTATATCTCTATATAGTTTAATATAGGTAGAAGTGTTTATAAGTACCTCAGTAACAATTTATAACTTTATATAGTTTAATATAAGTAGAAGTGTTTATAAGTACTTCAGTAACAGTTTATAACTCTATATAGTTTAATATAGGTAGAAGTATTTATAAGTACCTCAGTAACAGTTTATAACTCTATATAGTTTAATATAGGTAGAAGTGGTTATAAGTACCACAGTAACAGTTTATAACTCTATATAGTTTAATATAAGTAGAAGTGTTTATAAGTACATCAGTAACAATTTATAACTCTATATAGTTTAATATAGGTAGAAGTGTTTATAGGTACCACAGTAACAGTTTATAACTCTATATAGTTTAATATAGGTAGAAGTGGTTATAAGTACCACAGTAACAGTTTTTAACTCTGTATAGTTTAATATAAGTAGAAGTGTTTATAAGTACCTCAGTAACAATTTATAACTATATATAGTTTAATATAAGTAGAAGTCTTTATAAGTACCTCAGTAACAATTTATAACTCTATATAGTTTAATATAAGTAGAAGTGTTTATAAGTACATCAGTAACAATTTATAACTCTATATAGTTTAATATAAGTAGAAGTGTTTATAGGTACCACAGTAACAGTTTATAACTCTATATAGTTTAATATAAGTAGAAGTGTTTATAGGTACCACAGTAACAGTTTATAACTCTATATAGTTTAATATAGGTAGAAGTGGTTATAAGTACCACAGTAACAGTTTATATCTCTATATAGTTTAATATAGGTAGAAGTGTTTATAAGTACCTCAGTAACAGTTTATAACTCTATATAGTTTAATATAGGTAGAAGTGTTTATAAGCACCTCATTAACAGTTTATAACTCCATATAGTTTAATATAGGTAGAAGTGTTTATAAGTACCTCAGTAACAGTTTATATCTCTATATAGTTTAATATAGGTAGAAGTGTTTATAAGTACCACAGTAACAGTTTTTAACTCTATATAGTTTAATACAAGTAGAAGTGTTTATAGGCACCTCAGTAACAGTTTATAACTCTATATAGTTTAATATAAGTAGAAGTGTTTATAGGTACCACAGTAACAGTTTATAACTCTATATAGTTTAATATAGGTAGAAGTGGTTATAAGTACCACAGTAACAGTTTTTAACTCTGTATAGTTTAATATAAGTACAAGTGTTTATAAGTACTTCAGTAACAGTTTATAACTATATATAGTTTAATATAGGTAGAAGTGGTTATAAGTACCACAGTAACAGTTTATAACTCTATATAGTTTAATATAAGTAGAAGTGTTTATAAGTACCTCAGTGACAGTTAATAACTCTATATAGTTTAATATAAGTAGAAGTGTTTATAAGTACCACAGTAACAGTTTATAACTCTATATAGTTTAATACAGGTAGAAGTGTTTATAAGTACCTAAGTAACAGTTTATATCTCTATATAGTTTAATATAAGTAGAAGTGTTTATAAGTACCTCAGTCACAGTTTATAACTCTATATAGTTTAATATAAGTAGAAGTGTTTATAAGTACCTCATTAACAGTTTATATCTATATAGTTTAATATAGGTATAAGTGTTTATAAGTACCTCAGTAACAGTTTATAACTATATATAGTTTAATATAAGTAGAAGTGTTTATAAGTACATCAGTAGCAGTTTATAACTCTATATAGTTTAATATAGGTAGAAGTGTTTATAAGTACCTCAGTGACAGTTTATATCTCTATATAGTTTAATATAAGTAGAAGTGTTTATAAGTACCTCAGTCACAGTTTATAACTCTATATAGTTTAATATAAGTAGAAGTGTTTATAAGTACCTCATTAACAGTTTATATCTATATAGTTTAATATAGGTATAAGTGTTTATAAGTACCTCAGTAACAGTTTATAACTATATATAGTTTAATATAAGTAGAAGTGTTTATAAGTACATCAGTAGCAGTTTATAACTCTATATAGTTTAATATAGGTAGAAGTGTTTATAAGTACCTCAGTGACAGTTAATAACTCTATATAGTTTAATATAAGTAGAAGTGTTTATAAGTACCTCAGTAACAATTTATAACTATATATAGTTTAATATAGGTAGAAGTGTTTATAAGTACCTCAGTAACAGTTTATAACTCTATATAGTTTAATATAAGTAGAAGTGTTTAAAAGTACCTCAGTAACAGTTTATAACTCCATATAGTTTGATATAAGTAGAAGTGTTTATAAGAACCTCAGTAACAGTTTATAACTCTATATAGTTTAATATAGGTAGAAGTGTTTATAAGTACCTCAGTAACAGTTTATAACTCTATATAGTTTAATATAGGTAGAAGTGTTTATAAGTACCTCAGTAACAGTTTATAACTCTATATAGTTTAATACAGGTAGAAGTGTTTATAAGTACCTAAGTAACAGTTTATATCTCTATATAGTTTAATATAAGTAGAAGTGTTTATAAGTACCTCAGTCACAGTTTATAACTCTATATAGTTTAATATAAGTAGAAGTGTTTATAAGTACCTCATTAACAGTTTATATCTATATAGTTTAATATAGGTATAAGTGATTATAAGTACCTCAGTAACAGTTTATAACTATATATAGTTTAATATAAGTAGAAGTGTTTATAAGTACATCAGTAGCAGTTTATAACTCTATATAGTTTAATATAGGTAGAAGTGTTTATAAGTACCTCAGTGACAGTTAATAACTCTATATAGTTTAATATAAGTAGAAGTGTTTATAAGTACCACAGTAACAGTTTATAACTCTATATAGTTTAATATAGGTAGAAGTGTTTATAAGTACCTCAGTAACAATTTATAACTCTATATAGTTTAATATAGGTAGAAGTGTTTATAGGTACCACAGTAACAGTTTATAACTCTATATAGTTTAATATAGGTAGAAGTGGTTATAAGTACCACAGTAACAGTTTTTAACTCTGTATAGTTTAATATAAGTAGAAGTGTTTATAAGTACCTCAGTAACAATTTATAACTATATATAGTTTAATATAAGTAGAAGTCTTTATAAGTACCTCAGTAACAATTTATAACTCTATATAGTTTAATATAAGTAGAAGTGTTTATAAGTACATCAGTAACAATTTATAACTCTATATAGTTTAATATAAGTAGAAGTGTTTATAGGTACCACAGTAACAGTTTATAACTCTATATAGTTTAATATAAGTAGAAGTGTTTATAGGTACCACAGTAACAGTTTATAACTCTATATAGTTTAATATAGGTAGAAGTGGTTATAAGTACCACAGTAACAGTTTATATCTCTATATAGTTTAATATAGGTAGAAGTGTTTATAAGTACCTCAGTAACAGTTTATAACTCTATATAGTTTAATATAGGTAGAAGTGTTTATAAGCACCTCATTAACAGTTTATAACTCCATATAGTTTAATATAGGTAGAAGTGTTTATAAGTACCTCAGTAACAGTTTATATCTCTATATAGTTTAATATAGGTAGAAGTGTTTATAAGTACCACAGTAACAGTTTTTAACTCTATATAGTTTAATACAAGTAGAAGTGTTTATAGGCACCTCAGTAACAGTTTATAACTCTATATAGTTTAATATAAGTAGAAGTGTTTATAGGTACCACAGTAACAGTTTATAACTCTATATAGTTTAATATAGGTAGAAGTGGTTATAAGTACCACAGTAACAGTTTTTAACTCTGTATAGTTTAATATAAGTACAAGTGTTTATAAGTACTTCAGTAACAGTTTATAACTATATATAGTTTAATATAGGTAGAAGTGGTTATAAGTACCACAGTAACAGTTTATAACTCTATATAGTTTAATATAAGTAGAAGTGTTTATAAGTACCTCAGTGACAGTTAATAACTCTATATAGTTTAATATAAGTAGAAGTGTTTATAAGTACCACAGTAACAGTTTATAACTCTATATAGTTTAATATAGGTAGAAGTGTTTATAAGTACCTCAGTAACAGTTTATAACTCTATATAGTTTAATATAAGTAGAAGTGTTTATAAGCACCTCATTAACAGTTTATAACTCTATATAATTTAATATAGGTAGAAGTGTTTATAAGCACCTCAGTAACAGTTTATAACTCTATATAGTTTAATATAAGTAGAAGAGTTTATAATTACCTCAGTAACAGTTAATAACTCTATATAGTTTAATATAAGTAGAAGAGTTTATAAGTACCTCAGTAACAGTTTATAACTCTATATAGTTTAATATAGGTAGAAGAGTTTATAAGTACCACAGTAACAGTTTATAACTCTATATAGTTTAATATAGGTAGAAGTGTTTATAAGTACCTCAGTAACAGTTTATAACTCTATATAGTTTAATATAGGTAAAAGTGTTTATAAGTACCTCAGTAACAGTTTATAACTCTATAGTTTAATATAAGTAGAAGTGTTTATAAGTACTTCAGTAACAGTTTATAACTCTATATAGTTTAAGATAGGTAGAAGTATTTATAAGTACCTCAGTAACAGTTTATAACTCCATATAGTTTAATATAGGTAGAAGTGTTTATAAGTACCACAGTAACAGTTTATAACTCTATATAGTTTAATATAGGTAGAAGTGTTTATAAGCACCTCATTAACAGTTTATAACTCCATATAGTTTAATATAGGTAGAAGTGTTTATAAGTACCTCAGTAACAGTTTATATCTCTATATAGTTTAATATAGGTAGAAGTGTTTATAAGTACCTCAGTAACAGTTTATAACTCTATAGTTTAATATAAGTAGAAGTGTTTATAAGTACTGCAGTAACAGTATATAACTCTATATAGTTTAATATAGGTAGAAGTATTTATAGGTACCTCAGTAACAGTTTATATCTCTATATAGTTTAATATAGGTAGAAGTGTTTATAAGTACCTCAGTAACAGTTTATAACTCTATATCGTTTAATATAGGTAGAAGTGTTTATAAGTACCACAGTAACAGTTTATAACTCTATATAGTTTAATATAGGTAGAAGTGTTTATAAGCACCTCATTAACAGTTTATAACTCCATATAGTTTAATATAGGTAGAAGTGTTTATAGGTACCTCAGTAACAGTTTATATCTCTATATAGTTTAATATAGGTAGAAGTGTTTATAAGTACCTCAGTAACAGTTTATAACTCTATATCGTTTAATATAGGTAGAAGTGTTTATAAGTACCACAGTAACAGTTTATAACTCTATATAGTTTAATATAGGTAGAAGTGTTTATAAGCACCTCATTAACAGTTTATAACTCCATATAGTTTAATATAGGTAGAAGTGTTTATAAGTACCTCAGTAACAGTTTATATCTCTATATAGTTTAATATAGGTATAAGTGTTTATAAGTGCCTCAGTAACAGTTTATAACTCTATATAGTTTAATATAGGTAGAAGTGTTTATAAGTACCTTAGTAACAGTTTATAACTCTATATAGTTTAATATAGGTAGAAATGTTTATAAGTACCTCAGTAACAGTTTATAACTCTATATAGTTTAATATAAGTAGAAGTGTTTATAAGTACTTCAGTAACAGTTTATAACTCTATATAGTTTAATATAGGTAGAAGTATTTATAAGTACCTCAGTAACAGTTTATAACTCTATATAGTTTAATATAGGTAGAAGTGTTTATAAGTACCACAGTAACAGTTTATAACTCTATATAGTTTAATATAGGTAGAAGTGTTTATAAGCACCTCATTAACAGTTTATAACTCCATATAGTTTAATATAGGTAGAAGTGTTTATAAGTACCTCAGTAACAGTTTATAACTCTATATAGTTTAATATAAGTAGAAGTGTTTATAAGTACCACAGTAACAGTTTATAACTCTATACAGTTTAATATAGGTAGAAGTGTTTATAAGCACCTCATTAACAGTTTATAACTCTATATAGTTTAATATAGGTAGGAGAGTTTATAAGTACCACAGTAACAGTTTATAACTCTATATAGTTTAATATAGGTAGAAGTGTTTATAAGTACCTCAGTAACAGTTTATAACTCTATATAGTTTAATATAAGTAGAAGTGTTTATAAGCACCTCATTAACAGTTTATAACTCTATATAATTTAATATAGGTAGAAGTGTTTATAAGTACCTCAGTAACAGTTTATAACTTTATATAGTTTAATATAGGTAAAAGTGTTTATAAGTACCTCAGTAACAGTTTATAACTCTATAGTTTAATATAAGTAGAAGTGTTTATAAGTACTTCAGTAACAGTTTATAACTCTATATAGTTTAAGATAGGTAGAAGTATTTATAAGTACCTCAGTAACAGTTTATAACTCCATATAGTTTAATATAGGTAGAAGTGTTTATAAGTACCTAAGTAACAGTTTATATCTCTATATAGTTTAATATAAGTAGAAGTGTTTATAAGTACCTCAGTCACAGTTTATAACTCTATATAGTTTAATATAAGTAGAAGTGTTTATAAGTACCTCATTAACAGTTTATATCTATATAGTTTAATATAGGTATAAGTGTTTATAAGTACCTCAGTAACAGTTTATAACTATATATAGTTTAATATAAGTAGAAGTGTTTATAAGTACATCAGTAGCAGTTTATAACTCTATATAGTTTAATATAGGTAGAAGTGTTTATAAGTACCTCAGTGACAGTTAATAACTCTATATAGTTTAATATAAGTAGAAGTGTTTATAAGTACCACAGTAACAGTTTATAACTCTATATAGTTTAATATAGGTAGAAGTGTTTATAAGTACCCCAGTAACAATTTATAACTCTATATAGTTTAATATAGGTAGAAGTGTTTATAGGTACCACAGTAACAGTTTATAACTCTATATAGTTTAATATAGGTAGAAGTGGTTATAAGTACCACAGTAACAGTTTTTAACTCTGTATAGTTTAATATAAGTAGAAGTGTTTATAAGTACCTCAGTAACAATTTATAACTATATATAGTTTAATATAAGTAGAAGTCTTTATAAGTACCTCAGTAACAATTTATAACTCTATATAGTTTAATATAAGTAGAAGTGTTTATAAGTACATCAGTAACAATTTATAACTCTATATAGTTTAATATAAGTAGAAGTGTTTATAGGTACCACAGTAACAGTTTATAACTCTATATAGTTTAATATAAGTAGAAGTGTTTATAGGTACCACAGTAACAGTTTATAACTCTATATAGTTTAATATAGGTAGAAGTGTTTATAAGTACCACAGTAACAGTTTATATCTCTATATAGTTTAATATAGGTAGAAGTGTTTATAAGTACCTCAGTAACAGTTTATAACTCTATATAGTTTAATATAGGTAGAAGTGTTTATAAGCACCTCATTAACAGTTTATAACTCCATATAGTTTAATATAGGTAGAAGTGTTTATAAGTACCACAGTAACAGTTTTTAACTCTATATAGTTTAATACAAGTAGAAGTGTTTATAGGCACCTCAGTAACAGTTTATAACTCTATATAGTTTAATATAAGTAGAAGTGTTTATAGGTACCACAGTAACAGTTTATAACTCTATATAGTTTAATATAGGTAGAAGTGGTTATAAGTACCACAGTAACAGTTTTTAACTCTGTATAGTTTAATATAAGTACAAGTGTTTATAAGTACTTCAGTAACAGTTTATAACTATATATAGTTTAATATAGGTAGAAGTAGTTATAAGTACCACAGTAACAGTTTATAACTCTATATAGTTTAATATAAGTAGAAGTGTTTATAAGTACCTCAGTGACAGTTAATAACTCTATATAGTTTAATATAAGTAGAAGTGTTTATAAGTACCACAGTAACAGTTTATAACTCTATATAGTTTAATATAGGTAGAAGTGTTTATAAGTACCTCAGTAACAGTTTATAACTCTATATAGTTTAATATAAGTAGAAGTGTTTATAAGCACCTCATTAACAGTTTATAACTCTATATAATTTAATATAGGTAGAAGTGTTTATAAGCACCTCAGTAACAGTTTATAACTCTATATAGTTTAATATAAGTAGAAGAGTTTATAATTACCTCAGTAACAGTTAATAACTCTATATAGTTTAATATAAGTAGAAGAGTTTATAAGTACCTCAGTAACAGTTTATAACTCTATATAGTTTAATATAGGTAGAAGAGTTTATAAGTACCACAGTAACAGTTTATAACTCTATATAGTTTAATATAGGTAGAAGTGTTTATAAGTACCTCAGTAACAGTTTATAACTCTATATAGTTTAATATAGGTAAAAGTGTTTATAAGTACCTCAGTAACAGTTTATAACTCTATAGTTTAATATAAGTAGAAGTGTTTATAAGTACTTCAGTAACAGTTTATAACTCTATATAGTTTAACATAGGTAGAAGTATTTATAAGTACCTCAGTAACAGTTTATAACTCCATATAGTTTAATATAGGTAGAAGTGTTTATAAGTACCACAGTAACAGTTTATAACTCTATATAGTTTAATATAGGTAGAAGTGTTTATAAGCACCTCATTAACAGTTTATAACTCCATATAGTTTAATATAGGTAGAAGTGTTTATAAGTACCTCAGTAACAGTTTATATCTCTACATAGTTTAATATAGGTAGAAGTGTTTATAAGTACCTCAGTAACAGTTTATAACTCTATAGTTTAATATAAGTAGAAGTGTTTATAAGTACTGCAGTAACAGTTTATAACTCTATATAGTTTAATATAGGTAGAAGTATTTATTTGTACCTCAGTAACAGTTTATATCTCTATATAGTTTAATATAGGTAGAAGTGTTTATAAGTACCTCAGTAACAGTTTATAACTCTATATCGTTTAATATAGGTAGAAGTGTTTATAAGTACCACAGTAACAGTTTATAACTCTATATAGTTTAATATAGGTAGAAGTGTTTATAAGCACCTCATTAACAGTTTATAACTCCATATAGTTTAATATAGGTAGAAGTGTTTATAGGTACCTCAGTAACAGTTTATATCTCTATATAGTTTAATATAGGTAGAAGTGTTTATAAGTACCTCAGTAACAGTTTATAACTCTATATCGTTTAATATAGGTAGAAGTGTTTATAAGTACCACAGTAACAGTTTATAACTCTATATAGTTTAATATAGGTAGAAGTGTTTATAAGCACCTCATTAACAGTTTATAACTCCATATAGTTTAATATAGGTAGAAGTGTTTATAAGTACCTCAGTAACAGTTTATATCTCTATATAGTTTAATATAGGTATAAGTGTTTATAAGTGCCTCAGTAACAGTTTATAACTCTATATAGTTTAATATAGGTAGAAGTGTTTATAAGTACCTTAGTAACAGTTTATAACTCTATATAGTTTAATATAGGTAGAAATGTTTATAAGTACCTCAGTAACAGTTTATAACTCTATATAGTTTAATATAAGTAGAAGTGTTTATAAGTACTTCAGTAACAGTTTATAACTCTATATAGTTTAATATAGGTAGAAGTATTTATAAGTACCTCAGTAACAGTTTATAACTCTATATAGTTTAATATAGGTAGAAGTGTTTATAAGTACCACAGTAACAGTTTATAACTCTATATAGTTTAATATAGGTAGAAGTGTTTATAAGCACCTCATTAACAGTTTATAACTCCATATAGTTTAATATAGGTAGAAGTGTTT
This sequence comes from Watersipora subatra, assembly GCF_963576615.1. NCBI lineage: Eukaryota > Metazoa > Bryozoa > Gymnolaemata > Cheilostomatida > Watersiporidae > Watersipora > Watersipora subatra. The sequence continues at coordinate 21,525,313 of NC_088713.1, forward strand.
ATAAGTACCTCAGTAACAGTTTATAACTCTATATAGTTTAATATAAGTAGAAGTGTTTATAAGTACCACAGTAACAGTTTATAACTCTATACAGTTTAATATAGGTAGAAGTGTTTATAAGCACCTCATTAACAGTTTATAACTCTATATAGTTTAATATAGGTAGGAGAGTTTATAAGTACCACAGTAACAGTTTATAACTGTATATAGTTTAATATATGTAGAAGTGTTTATAAGTACCTCAGTAACAATTTATAACTCTATATAGTTTAATATAAGTACAAGTGTTTATAAGTACTTCAGTAACAGTTTATAACTATATATAGTTTAATATAGGTAGAAGTGTTTATAAGCACCTCATTAACAGTTTATAACTCCATATAGTTTAATATAGGTAGAAGTGTTTATAAGTACCTCAGTAACAGTTTATATCTCTATATAGTTTAATATAGGTATAAGTGTTTATAAGTGCCTCAGTAACAGTTTATAACTCTATATAGTTTAATATAGGTAGAAGTGTTTATAAGTACCTTAGTAACAGTTTATAACTCTATATAGTTTAATATAGGTAGAAATGTTTATAAGTACCTCAGTAACAGTTTATAACTCTATATAGTTTAATATAAGTAGAAGTGTTTATAAGTACTTCAGTAACAGTTTATAACTCTATATAGTTTAATATAGGTAGAAGTATTTATAAGTACCTCAGTAACAGTTTATAACTCTATATAGTTTAATATAGGTAGAAGTGTTTATAAGTACCACAGTAACAGTTTATAACTCTATATAGTTTAATATAGGTAGAAGTGTTTATAAGCACCTCATTAACAGTTTATAACTCCATATAGTTTAATATAGGTAGAAGTGTTTATAAGTACCTCAGTAACAGTTTATAACTCTATATAGTTTAATATAAGTAGAAGTGTTTATAAGTACCACAGTAACAGTTTATAACTCTATATAGTTTAATATAGGTAGAAGTGTTTATAAGCACCTCATTAACAGTTTATAACTCTATATAGTTTAATATAGGTAGGAGAGTTTATAAGTACCACAGTAACAGTTTATAACTGTATATAGTTTAATATATGTAGAAGTGTTTATAAGTACCTCAGTAACAATTTATAACTCTATATAGTTTAATATAAGTACAAGTGTTTATAAGTACTTCAGTAACAGTTTATAACTATATATAGTTTAATATAGGTAGAAGTGGTTATAAGTACCACAGTAACAGTTTATAACTCTATATAGTTTAATATAAGTAGAAGTGTTTATAAGCACCTCATTAACAGTTTATATCTCTATATAGTTTAATATAGGTAGAAGTGTTTATAAGTACCTCAGTAACAATTTATAACTTTATATAGTTTAATATAAGTAGAAGTGTTTATAAGTACTTCAGTAACAGTTTATAACTCTATATAGTTTAATATAGGTAGAAGTATTTATAAGTACCTCAGTAACAGTTTATAACTCTATATAGTTTAATATAGGTAGAAGTGGTTATAAGTACCACAGTAACAGTTTATAACTCTATATAGTTTAATATAAGTAGAAGTGTTTATAAGTACATCAGTAACAATTTATAACTCTATATAGTTTAATATAGGTAGAAGTGTTTATAGGTACCACAGTAACAGTTTATAACTCTATATAGTTTAATATAGGTAGAAGTGGTTATAAGTACCACAGTAACAGTTTTTAACTCTGTATAGTTTAATATAAGTAGAAGTGTTTATAAGTACCTCAGTAACAATTTATAACTATATATAGTTTAATATAAGTAGAAGTCTTTATAAGTACCTCAGTAACAATTTATAACTCTATATAGTTTAATATAAGTAGAAGTGTTTATAAGTACATCAGTAACAATTTATAACTCTATATAGTTTAATATAAGTAGAAGTGTTTATAGGTACCACAGTAACAGTTTATAACTCTATATAGTTTAATATAAGTAGAAGTGTTTATAGGTACCACAGTAACAGTTTATAACTCTATATAGTTTAATATAGGTAGAAGTGGTTATAAGTACCACAGTAACAGTTTATATCTCTATATAGTTTAATATAGGTAGAAGTGTTTATAAGTACCTCAGTAACAGTTTATAACTCTATATAGTTTAATATAGGTAGAAGTGTTTATAAGCACCTCATTAACAGTTTATAACTCCATATAGTTTAATATAGGTAGAAGTGTTTATAAGTACCTCAGTAACAGTTTATATCTCTATATAGTTTAATATAGGTAGAAGTGTTTATAAGTACCACAGTAACAGTTTTTAACTCTATATAGTTTAATACAAGTAGAAGTGTTTATAGGCACCTCAGTAACAGTTTATAACTCTATATAGTTTAATATAAGTAGAAGTGTTTATAGGTACCACAGTAACAGTTTATAACTCTATATAGTTTAATATAGGTAGAAGTGGTTATAAGTACCACAGTAACAGTTTTTAACTCTGTATAGTTTAATATAAGTACAAGTGTTTATAAGTACTTCAGTAACAGTTTATAACTATATATAGTTTAATATAGGTAGAAGTGGTTATAAGTACCACAGTAACAGTTTATAACTCTATATAGTTTAATATAAGTAGAAGTGTTTATAAGTACCTCAGTGACAGTTAATAACTCTATATAGTTTAATATAAGTAGAAGTGTTTATAAGTACCACAGTAACAGTTTATAACTCTATATAGTTTAATATAGGTAGAAGTGTTTATAAGTACCTCAGTAACAGTTTATAACTCTATATAGTTTAATATAAGTAGAAGTGTTTATAAGCACCTCATTAACAGTTTATAACTCTATATAATTTAATATAGGTAGAAGTGTTTATAAGCACCTCAGTAACAGTTTATAACTCTATATAGTTTAATATAAGTAGAAGAGTTTATAATTACCTCAGTAACAGTTAATAACTCTATATAGTTTAATATAAGTAGAAGAGTTTATAAGTACCTCAGTAACAGTTTATAACTCTATATAGTTTAATATAGGTAGAAGAGTTTATAAGTACCACAGTAACAGTTTATAACTCTATATAGTTTAATATAGGTAGAAGTGTTTATAAGTACCTCAGTAACAGTTTATAACTCTATATAGTTTAATATAGGTAAAAGTGTTTATAAGTACCTCAGTAACAGTTTATAACTCTATAGTTTAATATAAGTAGAAGTGTTTATAAGTACTTCAGTAACAGTTTATAACTCTATATAGTTTAAGATAGGTAGAAGTATTTATAAGTACCTCAGTAACAGTTTATAACTCCATATAGTTTAATATAGGTAGAAGTGTTTATAAGTACCACAGTAACAGTTTATAACTCTATATAGTTAAATATAGGTAGAAGTGTTTATAAGCACCTCATTAACAGTTTATAACTCCATATAGTTTAATATAGGTAGAAGTGTTTATAAGTACCTCAGTAACAGTTTATATCTCTATATAGTTTAATATAGGTAGAAGTGTTTATAAGTACCTCAGTAACAGTTTATAACTCTATAGTTTAATATAAGTAGAAGTGTTTATAAGTACTGCAGTAACAGTTTATAACTCTATATAGTTTAATATAGGTAGAAGTATTTATAGGTACCTCAGTAACAGTTTATATCTCTATATAGTTTAATATAGGTAGAAGTGTTTATAAGTACCTCAGTAACAGTTTATAACTCTATATCGTTTAATATAGGTAGAAGTGTTTATAAGTACCACAGTAACAGTTTATAACTCTATATAGTTTAATATAGGTAGAAGTGTTTATAAGCACCTCATTAACAGTTTATAACTCCATATAGTTTAATATAGGTAGAAGTGTTTATAGGTACCTCAGTAACAGTTTATATCTCTATATAGTTTAATATAGGTAGAAGTGTTTATAAGTACCTCAGTAACAGTTTATAACTCTATATCGTTTAATATAGGTAGAAGTGTTTATAAGTACCACAGTAACAGTTTATAACTCTATATAGTTTAATATAGGTAGAAGTGTTTATAAGCACCTCATTAACAGTTTATAACTCCATATAGTTTAATATAGGTAGAAGTGTTTATAAGTACCTCAGTAACAGTTTATATCTCTATATAGTTTAATATAGGTATAAGTGTTTATAAGTGCCTCAGTAACAGTTTATAACTCTATATAGTTTAATATAGGTAGAAGTGTTTATAAGTACCTTAGTAACAGTTTATAACTCTATATAGTTTAATATAGGTAGAAATGTTTATAAGTACCTCAGTAACAGTTTATAACTCTATATAGTTTAATATAAGTAGAAGTGTTTATAAGTACTTCAGTAACAGTTTATAACTCTATATAGTTTAATATAGGTAGAAGTATTTATAAGTACCTCAGTAACAGTTTATAACTCTATATAGTTTAATATAGGTAGAAGTGTTTATAAGTACCACAGTAACAGTTTATAACTCTATATAGTTTAATATAGGTAGAAGTGTTTATAAGCACCTCATTAACAGTTTATAACTCCATATAGTTTAATATAGGTAGAAGTGTTTATAAGTACCTCAGTAACAGTTTATAACTCTATATAGTTTAATATAAGTAGAAGTGTTTATAAGTACCACAGTAACAGTTTATAACTCTATACAGTTTAATATAGGTAGAAGTGTTTATAAGCACCTCATTAACAGTTTATAACTCTATATAGTTTAATATAGGTAGGAGAGTTTATAAGTACCACAGTAACAGTTTATAACTGTATATAGTTTAATATATGTAGAAGTGTTTATAAGTACCTCAGTAACAATTTATAACTCTATATAGTTTAATATAAGTACAAGTGTTTATAAGTACTTCAGTAACAGTTTATAACTATATATAGTTTAATATAGGTAGAAGTGTTTATAAGCACCTCATTAACAGTTTATAACTCCATATAGTTTAATATAGGTAGAAGTGTTTATAAGTACCTCAGTAACAGTTTATATCTCTATATAGTTTAATATAGGTATAAGTGTTTATAAGTGCCTCAGTAACAGTTTATAACTCTATATAGTTTAATATAGGTAGAAGTGTTTATAAGTACCTTAGTAACAGTTTATAACTCTATATAGTTTAATATAGGTAGAAATGTTTATAAGTACCTCAGTAACAGTTTATAACTCTATATAGTTTAATATAAGTAGAAGTGTTTATAAGTACTTCAGTAACAGTTTATAACTCTATATAGTTTAATATAGGTAGAAGTATTTATAAGTACCTCAGTAACAGTTTATAACTCTATATAGTTTAATATAGGTAGAAGTGTTTATAAGTACCACAGTAACAGTTTATAACTCTATATAGTTTAATATAGGTAGAAGTGTTTATAAGCACCTCATTAACAGTTTATAACTCCATATAGTTTAATATAGGTAGAAGTGTTTATAAGTACCTCAGTAACAGTTTATAACTCTATATAGTTTAATATAAGTAGAAGTGTTTATAAGTACCACAGTAACAGTTTATAACTCTATATAGTTTAATATAGGTAGAAGTGTTTATAAGCACCTCATTAACAGTTTATAACTCTATATAGTTTAATATAGGTAGGAGAGTTTATAAGTACCACAGTAACAGTTTATAACTGTATATAGTTTAATATATGTAGAAGTGTTTATAAGTACCTCAGTAACAATTTATAACTCTATATAGTTTAATATAAGTACAAGTGTTTGTAAGTACTTCAGTAACAGTTTATAACTATATATAGTTTAATATAGGTAGAAGTGGTTATAAGTACCACAGTAACAGTTTATAACTCTATATAGTTTAATATAGGTAGAAGTGTTTATAAGCACCTCATTAACAGTTTATAACTCTATATAGTTTAATATAGGTAGGAGAGTTTATAAGTACCACAGTAACAGTTTATAACTGTATATAGTTTAATATATGTAGAAGTGTTTATAAGTACCTCAGTAACAATTTATAACTCTATATAGTTTAATATAAGTAGAAGTGTTTATAAGTACATCAGTAACAATTTATAACTCTATATAGTTTAATATAGGTAGAAGTGTTTATAGGTACCACAGTAACAGTTTATAACTCTATATAGTTTAATATAGGTAGAAGTGGTTATAAGTACCACAGTAACAGTTTTTAACTCTGTATAGTTTAATATAGGTAGAAGTGTTTATAAGTACCTCAGTAACAATTTATAACTATATATAGTTTAATATAAGTAGAAGTCTTTATAAGTACCTCAGTAACAATTTATAACTCTATATAGTTTAATATAAGTAGAAGTGTTTATAAGTACATCAGTAACAATTTATAACTCTATATAGTTTAATATAAGTAGAAGTGTTTATAGGTACCACAGTAACAGTTTATAACTCTATATAGTTTAATATAAGTAGAAGTGTTTATAGGTACCACAGTAACAGTTTATAACTCTATATAGTTTAATATAGGTAGAAGTGGTTATAAGTACCACAGTAACAGTTTATATCTCTATATAGTTTAATATAGGTAGAAGTGTTTATAAGTACCTCAGTAACAGTTTATAACTCTATATAGTTTAATATAGGTAGAAGTGTTTATAAGCACCTCATTAACAGTTTATAACTCCATATAGTTTAATATAGGTAGAAGTGTTTATAAGTACCTCAGTAACAGTTTATATCTCTATATAGTTTAATATAGGTAGAAGTGTTTATAAGTACCACAGTAACAGTTTTTAACTCTATATAGTTTAATACAAGTAGAAGTGTTTATAGGCACCTCAGTAACAGTTTATAACTCTATATAGTTTAATATAAGTAGAAGTGTTTATAGGTACCACAGTAACAGTTTATAACTCTATATAGTTTAATATAGGTAGAAGTGGTTATAAGTACCACAGTAACAGTTTTTAACTCTGTATAGTTTAATATAAGTACAAGTGTTTATAAGTACTTCAGTAACAGTTTATAACTATATATAGTTTAATATAAGTAGAAGTGTTTATAAGTACCACAGTAACAGTTTATAACTCTATATAGTTTAATATAAGTAGAAGTGTTTATAAGCACCTCATTAACAGTTTATATCTCTATATAGTTTAATATAGGTAGAAGTGTTTATAAGTACCTCAGTAACAATTTATAACTTTATATAGTTTAATATAGGTAGAAGTGGTTATAAGTACCACAGTAACAGTTTATAACTCTATATAGTTTAATATAAGTAGAAGTGTTTATAAGCACCTCATTAACAGTTTATATCTCTATATAGTTTAATATAGGTAGAAGTGTTTATAAGTACCTCAGTAACAATTTATAACTTTATATAGTTTAATATAAGTAGAAGTGTTTATAAGTACTTCAGTAACAGTTTATAACTCTATATAGTTTAATATAGGTAGAAGTATTTATAAGTACCTCAGTAACAGTTTATAACTCTATATAGTTTAATATAGGTAGAAGTGGTTATAAGTACCACAGTAACAGTTTATAACTCTATATAGTTTAATATAAGTAGAAGTGTTTATAAGTACATCAGTAACAATTTATTACTCTATATAGTTTAATATAGGTAGAAGTGTTTATAGGTACCACAGTAACAGTTTATAACTCTATATAGTTTAATATAGGTAGAAGTGGTTATAAGTACCACAGTAACAGTTTTTAACTCTGTATAGTTTAATATAAGTAGAAGTGTTTATAAGTACCTCAGTAACAATTTATAACTATATATAGTTTAATATAAGTAGAAGTCTTTATAAGTACCTCAGTAACAATTTATAACTCTATATAGTTTAATATAAGTAGAAGTGTTTATAAGTACATCAGTAACAATTTATAACTCTATATAGTTTAATATAAGTAGAAGTGTTTATAGGTACCACAGTAACAGTTTATAACTCTATATAGTTTAATATAAGTAGAAGTGTTTATAGGTACCACAGTAACAGTTTATAACTCTATATAGTTTAATATAGGTAGAAGTGGTTATAAGTACCACAGTAACAGTTTATATCTCTATATAGTTTAATATAGGTAGAAGTGTTTATAAGTACCTCAGTAACAGTTTATAACTCTATATAGTTTAATATAGGTAGAAGTGTTTATAAGCACCTCATTAACAGTTTATAACTCCATATAGTTTAATATAGGTAGAAGTGTTTATAAGTACCTCAGTAACAGTTTATATCTCTATATAGTTTAATATAGGTAGAAGTGTTTATAAGTACCACAGTAACAGTTTTTAACTCTATATAGTTTAATACAAGTAGAAGTGTTTATAGGCACCTCAGTAACAGTTTATAACTCTATATAGTTTAATATAAGTAGAAGTGTTTATAGGTACCACAGTAACAGTTTATAACTCTATATAGTTTAATATAGGTAGAAGTGTTTATAAGTACCACAGTAACAGTTTATAACTCTATATAGTTTAATATAGGTAGAAGTGTTTATAAGCACCTCATTAACAGTTTATAACTCCATATAGTTTAATATAGGTGGAAGTGTTTATAAGTACCTCAGTAACAGTTTATAACTCTATATAGTTTAATATAGGTAGAAGTGTTTATAAATACCACAGTAACAGTTTATAACTCTATAGTTTATTATAGGTAGAAGTGTTTATAAGTACCTCAGTAACAGTTTATAACTTTATATAGTTTAATATAGGTAGAAGTGTTGATAAGTACCTAAGTAATAGTTTATAACTCTATATAGTTTAATAGAGGCATAAGTGTTGATAAGTACCTAAGTAATAGTTTATAACTCTATATAGTTTAATATAGGTAGAAGTGTTGATAAGTACCTAAGTAATAGTTTATAACTCTATATAGTTTAATAGAGGCATAAGTGTTGATAAGTACCTAAGTAATAGTTTATAACTCTATATAGCTTAATATAGGTAGAATTGTTTATAAGTACCTCAGTAACAGTTAATAACTCTATGTAGTTTAATATAAGTAGAAGTGTTGATAAGTACCTAAGTAATAGTTTATAACTCTATATAGTTTAATATAGGTAGAAGTGTTTATAAGTACCTCAGTCACAGTTTATAACTCTATATAATTTAATATAGGTAGAAGTGTTTATAAGTACTTCAGTAACAGTTTATAACTCTATATAGTTTAATATAGGTAGAAGTGTTTATAAGTACCTCAGTAACAGTTCATAACTCTATATAGTTTGATATAGGTAGAAGTGTTTATAAGTACCTCAGTCACAGTTTATAACTCTATATAGTTTAATATAGGTAGAAGTATTTATAAGTACCTCAGTAACAGTTTATAACTCTATATAGTTTAATATAGGTAGAAGTGTTCCTTATCTCTACGGATTTGTTTTGTGTTGTAAATTATTACTGCACGATATCTATTTCTTGTAAATATGTTTATCATGATTGCGTGTACATACACATATCATGCATTCAGGGCCGACAGTCGCTACCTGCTGATACTAACAGAAAACCTGAGTGTCCTCAATGTGATCCTCGATGAGTTTTCTGCACAGAACCTGGAGCCTGAGGTTGTATTTGGTAGCAGATTCAGTGACGATGTTTCGTATACTCAGGTATACTTAAATTAATTTTCCCAATTGTTTTTTATGCCCTGGTACATAATGAATTAAGCCACTTGTTTGTCATTCTGGCAGCAAGCATACCGTGAACCTGAACCAAAATATGGTACTACATAATTGTTGTGAATTTCCTTAGGGTTTTAGCTGAAGTGATCTCTCTTCTGATGATTTGGATTTTTGTTGTAGTAAAAGTAAATTTGAGAAAAAACAAAGGTTTGGAACCTTTTTTAGATGTAAAGTAGATGAAGTGAGACTTAAGATTAAGCGCACAAAAGTAAATCTTCCAAAATCTGGTCAGGATTCATTTTACTTTTGAAATGATCATTTTATAGCTACACGCTATTATCAGTTATTGTAAGAAACCTGCTATTTGAACAGTATTAAGAAATTATATCTTGTTATTTCTGGTTATTATTACGGGCAACGCGATTATCGCCTATTTTTTGCTCTTTTTTCTTGTTTAGCAATATTAAGCTTTGTGGATGCATTAAATTTGCTAACTTACCTCCAACTTTTCAAAGATCTCTTAATAAATGTGCATTGAAACCGAGAAATATTTCTACCATCTGATATCTGTTGCTTGCAAATGACCTGCAATGATATTATGGTCTGTGTTATTCTTAGCAATTTGCTGTCATTTTCAATTTTTATGTTATTCTAATTTTGAAGACATATTTTTATTTATTATGTATATTTAACAATGTTGTATAAAAACTCATTTCACTCATTGATGTGTTTGCTACAGTTTTAGTCGAAACTAACTTTTCATGTGTGATAGAAGTAAAATTATGAGCATCGATCCATTGTAAGCTGCGTTAAGATAGCCGCGAATATGCGATTAAATAACATGCTATAAATCTGCATATTTATATGAGTTATATAAGGATAATCCATTAAATAATACAACTATATATTTATGAACAAGTAAAATAAATGAACCTTACTTATATGACATGCCGAAACAAAATTTACCGTTTTTAAAACAAAAATATTTCCATAGTTTGCTCGGAGAGCTGCATTCCGATTGTTGCTTTCGATGGAACGAACATCTTCTAGTTGTCCAATACTTTCCACACTGTCTTATGGCCTTAACTCTTCTTCTGCACTGCTGAACTAGTTGATATTAGAGTCAAAACAATTTTTGTCAGAACAACACTTTCACGCGCTGCATTTACCACAAATGCGATGCATAAAAGTTCGCTCCCTAAACGTTACTTTTGATCCGAAACTTGCAAACCGGTTTTTATATGCATGTCTTTCAAAGTATTTAGACTGCGTTAAATGCAAAACTACTATTAGCCTGAGACAGCAATTATTTTTATAGCGTCGCTTAGAAAGTTCTTCTACTATCGTAAATTTAAGCTGTTTGTTATTTATGTAGGCTTATGTTTGCCAATCTATGTAGGCGAACTACTACTCGTCTGGAACCTTTATTGATTATTTTCATGGTGTTGCTTTCAAAGAAAAAAAGTGTAATCTTTGGAATTGGAGAAAGAGAGAATTACTTGTTATTAATATAAACGATTTATTAATGATTTTGAAGACACTTTTTCTACTGATCAGTTGATATTATTGGTTAATAAAGGTCAAATAATGTCAAGGTGGCGGGCAAGTGGAAGTGGTGTTCTATTGGAGGGTAGTCGTCTATTACAGGTTTTACGTTCACTATGAATTCTCAAGTCCTTCAAAATGATTGCTTTTAAAGTTCTAAAACTTTAACAATATGGCTGCTTACTTCAAGGATTAAATACGTAAACAAATACTTTTAGTCAATCTGAAATTTGTCATCTTATAAGGTGAAGGAATATTAGAGATGGGGAATTGAATTAATCTTGCCATTGTAACAGTTATACATATCTACTATGTTTTGGAACAAGTAATTTGATGGTTACAAACTATAAAGAGAATAAAATAAACACTAAGAGAACTTTATTGTATAATATGCAAATGGCAATGAAATTGCATGACAAAAACAAATGCGAAGTTTGCTAGAAGATATACTGAAATAGAGATTGTTAGAACTGTTGATACCTTGCACATCTAAGTTTAATATTTAATGATGTTTCTCTATTGTCATTAGCTAAACTAATAAACGTTTTGTATCTAAAATTATTTTTATTAAAATAAATATATATTTGCAAAGTACATCAATCATATGGATGAAGTACAGGCAAAAATAAAGTTGATATGTCACATATCCGTGTGCTACAAACTTTTTGTCGGTTGTATTGGAGAAGAGCAAGAGGTGCTATAACCTCCAACTTAAATTCTTAAACAGGCAAGGTTTTTCAAATGTAAATAATCTTACAAGTGATGTTTTGAATTTGACTGCTTTCCAGTGTTTATGAATAATTGTGTGCATTGTTATTCTCAGGGCTTTATTAGCCCACTTGATGATTTTTAGAAATATTGAACTGCTATGGTACTGGCGAATTGAATATTAAATTATGAAAGCTTGATCTTAAATATGCTATCAAAAGATTTTTATTATGGCATTAATTGGTACTTTCTCTTTACAATATCTAGAACCTCGTTGTATAGATATCGTTCACTATTTTCAGCATTGATGAGGCGACATGAAAGCTGTCAAATTTTAGATAATTGCAAACAAGTTTAGAGCTTACATAACATCATTTATTAAAATGTAATAGTACAGTACCCCTGTATTTGTGCTGGGAATGTAAAAAAAGACATTTAACAACACTTTTGGTACCAATTCAGTAGCTATGACTCCTCGTCAAGCTATAATTACATTATGTTTGTATCTCTCTGAAATATGCCTTATTGAGTACTATGATCCATTTAAAAGTGAACACCTTCATGTTGTAATGGCCAACGAATTTGAAAATAAAAGTATAAAAGCTAATAATCTTTCTGTTTGTCTTAAAACAAAAAAAATTGGTAGAATAATATAACATGCTAGCGATTACTTTATTTTAAACAAGATTTATTCGGTATATCATGGCAATGGTCATTCACTTCCTTCGAATGTAATAATACATAATCTGTAATAACACACGATTAACAGAAAAATTTAAGCTCCACAATTATTGTAGCAATTGTTTGTTTAGCATATCTATAATGTATTTATTACATATCTATTACATCAAATATCCTGCTTAAAACTTAGTTCTAGGTTTGTAAAGTGTAGTTGGTAACTAATGTTAGCAAATATGTTTGTAATAATTATCACGCAAGAGGAGAACCAATAACCTTTGTAAACTTGAGCCAATTTACAGTGCAAATACATGTAATGATATTTTCGACTGAAAATAATTTTTAGCTTTACAACTTACACAATTACAAACATTTTTTGCTTTTAATATTAATAGATACTTTGTTGAAAACATTGAAACAGTAAAGCATATCATGCAAGAACATATAAAATAAGTTCACTGGCGCTGCATAAGCCGGCCATTCGAAGAAGCCCAGGTTAACTTGTGCAGTAGTTTTCTATTTGCAACATAAATTTATGTCAGGTGTGCCACAACGTCTACCGAATAAAGATGTGCATGGACATTGGAAGACCAGTAATCCTTCTCAACCTTGATGACCTCTACGAAAGCCTCTATGATACTCTCAATCAGTATTTCTCTATGTGGGGAAATAAGAAGTTTGTAGATCTTGGTCTCGGAACCCACAGAGTGAAAGCCTTTGTTCATGACTCATTCAGGTGATTTTATTAAATTTAAAATAAAGGTCAGATATTTGAAGGACCAATCCTTGCTCTGTTTTGCTTAGGACATTATCCATTTTTTCAGAGAAATACTGTAATCAACCTACTGCTAAATCTGAATATGTGTATATTAAAAGTTATGTTTTAGACTTGTGCTGATAGCAGAGAAGAGCAAAGTACACTCAAAGTTTCCTATTCCTTTAATAAACCGACTAGAGAAGCACTACATGTCCGCTACATCCTTACTAGACGAGGGCCAGAAAGGAGTCAGAGACAGGCTAGAGAAGTGGATGCAGAAATTTTGTAAACCTAAAAGGACTCTGAGGTTAACATTTACTTACTCTTATCATTTTAGGTCAACTATGTCTGAACGCTCTTTCTCTGCTGAGAAAATCTTGAAGAATTTCAAAAAGTTTGCTATTGGGAACAGCTAAGATCTTGAGGCGAATATTTATGCTCAACTTCCCAGGTCTCTGGTAGGAGACCCGAGTTAGAGCATAAATTACCACCCATATGTGTTAACCGGGGTGAGAGACCAATTTATATATATGTATATATCTATATATACATATATATATATATATATATGTATTTATATCTATATATACATATATATATGTATATACATGTATGCATATATATGTATATATATAGATAAATATATATACATGTACACTATATGTATATATGAATATATATGTATATATACATGTACATATATGTAAATGTGTGTATGAATACATGTATATACATTATATACATACATGTATATATATACATGATATAATACATGTATATATACATGTATATATACATTTATATATAGTAACTAAAAGCAGGTGCAAAAGCAAATATAATTAGAACTCTACACTAAAAACCTAAAAGGTAATTAGTGGAGTATAGAATGATAGAAAAAGTATTAGGAAGATAAATTTTCAGTAAAAGTGCTACAAATCTATTTGGTCGGAGGTACCCCTCAGGTGCTTTGACTTAAAAACTGCGCCTAAGGAATCCATCGCACAAAACAGGTTTGTAGCGCTTTTACTGAAAATTTACATTCTTCCTAATACTTTTTCTACCCTATATATTTCTATATATCGCTGATTATAAAATGTGTGGTTTATGCATGTATACATGTACATGTGCGCATGTGTGTATATGTGTGTTCATATAGCTAGCTTAAAAACTGTTAGCACTTAGAATTTGCTTACTGTCAGATTTTAGAGTATGACCTTTGCCATCGTCAGACTACCCTCTAAAGCCTGGTTCCCATATCGATTGCGATACTCCGGCGGTAACATGCGCAGCAAAACGCTTGCGATGCTGGCTCGGCGGGATATGTTCACATAAAAGCCACATCATTAATAATATCGTAAACATAATTGCGTAATCAAATAAAATGTTCGCTCGCCATGCCGTTCCTATAATGGTGACCTTTACTTGTACAGTGCATTTCGGGAAAGTTTTGCCTGCGGCCGTTTGCGAAATTTGAACAGCGCTAAACTATTAGGTGCCGCCGGCAACTACCGGCGGTCCTCGGTGCATACATTCCCATTTCATCGTTAATAGCCTGCGGTGTGTCGCTGGTGCTTTGCGACGTATATGGGAACCAAGCTTTAATGAACAGTGCGTCAAAACAATATTTGAAGATGTTTTCGGCAAGATGAGAAAAAACTCTGATTAAAATTCAGTCAATATGTTTCCTGTTTATATGAATAGCCAAGCGTGCCCAATGACTTGTGAAAGCTGTGATACTCATCTGAGCTCACCATATCATCTTGTACCTTGCCACCATTACATCGGAAAATGTTGCCGTGATCGTATGACCTTGCAACAATCTAAAACTTGCCCGAAGAAAGACTGTGGTAAAGCTTTAGATGAAGACTTTCAGTGGCAGATTGATGAGAGAGCCTTAAAGAACAGGTAAGAGCAGACCTATGTGTAGTACTAATTGGTTTATATTGATGTGCAGACCAGGTAACAGTACAAAAAGCAAAAGAAATATCCTTGTCACATTATGATAACATATTTAAGTAGCAATTCTTAACACCCTAAAACTTATGCTTACATGCATGCAAAAATCAGTTTCACATTTAAATGGAGTGATGGTGCTTGTGAAAAACTTGTTTATTATGTGCAAAACATGATGCGATGTTTGTAAATACTATAACTTATAACGCCTAACCCTTTTTTTCAGGTGAATATTCAGGACTTTATCAGACCTGCTGGGCAAATTAATTTACCAAAAAATCACTTTCTTTTAAAAGGTTTATACAATCTTTTGTATGTTATTGTTTGCATATATCTCTGTATAAATGTGCATGTGCATACATGTACGTATATGTCTATATGTATATATATATAAATATATATATATGTATATATATATAAATATATATAAAATTGGGTAAAAATGAAAGTTAAAGTTAAGTTTAAAACAACTTTATTACTAATAGTTTCATATTGCCATGCAATAATCATCAGATAAAATTGTTAGCACTGAAAACGACTTATATATAGATGGAAATAAAAGCGTAGGTCTTAAAATACCTAAATACACCACTGATACGTAGGATTAAAATTAGCATTAGCAAGCAACACGATTTAAAGCCTCAACAATGCAGAAGTTTAAAAGTTAAGTCTTAAAATTGCTTAAAAGGAATTTGCCAGCATGTCTACATGTTGAAACTAGTTCACAGCATTTGTTTAAGGTAGCAATGTTAGGATTGTATTGACAAACGCTGTGAACTAGTTTCAACATGTAGACATGCTGGCAAATTCCTTTTAAGCAATTTTAAGACTTAACTTTTAAACTTCTGCATTGTTGAGGCTTTAAATCGTGTTGCTTGCTAATGCTAATTTTAATCCTACGTATCAGTGGTGTATTTAGGTATTTTAAGACCTACGCTTTTATTTCCATCTATATATAAGTCGTTTTCAGTGCTAACAATTTTATCTGATGATTATTGCATGGCAATATGAAACTATTAGTAATAAAGTTGTTTTAAACTTAACTTTAACTTTCATTTTTACCCAATTTTACATCGCTCTATTTTAATATTGAGCACTTTCATGCAAGAGACTGTTCATACTGCATCTACTGTATATAAATATATATATATATATATGTCTACTATATAAACGGCAATCGTTGTCTATCTGTCTATCTATCTGTCTGTCCGCTTTATAGAGTACCGTACTTTTCGGACTATTAGCCGCTACTAAGTATCTAGGGCGCATTAACGAGAATCTCCGGTTATTGCGCCTCATAACCTATTCATCGTTTGCCGTTTTCACCCCAAAATTATGTAATAATTACAACTCTACGGCTTTCTTTTAGCTACATGACACGCGATGCTTTTTTGTCCTCGACGTATTAGGGCTAATTTGTTTTCGGCAAAACGATATCGACAATAGACTCTCTCGATATTAGAATTTGGCGACTAAATTTTATTAATTCTATGAAACACGATGCAGTTTTTGTGAACCTCTATTTCTGGCTTTTCTTAAGATTCAATTGCTAAATCGCTGTTAAGGTCACTACTTTTCACGCGAACAATTGTATTATCTCGAGTAGGAGTAACATCTATATTCTCTCACCTTCGATCAGACAAAGACACTACAATAATTTATTTTTACATAACATATCGTTGTAGCAGTATCATCGTATTCAGAGTTTTGGTGGATAGCTGTTGGTGGAACAGTAACTTTTTTATACACACACTTTTATGCAAGAATTGTTATTATTAATTCAACATATTCACGAATGTTATTTTGTTTTCTCAGTTTGTATTAATTGTATCATTAACGAATCATCTCATAATGTAATCGTAGCAAAACAGACTCAATTTAGCTATTACTTGCTAATTTTTTCATTGTTACATCTAAACCCTTTATAGTCGTTTTATTTTTAAAGATTATTTGACCTGCACAAAACCTTTTTTGTCATGATATGAAGTTTAAAAGTTGTTTGACAAAGTAAATTTGAAAACCTTCACAGTTGTTTTAGGTAAAATGGCAAATGTTGTTATATGTTAAATACAAATCAATTTTCTGTTCAGTGTTTTTTTTATTACCCGGGCAACGCTGGGTTGTACAGCTAGATGTATTAGCTTACACACCTTTCCTGTTAAATCTAACCAGTTAGTTTTTCGTAATTATTTTCACATTTTACAACAAACATTTGTAAGATTACTGTAAGATTTATCGTGTAAGATTGCAAGTATCAGTTATTCTCCACTATCTTATATTTACATACATTTACATATAGTAGATATTTAAATTCTCTTATTACACTTATAAACTTCTTATGACTTTTGAAGTTTATAATATAAGTTTTTTAAAGTTTGTTTCATCGTTGTTATTATTCCAACTTGCATTCTTTTAAATATAAATTGAGTATCGTGTTTGAAGTTTAAACATTATTCATTTTCCTATCACTGTTATTATTACTTGATTAGTTTCCAATTCATTATTAATATTATTCTTTTATTCAACCATTTTTGGCAGACATTGTTTTAATAAAATTTCAACTACAAAATACTATGATATTCTGTCATATTTTTTAGTATCGTCGTATTCAAAGAATTGATGGATAGTTTCTGATGGGACAGTAATCTTTTTATACCCACACACTTTTATGCAAGAATTGCTACTATTAATTCAACATATTCATGATTTTTATTTTGTTTTCTCAGTTTGTATTAATCATATCATTACCGTATTATCTTTTATTGTAATTGTTGCAAAACCAACTTAATTTAGCTATTACTTGCTAATTATTTGAAATTTACATCTAATCCCTTTTACAATTGTTTCGTTTTTTTAATTTATTAGACTGGCAGAAAACCTTTTCCTCATGATATGGAGTTTGAAAGTTACAGTTGTTTGACAAAGTTTGATAAAACTTTACGGTTGTTTTTATTTTCTCAAATTATTTCAACTACACAAAACACTTTTCTCATGATAGGTTACCTATCATGTTTTTTCTTGTTACTTATGTAGTTTGAATGTTAGAATGGCAAATGTTGTTATATTTGTTAAAAATACAAATAGATTTTCTGTGCAAAGACTTTTTTATTACCCGGGTACAAGTACAGCTTATGGTGCAAAATGTTGAAAAAATACTTTACCGAAGTTGTTTTCTCGCCTTGAAGCGGATTAAAATTTACATTATTTTATTTTAATGGGAAAAATTGTTTCAGATCTCGAAGTTCTAGAACTGATTATGTTCGAAAACTGAGGTTCCACTATACGTTATCAAAAGATATAGGTCGCTGAAAGTTATGAAATTTTAAATTTACATTGGTTTGAAAACCTTTAGTTGTTTTATTTATTTTTAAATCAGTTGTTCTGCTCAAAACCTTTTCCTCATGATATGAAGTTTGAAAGTTGTAGTTGTGTGAAAAAGTTTGAAAACCTTTACAGTTGTTTTATTTTCTCTCTTAATTTATTTCAACTACACAAAACTCTTCTTTCATGATATGTAGTTTGAAAGTTAGAATGGCAAATGTTGTTATAAAAAATTATATTAAATACAAATCAATTTTCTGTGCAATGACTTTTTTTACTTCCCGGGCAACGCCGGGTAGCACAGCTAGGCTTGGGACCGTGGCGTCACTCGGGGATGCGCGGGTTACCTTTTTTGCCCCGAGTGCAGCAAGAGTCTACAAGCGCGGCTTTCCGGATGAATGAGTTGGTGAGTGCGAGACAATTGAGTGCTAGGCAATTGATTGCGAGACGATTGGTTGCGAGTGCAAGGTGATTAATTGCAAGGCGAGTGCGAGGTGATTGATTGCAAGTGCGAGGTGATTGATTGCAAGACGATTGATTGCGAGGCGAGTGCGAGGTGATTGCAAGGCGAGTGCATGGCAATTGATTGCGAGGAGAGTGCAAGGCGATTGATTGCGAGGCGGGCCGATTGATTGCAAGGCGATTGATTGTGAGTGCGAAGCGATTGATTGCGAGGTGAGTGCAAGAACGCAATTTTCAACTGCGAGGCGTGTGAAAACTGGTCAGCCGAGGCGGAGCTCAGCGGCAAAAGTGCGCGATCGTCAACTGCAAATATAGACGGGTATGAACGGATGCATGAATCTAGACACATGAATCTAGAATATTTACTAGATTTTACACGCATCTAGCTGTAAGACACATTGCAGATTTCCATTGTTCTCCCCAACATTGACATGTATATGTGCATGCATTCTTTGATCAGGACAACAATTTCGGTAGACTGTATATTTGGAGTTGTTTTACAGTATGAAAGACGACTCTCAATAAAACTATTGCTTTACGTAAATCTGTTCCCGAACATGGGTAATGCAGCTAGTATATATATATATATACTAGCTGTGCTATCCGGCGTTATTTGGGTAAGAAAAAAGTCTTTGGACAAAAAATTGATTTGTATTTAACATATAACAACATTTGCCATTCTAACTATCAAACTACATATCATGAGAGAAGAGTTTTGTGTAGTTGAAATAAATTAAGAGAGAAAATAAAACAACTGTAAAGGTTTTCAAACTTTTTCACACAACTACAACTTTCAAACTTCATATCATGAGGAAAAGGTTTTGAGCAGAACAACTGATTTAAAAATAAATAAAACAACTAAAGGTTTTCAAACCAATGTAAATTTAAAATTTCATAACTTTCAGCGACCATATCATATCATATAATGAAAAAGCGTTTTGTCTTATAAACAATGAAAAATAGTGAGAGTTTTTGCTATTGGCCTGCGCGCTATTAGCCAGTATGTTTAATAATGTGAGAAAATCTTCTCGTGACGTTACGCTATGACCCACATCGTATGCAAATTAGTTAGGTATTTTATCTCATATAACGACTCCTATTGGCTATCTAGCAATTTGATTCATGTAGCCTAGTGGATAGGGTGTCAGACTAGCAAATGGCTGGGTCCGAGATCGAATCTTCAGTATGGAAACTTTGTTCCAAAATTTTAAGATTTATCGCCGGACAATCAATCATACAAACATATCCACGGACAAACTTTGAGAAATATATATATATATATTTCTCAAAGTATAAATATATAAGAAATATATATATGTATATATATATATATATATACGTATATACGTATATACGTATATATATATAATCATGCTACAGACAGTACTGTTTCGGCTATTGAAGCCTCATCAGTGCAGCTCAGAGCTTAGGCAAGGGACACAAATCCCATTACCCATGAGAGTTGACTTCCTGCCGCGAAACAACTAAGTTGCCTCGCAGACTTTAAGGAAGTCAATGTGATGACACCAGAGTGCTCAAATCACAAAAGTGATGAGCTTTGCACAAAGGCTAATAGTGCCGCACCTCTCACAGAGCGCTCAACCAAACCGAAGTGAGGGAGCATATACTCATGCTACAGACAGTACTGTTTCGGCTATTGAAGCCTCATCAGTGCAGCTCAGAGCTTAGGCAAGGGACACAAATCCCATTACCAATGAGAGTTGACTTCCTGCCATGAAACAACTAAGTTGCCTCACAGACATTAAATGTTGACTTGCAAAAAAATTCACATTACAGTTATTTGGTATCAAAAGATTCACCATGTCTTACTCTGTTGTGTTGCAAGTGCCAAATGTGTGGAAATGTGATTACAAGCTCGTAAAAGCTTAAAAACGAAAAGCCACCGTAGATTGGAATCTCTTTATTTCGAAGACGTAGCCATGAAATTTGGTTAATGTCTCGTCACGTATGTTCTCATGTGAATTGATAGGCCAACAAAAAGGTCAATATAAAACTTCTTTAGAGGTTTTTGTTGATGGCAAATGACAGAAAAAAGTCGAAAAATATTTTATCGATTTATGGTGAGGATAAACAAAGTATTGTGTTTTATTGAGTGTAATGCAAAAAAATCTTATAATTTGTCATCGTAATCCAATGAGCATTGTATTAATGAGTGTGTGTTATAATGAAAAAGATATACAGTATATGGTAAGAACTATAATGGGGATGGTAAGATTGGCATAGCCTTGTTGTTAGGTATGCGTATCTACTAACTTGCGGATGCAATCTTCCTGAGTTTATATCCAGTAGAAAGCGACATATTTCATTCCTAGTTTTTAATTGTGGTAGCTAGACAGACAACAAACCACAACAAATGACAAACTTTAATATACATATACATGTATATAGGCTACATATAAAAGTACACATTATCATTACAATACTAAAAATAATAATTCTTTGTGGTCGTGTTTCCTTGCTAAGCAAAAAAGTCTTTTTATTGCAGACAATACTTTGAAAAGTCCAATGTCACATCGTCATTCATTGGCTACAGTTCAGAGATGGTCTCACTCATTGTGAAACAGACATCAGAAGAAGTTCCTCCATTAGGTCTGTCGTACGACAAAATCTTGGAGGAGGTAAAAGCCTAACAAAATCTGTTCTTTGGTAGACATATTGTAAAGTGTACTAGAACGCATCGGCTTAAGTTGGCCCATTTAAAAAACTTGGTTTGAGTAGTGTTTTCCATACATAGTTATACATGTGTTTTTTATGCAGGTCTAATAGTTTACTTCATGCTATTAGGCCAACCTATTCAAATGTTGATTTTATCGGTTACTAAAACTTCTGAACCTTTGACACATTTCTTGACCATTACAACTTGACTAAACTTTTTTTTGAACTGTTGTTATTTTTATTTGCATTTTAAATGTTTATCCACTCAATCTCTTTGAATTTAAATCACCTCTGAATATGATTAGAAAAAATTATCTTTACCGCAACTCATTTTAGTATTATTATTGGCATTTTCTGAGCATTAAATTTAATTACATTGTCTAAAATAAAATTGCATTTTCGCTCCAAAGGTTTTTAATCTTGCATTGGTAAGTTTTAATGCAGTATGGGATGCGAGCAAAAGCAAGGAGTGTTACCGTATATCACTGCATTTAAGCCAATTCTAAAAAAATAGCCCTGAAATCAGGTCATTTAAAACAACTTGCATATAAGTCGACCCTATAACTTTTTGCGCACCATACGTATCTATCAGAGCAAAAATGTGTGGAAATGGAGCAGCTTATGCAAGCTTAGTGCAAAACGTTTCTTTTCGGTGAGTAGTTGTAGAATTAGCGTACTGTCTCGTTGCTTAATCGAAAGTAAGTAATCTACTTCATCTGTTTGTGTTGAGTCAATGGAAAACATATTTGCAGCCCATTTTGATCACAGTGTCACTTTTCAAAAGCAGAGTTTTTAGCTATATTTTGTTCTTCACAATGATCATAAGCATTACAGCTGTTGCATATACTATGTTTATCTATTGAGTAATCGTACTGGTAACAGGGAGTTTTTATTTTTAACAGTAAAAATAATGTCGTAAGGCAGGGCTGTCTAAACCTTTTGCAAAGGGGGCCAGATTTGGTGTGTTAAAAATTTAGGGGCCAACCATGGCGGACATTTTTTACATATAACAGCAATTAATTTAAATAAACTTTACTGAGCCAATCGGTGTTTCGTATTTGCTTTTTTATTTTAATTTTAGTTATCTTAACCATGTGTCTTGGTACGTTTGAAACATGCATATTGAAATTTCTTTGAAATTATAATTGAAATTTTATAATCACCTAATTTCACTTTTTAACACTAACTTTTTTGTAACAGTTGAACAGAAGTAATTGTACTCTTGGGTACAAATTACATTTGAAACGTGAAACAATATATCACTATGATAGTTTAATATTTATAAATTTTTTAAACACAATTGCATAAAAATGAACAAGCAATAGGCATATCAACAATTGCAGGGCTCATTTAAAAATATGACAGTAACTATAAATGCTAATTGGATTTTTAAATGTTTAACACGCAGGTAACAGCATTGCTGCCCAATTTATTAACCCTTTGAACCCTGGTCATTTTTGTCAGTTGTGTCAGTAACCCCAAGCAATCCAACGATCCTAAATTTTTAAACTTTTTTAAACATATCTAAACATGTTCATAATATAATGATATTAGGTAAAACATTAGTAAAAAGGTTGAGCAACCCATCGAAAATGTCATCAAACAGAAACAAACAGTGCATCACCATTATTCAGGCCAAAGCTATAAAAGTTAAATAAAACTCATAAAAACATTTACAGTAACATCATATTCATCGAGCCCATTTCATCATTATTTCATGACTCAAAATATAGTGGAAAATTATAGTTAGTATCATAAAATTCTTTATTTGCATCCCAATCATTTACTACCAACCAACAAATGAGTCTTTTCGCGATTATAATAAAATTTGTTATTAATTCGAAGGAAGTGAAGATATTTGGATACTGTTATGAATTGATGAGACATTTTTGGTCAAACATTCGATGCAAGAATTAATCTGATTGGTTTACGCTGTTACTTAGAAATTGCTTTTGTAACCAAAGCCATGAGAATGCCAGAATTGCAGCCGTTAAAAATTTTGACACGTCTAATGCTGGAAAATCGCCGTTAGGGTTCAAAGGGTTAATTCTACAGGCGGACCAGATGTTATTCATTTTATGACAGAGGCTGTTGGCCGGATGAAAATTGACCCTGGGCCGCATTTGGCTGCGAGCCGGACTTTGGACATGTCTGCTGTAAGCTATAGTAATAATCTCACATTAGCTATGACTTTCCTACATTAGTAATTCGTCTGACTTGCAAGAGGTTTAACTTTTTAGCCATGATAGCATGAAGGGGACAAAAAAGTGTCTGAACTGGTTCTACAACACATGTGACCTATTTATGGCATCACATCATTTGCAATTTATGCTAATAATTTTGGTCAAACATTCTGGTATAATCCAGAACAGAAAAGACCAGACCAATTTTTTGTAAAAGGTTGTGTAGATATGTTTCAGGATGCGAGGATAAAAAATTTTATTAATGTATTTTCTATTTTTTGGTTGGCGCTTAATACTATTTTTCAGCAAGACTATCAATGTACTATTTTGTTTTATAATAAATACTAATAATAGTAAAGAACAAGTTTACACATATTAGACATACGTTAGAATGAAATAAAACCAGTTTTGTATATTAAAATATTCAACTTAGCAACATATGTTTTATTGAGATGCAAACAGCAAGTCTAAAATTTTTATACTGATATTGATAATTTATTCTTAATAAGAAATCATAAGACTTGTATCCACTTTTCAGATGATTGAATTTAAGAGATGGGATGTGGATAATATATTTTTGTAGTTTTTTGGAATGTTTTTACAGTAGTCATAACACCGTTCATGCATATGTGTTTTAGAAAACTTACAGCCAACTAGAAATGTCAATAATTACATGCAGAGCGATTTTAATATTTTTAAAAATGAGTAAAAGCTCTGAAGAGCCTTTTAATCATAGCAAAATAAAGGAAATGATAAGCCATGTATTAACCTAATGTACTTGATCAATATCAGATATATGAATGGTCAAAGAAGAGTTTAGTGGAGTGCTGCACAGCGGAAAGCATACTTCGACTAGACAGAACCAACTTATCGGAAGAGTCTGAAAAGATTCAAAAGTGGTATATGGAAGAGCAGCAACATGAAAACTTCCTTCAATATTTGGATCATCAGATGTCTCTCTCAGATGATCAGCGTCTCCTTATTCAGGTCAGGCCAGACAATCCTAGTCTTTTATTGGTTTCCCAGAATGAGTAAATTAATAAAAAAAGTTTACGATTACATTTTATACCCCACATATGTTCAAGTCTGCTTGGCCTATTATTTTTGTTGTTGTTGGCTGATATACATTTACAAAAAAATGCATTTTGTAGTCATTGCAAAAACAATGCTTATCAGCTAAAAATCTTCAATTAGGTGACGACTTTTGCTGAGCTCATGAATAAGGAAGATATCGCTTCTCTTCACAAAGAACTAAATGCTGGAAGGAAAAGCTGCGATGTCAAAACCCTCTTTCTGAGAGACTATCAAAAAGAGAGCCTTTTTACAAATGCTATCAGGTTGGGTCTTTTTTATATTCTAAGCATGACTCTGTCTCTGAATAAAGCTTATAATAAACATGCATTTAGGGTTTGCAAAACCTTTTCTTTTTTTTTGCAATACAATTTGGTAAAAGCATTTTTGAGAATCTTCTGCAAATTATAGTTCAGGAGTAAAATCAATCAAATATTTTCAAATATTGCCATAAGATTCTTAACTGACAAAATAATAGAACTGCAGTCAAAACCTTTGAACAAATGTCTGTTCTTTTTCACTAAAAGTCATTAAAATATGACTATAAAAACTTAATAGAAATTTCACTGTCATACAGCCCGCCACCCAAGTGATAATGGAAAAAAGAAAGGTTACTGCTGGTTGTTGAAAAAGTAGTTACAAAAGGTCAGAACTCTACAAAAGTAGAATTATTTAGTTAGATGTTGTAGGCTTCGCTTACAACATCTACTAAAGAACTCTCTAAATCAGATGAGTTGTTGTTATTATTTTGAGTAGCGTGTTGTTGAACATTAGCATTTGATGTTGATGGTTGCTGTGAGGACCTTGTATTTCTCCTCCTCCGTAATAATCAGGAGACTTTTGGTTTTTATTGCACTTTTTCTTTTCTGAAACTTCGTATGTGGCTTTTCTTTAACTGCAAGCCATCGGTACTGAACAGCACAAACTGTAAACAATCAGAGTTACGCCCATATAAGTCGAACCCCTAAGTAAGGTAACATTTTGTGTTATAGAGTTGACTTGCCTGTATATATACAGGAATACGTGGGACATCATTTTATTGCTAAAAATGTTTTTTCATCATGTGTATGACATGACATCTGACTACAAGTGGAAGAGAAATAATTCCATTCTGATAAGTCCTGAATTATTTCGTGTGTAAACTATATAGTTTTTCAAAGCTAATGTGCTACATATTACAGGGAGTTCTACAGCAAGCAGTTGACTACCGACTCAAGACTGTTGATCATACAATGTGAAGCCGCTCATGAGAATATTGAGCTGTTAGACTCAGTCAGGTACATCATTCAGAGAGAGACATCGAACCAACACCGGAATTGTCACACTGCTCTGTTGCTGAGTCTTTCTAGAGGTCATCCTTTTAGTGGATATCAAGGTGAACCAAATTTAATTAAAAGGGGTACAGTAATAAAATACGTTAGACTGTATAGATATATAATCAGACGATTTTTACCTACAAACTTCTCACAACAGCTGTGACATAGTTTCGCGCTAGTCAGGCTGTGACTGATGACTTTGAAAAGCTGAAACGCTGTAGGGGCAGTGTTTATGGAGTTTTCGAAAGGACAAATCCATACATGCTCGCCTGCTGAAGCCAATTCATTCGTTTTGTTTAGTGTTGCCAATTCTGGTTTGAATATTATGTAATATTGTTCTAAAAGACATAAACTACAGCATTTTGTTCCATTGTTGTAGAGTTGGATGTGTGATTTTGTTTTCCGAGTTATCTAAGTTTTTGTGGTTGTCTTTAAAGTTCTTTGTGTGTTCACTACGCTATTTGCTAAGCTCTGATTTTGTTTACTTTTCTGATTGAACAAAACTGTGATTACTGTCTCTAGATTTGAGTTATGTTGCGCATAATCCAATACATAATCTAATAAGTGAATAAGTTTTCGTGACAGTTTATTTGTTACGTCAGGTTGGTAGATTATGCTTTTGGTAATGCACTTGTTGTCTAGTGAACATTTTTTGTCAAAAATCATCTAATTCTAACATACTCAAATCACAAAGTTGAAAGATTGTTGTTTAAACTTAATTTTTTCGCAAATACACGTCTATATCTATCTATTGAGTTAATTTTAATATATATACATGTATAATCTTAATATAACCAACTTGTAGAGTTTATAGTTCTCTTTTAAACCTTAAAAACTTTGAATCGA
The DNA here is from genome assembly GCF_963576615.1 of Watersipora subatra. Classification (NCBI taxonomy): domain Eukaryota; kingdom Metazoa; phylum Bryozoa; class Gymnolaemata; order Cheilostomatida; family Watersiporidae; genus Watersipora; species Watersipora subatra. The sequence continues at coordinate 21,552,362 of NC_088713.1, forward strand.
TGTATATATAAAAATTGTTGCCTCACCCCGGTTAATCCGTATGGGTGGTAGTTTCTGCTCTAACTCGGGTCTCCTACCAGAGACCTGGGAGTTTGAGCGCTCGCCTCAAGATCTTAGCTGTTCCCAGTAGCGCATTTTTCTGCAACTCACCTGAGTTGATTGCTGTTGGTATTTGGGCAAGCCACATTTTATGCGCCGGTGTTATGGCGCCCAGTGCCCCAATGACTACTGGGATTACAGTTGTTCTTAAATTCCAGCATTTTTCAATCTTTTCTCCAAGAAGGAGATATTTCTCTACCTTTTCTTTTTCTTTGTTGACTATATTATTAACTAACACAGTGAGCCCTCAGGTTACGATGTTATGTTTTTTGTCCTCGCCACACAATAACGAGCTTTTTCCAACTTTTCTCACCATAGCAATATCAACCAAAATTTGTCCTGAAATTAAAATTTGGCAGTCGATGTGATAATTATGACAGATAAACTAAAATGCCGAAATGTTATTTGCTGAAATTCCTCCCACGACATATACAAAAGGTATATACAATGCTTGCTATCTCAATTCAGTGTTCTTCGTTATAAGTTGTAGTAAAAAATAATTCGAAAACAGATAGGTAATTTAGTTTTAATCCATGAAAAATTTGTAGTTTAGTTAAATACATTTTCAAGTTTAGCTTTAACTATGTGTTTCATAAGATAAATTCATTTAAGTTACTGTAAATTCAACGTCTGTGTTACATGTCTGTGTCGAAGCTGAGAACTTCCCGTGGTACGTACTGCGCATAGTAAATTGTTATGTTACATTTCTCTTGCACATCATAACCACTAAACATACTAAAGTTGTGGTAGGTAGCTACATCTACTAATGCTGACATATTGGTTTGTTACTAATATTTTTAATATGTACAGTACATATTCCAAATTTTGATGATTTTTACTAGAGTGTATTGGCATAAGATACATGTAATTACTATGGGTTTCTATATCACTCAGTATGATATTTTCACCTTACGATGCCAACACTGAAATGAGTTAAAATCATGTAGTTGTATACCAAATCCTTTGTTTTTTCTTGACGTCATTCCATCGTTGAAGGCCATCTTTATGGACAACTTTTATCATTAAAAACACGAAGCTTCTGCAATTAATTATTGCAAACAATGTTTTTGTTTTAAAATTTTTTATTTTAGAATCAAAACAACACTAAAAATACTATTACTCAAGAGAATGACGATCATTTTCTACAAAGATGGCGGCTTTTTCGTGGACGAGCGAATGTGCAAACAGGGTAATGACGTCAAAAAAATGAGGGATAGTTTTTCATTGTTATTGTAGCAAAATACACTTTATTTAGCCATTACTTGCTAATTATGCCACATTTCCATTTAAACACATTTACAGTTGTTTTAGTTTTTCTCTTAATTTGTTTGAACTGCACAAAACACTTTTCTCATGATATGAAGATTAAAAGCTAGAATGGTAAATGTTGTTATATGTCAAATAAAAATAAATTTTCTGTGCAAATAATTTTTTAATAACCGGGCAGCACTGGACGTACAACTAGCATATATATAAATCTTAGTGATTCTCATTTGTCTGTCATTCGTCAGTCCAGCTATTAATAGCAATTAAGTTATGGCATTCAAAAATGCCTTCAAACTAGTCCTGAACTTACGACATTAAAATCGCAAGTCGGCTAACAAGCGCGCAGTCAGAAGGCTAAGCCGTTCTTATCAGCTCCATTTCTCTTACCATATACTGTATACCCTTTTCGCCTTTGCACACTTTCAATTAATAATTAAATCAGCGAACCCTGGGGTCACAGGGGTCTGTTATAAGATTTTTTTACCTTTGGCTACTATTTGGAAAAAAGTATTTTCTGTCCTCCCCATACGTAGGCAAACCTTTTTCAATTTTTTTTTGCTATATGATGTTAACAAATAATTCTCCAAAAATTAAAAGCTGACAGCCTGTACTAATTACGACAAAATAACCAAAAATGTTGATATGATATTTGTTGAAATCCCTCCTACAATGCTTGAATGAGATACACGTTGCTCGCTATCTAAGTTCAGCCTTGTTCATTATATGTTACAGTAAAAAAGATTTTGAAAACAGATTAGCGATAAAACTTTGGCCTATGACAAAGGTGAAGTTTAGTAACATAAATACTTAAACTTACCTTTAAGTATTTGTTCAGTAAGCTAAATGTATTCAAGTTAAATTCAATGTTTATGTTGTATGTCTGGCTCAGAGGTATAAGTACTCCCTGCTGAACATAACGCACATAGTAAGTTGTAATGTTACATTTTATTGTAGATCATAACTATTAAAAAGGCTAAATTTATTGTAGGTAGCTATAGTCACTAAGGTTAGCATATTGTTCTGTTAATAATTTTTCATATGTACAGTATGTATATAAAACTTTGATGGTTTTTATCAGGGGGTGTTTGCATTTAATAATTACTATGGGTTTCTATAGCTCTCTATGCGCTAAAGTTACTGTAGGTAACTATAGTCACCAAGGTTAACATATTGTTATGTTACTAATTTTTAATATGTCCAGTATGTATATAAAATCTTGATGATTTTTATCAGGGGTTTTTCTTATCAGGGGAGATTTTTATCATTATTAATAATTACTATGGGTTCGTATAGCCCTCTATGCAAAGTTTTCGCTTTACCATGCCAACACTGGAATGAATTAAAATTGTATGATGTGGATCTACACGTACATTAGTAATATTATTATTACCTTTTACACCTGTTCTTTTTTTGAAATTTTTTACCATATCACCCAATCTTTTATTTGTCAAATGTGCTGTTTAAATATAAAAAGTGCTGTTACTCTCATATTTCGGGTTTCGGTAAACCTGTAAAAGTTCAAAGCTTTTCACATGGGCATGTGTATTCTCCAAAGTGGAAATTGCCTCTACATTCTCTCCATAATCAGTCAGACAAAGGAAGTCCGATATCTCTCTTTAGTGTGTACTAGTATCGAGAAGTACCAGCATTGTTCATCAAAACTTTGAATACAACGAGCTACTTCCGCAACATGAACCTTTATACACACCGCTTCCATGTACTGATTGTTTCTTTTCTTCTTGATCTTGTTGAGCTGCTTAAAACACTTGTCTCATGTTATGAAGTTTGGAATGTTGGAGTGAAAAAGTTGGAATGTCACACGTTGTCTATGTTAAAGAAAATAAGTATTCTGCTCAAAGAATTTTTTAATACCAGTTAATAATGGCAATTTCGTGCATTCATCTAATTTATCTTTAAATATTAGTGTTTGCTATTGGTCTGTTGGCCTTTTGTTCTACGTGTGTCCAGTTATAGCGATGAAATTGTAGGAATGAAAAGTACGCTTCACTCTGAATTTGAACTTAAAACGTATAGGCCTATACAACCTATGGAACATATAGACTTGGAACAGCCTGTCTATACTGTTCTAAATGTATAGACAGTTTAGAAAGCCCTCAGTGGTTCTATATGAACGCCTGTCATATAAAGCCAGTGACAGGCGTTCTAAACTGGTAAGCCCTACGGAACATTGCTATACAATAGATTAATAACGCAAATCATTCCTATTACTGAATTGTTAAAATAATCACGCTTCAACTTGCTTACATGAAGAATATGAAGCAATATTTTTTCCTAATGCTGACTTAAGTTAGAATAACGACTCCTATTTAAGAGCTTAAATACGAGCGACCTTTGAACCCTGGTGGTCCTTGTCAAGGTTTGTCAGTATCCCTGGGTGATTTCTCCGATAATAAAAAGTTTTGAAACTTATTAATTATGTATAGATACGCTCATAATTCAATGATATTTGGTAAGACACTGGTAAACAGTTGCAAAAGTTTTGAAACCTAATAAATATATATAAATATGCTCATAATTCATTGGTGTTTGATAAAACACTTGTAAACAAGTTCAACAAAACAGAGCAAGTGTCACAAATATATAAAATAATTTGTTTCACATTTTTTCGTGGGTGAAACCATAAAGTTTGTACGATTTAAAAAAGGTTCTAAAATTTTTTTAAAGTAGCATCATATCAATTGAGCACATTTTCATCATTGTTTTAAGATTTAAAATAATAAGCAAACTTATAACTAGTGTCATATAATTTTCTCCATAACAATCATCTATCACATACCAACAAACGAGTCGTCTCAATATTTTCGCGATATTGTCCCAGTAAAGATGTATCTATGAAGGAAGTAGATAAAGATATTTGAAAACGGTTGAAACTGGATGTAATATTTTTGGTCTTAATGCCCTGTTCAAAAACTAATTTGATTGGTTTATGCTTTTACTTGGCAGCAGCATTTGTAAACAGCAGTGTGGATGCCTTTCCTCCAGCCACTAGGGTGTCTGACACCTGTTGCGGAATGCCGGAATACCGACTGTCAGGGTTAAAAGGGTTAAGTTACTCAAATACATTCAGTAAAGGAGCTTAACCAATAAAAAATAGCTAAAACTTTGTTTATTAACTGCGCAAAGTCAGGCTTTCACCTAGTATATATATATATATTTTTTTTAGTACAATCGCGTCTGATGAGTGCTTCGCACGAAACAAATTTGTAGCGCAAATACTAAAAGTTTACTTTTTTCGCAATAACTTTTCAAATATTTCATACTCCACTAATTATCTTTTAGGTTTTTAGTGTAGAGTTCTCTTTTTATATGCTTTTGAACTTGCTTTTAGTTAATATATATATATATACATCTATGTATATCTATATATATATAAATATACATCTATGTATATATATATATATATATATATATATATATATATATACATATATATCTATGTATATATACACCTATGTATACATGTATATGTACATGGGTATATATATATACATATATGCATATATATATATATATATACATGTATATATATACATATATATGTATATATATACATCTGTGTATATATACACCTATGTATACATGTATATGTACATGTATATATATACTGTTTTTGTATATACATGTGTGTTTTGTTCTATATTTTCCTTCATGTTTTGTCTGTTTTTGTTGTATTTGTCATGTTTTCATTTAATTATGATTTTGAGGAATTGTGATTTTCCCTTTTTACAGGTGGAAAATGGAAGTGTGTACACATTGATGATCCGAAGCCTCCAGCCTTCAAGCTTCCTTCTGTCAGCTATTGCATGCGGATTCAACCAAAAGATTTGATTGGACGTGTTCTGAATACCACGGAAGAACACCATTCAAGGTTATCAGAAAGTGACCAAAATGAGGCCAAAGATAGAGTGTCCACAAGTTCATCAGAAAGTGACAGAGATGACACTGATGATAAAATATTTAGGAGCTCATCGGAAAGCATTTCCTCACATACTGGGTCTGAGGTTAGATGTTTGTTTCCTCATTTGGAAAAAAGTATTTTCATATTTTGCTAGCTTTGTTTTTAATGTATAGCTTGAGTAATAGCTCAAAGTCTTTTGTGAAATATTTATGTTACAATAATTACTTGTAAAATAGGAAATTTCCAAGTAACCAGTTCATCTGAAATCATATGAAATGTGGATTCTGCAATTAGCCCCTCATTCTAAAGTAGTTCTTTAATAGCTGAACAGCCTCAGCATATTGCAAATCTAGCAACTAGTTTTCAAAAGCATTCACAATTTGTGGTTTGAGTTTTGCGGTGTATTTAAATAAATTTCATAACATATAATAATAGGAAACAATTCTGGCTGGATCTGGTTCAACTCAGACCAGGATGTTTGATAATTCCCTTTTGTGCTTTCAAATATATGAGTTCCTCCTTATTTATCATTATGGTTTTTTGCACATTTACTCGCTATATTTGTGTCAAAAATGCATTTGATTCTACTGCTGGAATTGTTTATATAGTCTCAATCATGGATTAAAATTTTCTGCTTTTACTTTAGATATTTAGCGAATATGAAAATCATTGTTTTTTCTGTAGGTAAGTAACTATAATTTTGTAAAAACCAAATTTTCTATAAAAAAAAACTGAAAACCAGTTTACATGGACTAAAACAGGTGAAACTTTTCCAGTCATATATTTGTTAAACTATACTATATAATTGCAGTGAATAACATAGATGTAATGGCTCAAACAGTTTTAAAATTTAGTTTAACATTAATTTTTTGTCTGCATGTAAAAAGTTGCCATCAAAAACGATACATTTGCACTGCCTGTCTATCAAGCAAAATGTTATTCGTAGTTTTTATGGATGAGTTTATTTTTCTTAGTATAACATAATACAGTAAACAGATTAAATAGCTATGGAATCATTGGAATGCTATGGTACGCATTGATTTTTCTACTCATTTGAAGTTGATAGAAAGCGGCATGCAATACATACATGTATACATGTGTGTGTATATGTGTATATATATGATGAGTTTATATATGACGGACTGTGTACTTGTTAATCCGAGTGGGTGGTCTGACACGGAAACTTAAGTAATGCCTGAGTCTCTTATGAGAAGAGTGGTCTCAGCACTAACTTTTTAGCTAATAGCATTCTGCATACTTGCTCGCAACCAAGTTGATTCACTGGCAATACATCACCTGTTGGTGCTGATAGTCATGCATTTAAAACTGAGCCATTAGGCACAGCACTGATGGAAGTTTAGCAAGCTGTAGTGATTACAATGGAGATGGTAACAGATCTACCAGTTATCTTCCAAATGTAATGTCTGTGCTGAAATTATCAAATATCTTATGACTAGATGCATATTCCTTGATACGCAAGCATGAAACTCGGAGTTTGGTACTTTCTGAAGAATGCCAAAAACAACACCCTTACAAGAAAAAAGATTTTCCGAAGTCTTGAGCGCAGTCATCTTGTTGCAGAAGTTATATATGACAAACTAATCCTACTGTAATTTATAATCAGTTGTTTTTATACTCCCATATTTAATATTGATGAGCTCACCATCTGTAGGAAGACTCTCAGCCTGTTGAGCGAGAGGTCTTTGACCCAGAGCCCGTACAGATTAGAGCCATTGATGAACTAGCAATGATCGTTGAAGATTTGGCCAAGTTTCTGAAACACTGTCTATTCGGTGCACTTTCCATCATAACCCTCTCTCCATCGGATGGTCGGGTTGCTGGATTGAAATTTCTACTAGCGAACAAAGGTATTGTGGTAGTTCAAGATGGCTGCTGTAATGAAACTTTTATAAGCTGACATTGCCTATTGCTAGCATGCCTAATTTTTTGTTAGCAGTTTTGCCCTTTGATTCAAATTATACCAGATGATACTGAAAACTTTTGATCTGCTGTGTTAGGCAGTCATTTTAAGGACAAGGTAAATATATTTGTATTGAATCTGTGCACAAATCAAATTTAACATCATTTTTAAGAAACTTAAGCATTACTGTACATTCATATAATGACTAAAAATCTGTGGCAGCTTTTGGTAAATTGTCACTATACTGCATAAGCTTATTTACATGTACGTTGTATCACAGCATAGCTATAAGTTTGATAAAATCCTGACTTATCATAATAAAAATAAAAAAAGAAAACATATTGAAAAATGTATAAGCCATTCATAAAAAAATGTATTAGCCTATGTTTTTGATATGTAATGAGCATTTCAGACTGTGGTGAAGGATTTGTATAAACTAAATAAAAATGTTACAAAAAAAATCCATTGGCTTGGCACCAAACTTTGATGTCAAGAAAATTATCACCACCGATGTCTAAAGCACATAAATTACATAATATTTTATTATATGGTTCAATACATCAGAGTTTTGGCTATCAAATGAGCCTATATTCAATACACAAAGAATAATAGAACTATGAAAAACAGGGTGTCAAAAGTATGTCCTGCAATAAAAACCACTTGGTTGTGGTTCCCACAATATGATGTCACAATTATTATTTAGCCTTAGGTAGTCGATCCCTTTCGCTGCCATTGAGGCTGTGCTTTTTTGTGACAATCGGTGCTGTTAAACCCAGAGAGCGCTAATAATAAACTAGGATTCTAGATAATCAAAAATGCCCGAGGATCGTGGTAACGCCCGACCAATACAAACACATCTTCTGGGTTAATCAATTATGCTTCAATAAGTATACTGTAGTTGATAAAGGTAATGAAATCCCATCGATTAACTTGTGACCTGCGGTTGCATGGCCCTAGGACTATATGTCAATCGCACTTTCACGAGATCACACAATGCTTGAAATTAATTAGTCTCAGTCGTGACCCTCAACATCACAATAAAATGAGAAGGCTAGTGCATAATATCATCAGGAAAACATAATGTACATGTAGTATGGTGCTTGGAATCTGAGTTATTTATCATATAAATAATCTGTTTACAGAGAACTAATGACACCAATTCCGTTGTCATCTTCATTGGTTTTCTGGAGTTGTCCTTTGCCTGACACTAGCGTAATTATCGTAGCTAATAAATATAAGCGGTATGCAATAAAATAAGCGGTAAGAGCACACAACACCACATATGAAAATTGTGACCTCACAGTTTTCGAGTCTATACCATTAAACATTTCTGCCTTAGAACTCTGGGAAAATCCTATAAACACCAACCAACGTCTGTCTCACCATGTCAAACAATAGCTCATTCGAAAGCCAAGAATATGATGTATTGAGAAAATTAATAAAAAATTATGTAATATATGTGCGTTAATTGACTATCAAAAAATGCTGCTTCTCTGTCCACTTCAATCTATATATATATATATATATATAGATTGAAGTGGACAGAGAAGCAGCATTTTTTGATATATATATATATATATATATATATTCCCACAACCAAACACGAGCGAAGCGATTGGTTGGGAGATTTATGATAAATGCATATGTGCACACAACTCCCGAAAAATTATTCGTTGACGGCGTTACCAAACTCTTGTACCAAATTTTTTTCAACAAATTTACCCATTTTTCTGTAGAGTTGTTTAGATATAATACTGATACAAAACACATATAAACCTACTTAAATATGTTACCCAGTCTTTGAAAGGTTACGGCAATATCCTAAAACTAACCAATCTGATTGGATTATACATAAATAGACAGATTAATTCGGCCTAAAAATCGATATAAAAACTTGTCAAGCCAATTTCAAGACTGGCCAACGAAACGCCGATAAGGCGGTAGGCAGTGAGTAGAACTATTAAGTCGTGCACATTTCACGATAAAAAGTGTGCACATTTCATCAGTCTATCACATTGTCTAATTGCCGAAGGTTTTTGTAATTAACGTTGAGGTTCTGAAAAGTAATCGTTTTTTGCCGGCTCTACTGGACTCTAACATTTTGGACACTTATAATGAATACTTTGGTATTTCAACTGATGTCCAAAACAGTGAAAGTAAAAGAAACGGCGATGATATTTTTCTAACGATTCTTTTTCTATTATAACGAAACAATATATAATTAACATACAAGTACTGAAAAGTAATTGTTTCTTCTTGCCGGTTCTACCAAACTCTGACATTTTGGATATTTATAATGAGTACTTGGTATTGCAACTGATGTCCAAAGCAGTGAAAGTAAAGGAAATGACGATAATATTTTTTCTAACGAATCATATAAGATTATTACAATATTTAATTGTAAGAATAATTATTCGATTTTATAACTTTTAGTTATAAGAATAGTCATTTGAATTTACAAGATCGAAGTGTATAGTGACCGATGGTGTGCAATATGTTACTGTTACTTCTTTTTTAAAGTAGTTGTTGATAGTACTACGGCTGTGCCCAATTTAGCGGTGCTGCCAAGCCGTTTTTAATATCTCCAAAATTAAGTAATAGGCCTACATTTTTTATAGATACGCATTTGTTTCTATGACAACCAGCTAAAATCTGTTTAGATTTTTAAATTAAGCATAATTTTTTAGATATAAATATCTAAATCTAGATAAATATCACAACCCCTTGATATTGGTTGGTATGACCTGGTATGCTAGGGTTGCTATATACAGTTCCAGCTATATATATATATATAAAATTGTTTCCTTACCCCTGATACCCCGTATGGGTGGTAAATTTTGCTCTAACTCGAGTCTCCTACCAGAGACCTGGGAGTTTGAGCACTCGCCTCAAGATCTTAGCCGTTCCCAATAGCGCACTTTTCTGCAACTCACCTGAGTTGATTGTTGTTGGTATTTGGGCAAGCCACATTTTATGCGCCGGTGTTATTGCGCCCAGTGCCCCAATGACTACTGGGATTACAGTTGTTCTTACATTCCAGCATTTTTCAATTTCTTTTTCTTTTCTGGCGATATTGTAGTCATTGGGTACTGCTATATATATTATAGTAGCCCTCTTGTTCTCCTTGTCTACCACCACTATGTCTGGTTGGTTTGCTAGGACATGCTTGTCAGTTTGGATGTAGAAGTCCCAGAGGATCTTAGCGCGGTCATTTTCATTCACCTTACCAGGAGCTTCCCCCCAGTGTTGCGGTTTATTAAGGCCATACTCGTCACATAGACTTTTATACACAACACCTGCGACATGATTATGCCGCTCAGTGTATGCGTTCCCTGCTAGCTGCCTGCATCCACTGATGATGTGTTGGATGGTCTCAGGTGCATCTTTGCACAGTCTGCATCTAGCATCGTTTCTAGTGTGAGAGATTTTCCTTTGGAGTTGCCTTGATGGGAGCACTTGCTCCTGGGCTGCCATGATTAGCGACTCTGTATTGGCCGTTAGGTTTCCTTTGTTCAGCCACATATATGTCTGGTGAAGATCGCCAACCTTAGATATTTGTCGGTGGTAAGCACCATGAAGAGGTTTCGTGTGCCAGTCAATTTCCTCATCATCAGGGCGTAGGTCCGTTGTAAGAGCAGCCGATTGAAATTCAGCTAGCAACTTATCTGAGATGGCCATGGAGGCTGCATATGCTTTGATGCTTTGCTCCTCCTCTTTCACTGTCTGCTGTACACTTTTGAGTCCCCTACCGCCATCTTTCCTATCAAGATACAATCTAGTAGTATCAGATTTTGGGTGGAATGCTCCATGCATGGTCATCAGTTTACGAGTTGCTATATCTGTTTCTTTGATGGCTTCCTCAGTCCACTTTATTATGCCTGCTGGATATCTTATTACTGGCAGTGCGTAGGTATTTATTGCCATGATTTGGTTCTTGGCATTGAGCTGGCTCCGTAAGACCTGCCGAAGGCGTTTCTTGTATTCGGTAATGGCTTTGTGGCGTACCTCGGCTTCGTGGTTGATGTTGCTTTGCATAATCCCCAAGTACTTGTACCCTTCTTCTATATCTTTGATGGTACCATTTGGCATTCTTAGGCCATCTGTGAGCATAGAATGGCCTTTCTTAAGAATTAGCTTTCCACATTTCTCAATACCGAAGGTCATTCCGATGTCCTTGCTGTATATCTGAGTGAGGTGTATTAGCGAATCAATGTCCTTTTCTTTGTTAGCGTACAGCTTGATATCATCCATGTAGAAGAGGTGGTTTATCTTGGTGCCACTCTTAAACTGGTACCCATATTGAGTCTCCTCCAGCATATTGCTTAGAGGGTTTAGGCATATTCAGAAGAGCAGCGGTGATAAGGAGTCACCTTGATGGATGCCTCGCTTAATTTGTACACTCGCCAGCTTTTTGCCATTAGCCTCCAGTTCCGTCTTCCATTTGGTCATTGACATTTTGATGAATGCCACAAGAGCAGGGTGAACATCGTACATACTGAGGCACTCAAGTATCCAACTATGGGGAATTAAGTCATAGGCCTTTTTGTAGTCAATCCAAGCCATGGCAAGATTGGTTTGCCTTCTGTTGTCTTGACAGACCGTCCGATGCACCAGTAACTGATGTTTAGCTCCTCGGGTGTCTTTTAGCTTATATACATGTATACATATACATATATATATATATATATATATATACATGTATATATATATATATATATATATATATATCTATATTTACAGTGAAGCTCGGCTAACTCGACCTTCATGGGACCAAGAGAAAGTGTTCGAGTTATCAGAGCGTTCAAGTTATGAGAACACTGCCACAAGTGCATGTATTATTGTATTTATCAGTACATATACAAACTATATATAAATCAAAAGCATTGATTGCTTGTTGCAAGTTAAGGGACCTCTCATGAAATGTTTTAACAGCTTTTATCAGAAAGTATAAATATTCTCCTTTTATTACTTGAGATTCATTTGTTCGTTTTAGGTGATGTGACTGCCAGGACATTTTCAGATTAAAATAGGAAAAACCTGATCGCAGTTGAAATTCTCAAAAAAAAATTTCATATTCTTTCTTTTGAGCGTTTTAACAAAAGATAGTTTTGCCGATTTTTCTTATAGTTCATCTGAAGGTTACCTGGGTTCTCCATGCTTGCGGAGGGCTATCTATCCCCAAGCGGATGTTTAGTAAAATTTGGTTTTTTGCACACCTTTAGAAAAGTCATTAACGAAAATATTTTGCTGATAGTAGTAATAATGATGCCTAAACACTACTAAAAGTTGTTGTTTATCTCTATGGTTTGGAATAAAGCGATATTCTAAAGCGATAACAACCATCTCGGTAGCTGTTGGGCAAAAAAACTGTTCGAGTTAACAAAGTTGAGGTCAAGTTATCTAAAGCAATTTATCATTGCGTGGGAACAGACCAAACAAATTCGTTCGAGTTAACCATGTGTTCGAGATATACGAGGGCGAGTTATCCGGGTTTCACTGTATATATATATATATATATATATATATATATATATATATATAAATATATTAAGAATTGAAAACTTTTAAAATTGTTTACTACTTAAAGTTTCATGGTTGTTACCATTCATCGGGTGAAACTAAAATGATCTGAAGCTCATGTGACTGTATGCAAAAACACATCAAGTAGCTTAAAGATTAAAGCCAGCTATATATAATACAACAATTTAATTTGTTCATGTCACAGCATTGCAAATCAAGTGCTTATTGGAATGCCTGCACTTTGACACACGCTCGTTTCGTGAGATTAAACTGGCAAGCTCAGGTTTGTATAGAATGAAGTACTTCTCCCAAATGCACAAATTACAGCATTGACTGTTCCTATTGTAGCTACTCGCTTTCTTCAATACTCTCCACTTCATGTCGTACTGGATGGACTGATCTTTAAGCTGCCATGTGTGGCGGATGGCGTCCCCTTACGCCAAAGCCGAGTCAAGACCGAGCTGGGCTGAACCGTCCCGGGTCCAGCCAAGTAGAACGGAGGCGGAGCTTGTTAGCTATATAAGCTCGAACAATTGTGTAGAAGAGCAGAGCTGTTCTGGGCCTGTTCATTGCCTGTTACTTGAGCATTCTTGTACAACTTATGAACTAAGCCGAAAATATATGCATGAACTCATGCACCGAGTCTTGTACTAGCGGAGGAAAGTGAAGGTTGCACAAAACCTTTACACTGGTGGCAGCAGTGAGATTGCTGACGATCCCAGCGATCCCAAGAACTCCACCACAGGACTCGCATCAGGATCACTGGACACTGGGAAGATTACTGGACTCTGGATGAACTAGGCTGCCTGAAAAAAACTGTGACACTGCTCCTACTGGAAGAACTTCCTGGCAACAGGAAGAAACCAAGAGAAGGCTGTGGAAAGCCCTGCAGTATCGGACCAAGTGGATGTAATGCTCCGGGAGCAGAAACCTGCTAAAGGCTCCAACAGGACTTGCCTGAGGAGGCAGCAAGCTTCTACCGGAAGAACTTCCTTCAGGAAGAAACCCGGAAAGGAGCCGACAGCCATGGACATAGTAAAGGCACTGCTCTGGGAAGAGAGCAGAAACCTACTGAAAGCCAGACATGGCCAATAGGAGAGCAAGAAGTGCTGACCCGGAACCCGACCAACTAGTAGAGGCACTAGAATGGGTACTACTGATGCCAAGGGATTAGGATCCGGCACCACGTTTTAGGACTTTTTGGCCTCGGCCTCTTTGTCCGGTCCGAGTCTGTTGGGGGGTTGCCGGATTGGTCGAGTGTCCTCCTTAAGTGGAATGGAATGTTCCGCATTCCATTCCACTTAAGGACCTTACAGTGTACTGGGTGACTCCCCAGTACACTGGAAGGGAGATGTGGAGTACTTCATCGCTTGCTTCACGGAGGTAGCCGATGCCAACCAGCGGACAGAAGGAGCAACCCTATTGCACCTCCGGGAAGCACTGGGCGAACAGGCTGAGGACTGCGGACAAGCCGAGGATCAGGAGGCCATTTTCAATGCCCTCCGGGTAATATTCGGGTTTTCCGCCAGGCAGGCGCTAAGCCCGCTCAATGCCCTTAGGCGAGAGGAAAGGACAACGCTTCAGGAACATGCTATGGAGGTCGAGAAGTTGGTATGCATTGCGTACGGGGCCTGCGAATTGACACCAAAATAGTATGGCTATGGAGATCTTCTGCAGCTCACTAAGGGACCGTGCCTGGCAGCAAAATTTGTTGGCCGTACATACGCCCACGCTAGCTGATGCTGTACGAGCCGGGAACGACTACCTCCAGATCCAAGGAGGCAAGCGTAAATCCACCGGATCTCTGGTACAAACCCTAGAAAGATGAACCTCCGACCAGGTGAACTCAACCGAAACCGATGTTATAGGACGACTAGCCCAGCTGGTCCAAACTCTCACGGACAAGGTGGAACAGCTCCAGGAGCAGGTTCGCACACTAACCGAGAAGTGGAGCCAGCCAGCTACCCTCTGTTGGGGATGTGAGCAACCAGGGCACGTACGGAAGAATTGCCCTCGCTACACCAAACCGGCTTCGGGAAACAAAAAAATGGTCACAGCATTAGCTTCATCTACTGGCTGTACGAAGGCCAAACAACCTCGAAAACACAATAGGACTACATGGGATTCAGTGACAGCCGACGGTTAGTCTCAACCAGCAAAGACTAGGCCGAGGAAAATTCATGCACAGGAAAGGCCTGTGGAGACACGAAACTACTATCAGTTTTGAGTGAGGCTAATCTGGACATTCCCACATTCCCGGATACCGCCTACACCCCTTCGTGCGAATGGCAGGGACGTAGCCCGAAACAAAGTAGGGTGACCCTCAAATCCTCTCCACCCCAGACAGCGAGAACCACCCCAACTGGACCAGATGGTCGGAAGCCTGCTTTAAAGGCGGCAGGACCGACCCCTTCTCCGCCTTGGGAATGGCAATCACAGGAGCCGCGGGTCTATCCCAGTCGTAGGACGGCCCGAGGGACTGACCCCGCCCCACCGCAAAAAAGAAGGCTCTCAGGCTTCCCGGAGTATGTCTTGGAAGACACTTTTAGGGCGCAAGCCCTCAGCCGACCTCATTCCACCAGCTAGTTCCTCCCAGGGAGAGTGGAGAGGCGGCCCATCCAGTTTTTTTTAGACACAGGATGCACCACAAACCTGATCAATAAGCAGGTCTTTGACCGTTGCCAGGAGCCATACAGGACCAACTCGAGGAGAGTGACAGCCATGGACTATTGGCCGGCGAAACACGGCTCCCCTTCTATAGGGTAATCCGTCTGAACATCCGCCTGAGGGATGTAAAGACAGAGGAAGTCTTTGTGGTTAGTCGTCTGAGCGAGGATGCCATACTCGGAATGCCGTTCTTCATGGCCCATCAGTGCTCTCTCTAGAATTTGAGCAGCTGGTGGTCCGAGTGAATGGCAGACAGCTAGTCTGCAAGGATCGACATGGGCGGCTGCTTCAGAGCAAGGTACAGGTGATAAGGGGGTGGGTAGTGGTTCCCGCCCAGACGGAGATGGTAATACACTGTCGCATCACCACGCGAAATTACTGCCCCATGGGACTGATAGAAGGATTTCCCGACGGACCTCCGATAGCAAGTAGCTTAAATCAGCCATCATCACAGGTCATCACCCGCTGCATGAATGCTACGGGGCGGTCATTGACTTTCCGGTCCGGAGCCACTATCGGCACTTACACGGAAGTGGAGACCCCACAGATCGAAGAGGACGATCCCTTACTGTGTGAAGCCGGTCCAACTTCAATCATTGGAGTGCCAGCTCACTCTGAAGAACTTTTCCAGGCGGCCCAGCTGAACTGTGTCAAACGGCAAGGTTGGCTTCCTTGCTGAGTCGATATGCCGCTGTGTTCAGTACAGGTGACGGACGTAGGAAGGACCACCGAGGCGGAACATTTCATTCCACTTAAGGAGGACACCCGGCCAATTTGGCAACCCCCCAACAGACTCGGACCGGACAAGGAGGCCGAGGCCAAAAGGCAGATTTAGGATCTGCTGAAGTGGGGCCTGATCGAGCCAGTCGGAGGAGCTTGGAGCTCCCCCATGGTGTTGGTCTGGAAGAAGTACAGGAAGTAGCACTTCTGCATCGACTACCGGCGTCTAAATGCCGTCACCGAGCAGGATGCCTACCCTCTACCCAGGATCGACGACAGCCTGGACGCCCTCTCCGGCAGTCGTTATTTAAGCACACTCGATCTGGTAAGCGGGTACTGGCAGGTATCCCTGGATGCAGAGGCGCAGGAGAAGTTGGCCTTCTCGACGCGGTTCGGATAATGGAAATGGAAGGTGTTGCCTTTCACACTGACGTCCGCCTGGCCACCTTCCAAAGACTCATGGAACGTGTGCTACACGGCCTCCACTGGAGAACGCTGCCACTATATCTGGATAATATTATAGTCATCGCCCCGGACTTCGATACACATCTGCATCGGCTGGAGGTCTTCCAGAGACTCTACAAGGCCGGACTAAAGTTAAAGCCATCCAAGTGCAAACTATTGCAACCCCAGGTCCGCTACTTGGGCCCCATAGTAAGCAAGGACGGAGTTTCTACAGACCCCGACAAGGTGAAAGCAGTCACGGAATGGCCGAGCCCGCACGAAGTGAAAGAACTTCAAGGATTCCTTGGGACGGTCGGCTACTACACACAATATATCCCGGAGTTCGCCACTGTAGCGCATGCCTTGCACCGACTGACTGCGAAAGGAGAGCCCTGAAAATGAATGGATGGGGAACAGATCGCCTTCACACACTGAAGGATAGCATCAGCACCGCCCTGATCTTGGGCTACCCGGATTCCCGGAGGCAGTACATCCTGCGAACGTGTAGTGGGGGCCATGCTGTCCCAAATACAGGAGGGCTGCAAGAGAGTCATCGCCTACTACAGCAAGACCCTCACTCTCTTGAAACGCAATTACTGCGTTAATTGACGGGAGCTGCTTGCGATGGTAAAGGCAGTGAAGCACGTTCAGTGGTATTTGTATAGCCAGGAGTTCTTCCTACGGACGGACCACGCGTCACTCCAGTGGCTATGCAGGAGGAGGGAACCCTCGAACCAGGTAGCCTGGAGTTCCTGGCTGAGTTCCGGTACGTCCTGGAGCATCGGTCAGGGATTCATCACGGGAATGCAGATGGGTTGAGCAGGCAAACCTGCTAGGACTGCCGGCAATGTGCGAGCATTGAGCAGAGGGATGGGGCCCCTCACAGAAGAAGTTGGCAAGGGAACAAGGGCCGTTAGCCGCGTGGGTATCGAGGGCGGGATTGACACTGGGCAACGTCGCATACCCCGGAAGGCTGGCCAACAACTCGCATGGGACTCTCGCCTCAACAGTAGCGGGATTGAACCTGGGTGCCGGAGGTTCCTCCGAGGGGCTACCGGCCACACCAGGATAACAGGACCAAAGGGCGAGCTGGCAAGGACACAGGCCACCGGACAAAGACTCGTGGCCATCATGTATCGTGCAATTGCCACAGGAAAAGAGGTGCCGGCGGAACACCTGGAAGTCGGGAGCAGAGAGCTGGATATCCTGCATCACAAGCGAGGCTCTCTGCGCATACGACAAGACGGCATGCTGGAAGCATGGGCGGCCCCGCAGGGCCAAACCAGATGGTGCGCCATCTGCCCCCGGCCATGCGCGAGACCACAGAGTGGCAAACGCACGCCCTGGCTCACTTTTTGGTGGGAAGAACAATAAGCCGCCTCTAGCTGACTTGGTACTGGCCCAGACTGAAGGCTACAGTCAGACGGCTCATCAAGAGTCGTACGGTGTGCCAAGCCGCAAAGAATGGAGGGACAAAGGTAGCCGGAAGGAAAAGAAGGCTCTACGCCGGACGACCCTGGCAGAAAGTGGCTGTGGATCTGGTGGGTCATTTCCGGTCACGCCTAGGGAGAACCAGTGGGTGCTGGTCCTCACCAACCACTTCACCCAATAGCAGGATGCACTGGCACTACCTGACGCCTCGGTGATCGCAAACCCACTGGATGAGGGAGTTTTCTGCTACCTGGGGTTGCCCGAGCAAATCCACATGGACCAGGGGGTGCAGTTTGAGAGCCAACTGATGGCCAAACTGTGCCAACTCTGGAACGTGGGGAAAACCCATACGAATCGTTGAACGGAACAATCGGAGACTCGGGGACTCTTTGATGGTTTTACTTTTGATCCGGAGACAAGACGAGTGGGGCCTGCTGCTTCCCCAGCTGTGAAGGGCATACTGAGACACCCCCCTTTTTTCGCAACAAGAGAGACAGCCAACCTTTTGATGTTGGAATGGGAGCTGAGGTTGCCGGACCAGCTGGAAAGCAACCCACCACTGACCAAGTTTTTTCCTGCCCACGAGAATGCCATTAAAGCGCAGTGGAGGCTGCAGACGGTGCATGAGGTGCTACGACAAAGTCAGATGGAGGTGAAACAGGAGGACCGGGAGGAGCCACCGCTATACGCCCCAGGCGACTGGGTATGACTCACAAACGAACGTTGGAGACGGGGAGAAAATCCCAAGCTGCAGGCGAAGTTCGTTGGATCATATCAGGTCTTGAAGGCCTGGTGAAACCACATATATGGTGGAATGACAGGGCAAGTCTTATATTTAAAGCGAAGGAAGGCTGAAACTTTATCATGCTTGCCCACAAAGATTGGGGGAAGCCCTGGCCACCTTGGAGCCAAGGAGGGGTCCCAACATAAAAGGAGCTTGACCCAGCAGGCCGGAGAGGAGGCAGGAGAAGGTCAGAATAGACCCTGTACACTTAATGCCACCCTCAGCTGAGAAAAGTTGCTACTAGAAGCTACAGAAAAACGAGGGCAGGAGATAACTCCGGGAGAACATCTGACCGGACCGGAGGAAGGAGAAAGCCAAAGACGCCCTCTGAGCTCCGAGTGTTATATATAAGTGCACTCACCAATAAATCCACAAGGGAAAAGCCTCGTCTGCCATTTGTCACATGCTTATATAGCTTTCGTAGTCATCCACATAGTTGACTCCTATAGGCCCACGTACTTGCGGTGCGACCTTTCAATACCAATCTGGCATACGTAACCTAAGTTCCTGCAATACGAGCGGGCATGAGGCAGACACACGCATATACAACATGCCCTTTCTTTTTCAAGTTGATTAAACAGGCGTCACGCCAAACGCAACCAACAAGCACAAAAACCTGAACACATTTAGGGAAGATTTTGCAAATAAACGGAACGTACCTTTTATTTGTGATTGTTCCTTTGGGAGGTATCGAAACTCTTCCTTAAACACAACCTGGTTCTCCCGGTTCAGGAATCTTCACCGAAATTATCGGCGTCTATCAGGTCTTCATTGGCGACCTCACCAAAACTCATCATCACCTGGAAACCGGTACTTACGGTTCAGGAGTTAACCTCCTCCCTCAGGTTCAGTGTCCATAATCGGATCTCCCTGATCCTCCTCACTTGTAGTGTCACTGCCAGAACCTGTAAAATTAGCCTCGCCGAAGCTTGGCCCCTTAGGCAGTGCATGAAGCAAAGCCTTCATACTCTCACTTTCGTGAGAGTCCCTGTAAACTGGCTCCAGGTCCAGTTCACTACCACTGGCAGTCACAGGTATCTCCTGCTCCTTCTGCGCAGTGTCCACCTCCGTCTCAATAACCTCTACCTCAATAGCCTCAACCTCATCGAACCAATCCTTATGTGCTCTAGGGTCCGAGTCATTGGTTTCATTGGCGTCAGTGATGTTGCCATCAGTGCCACTCTCTGTCTTACTGCCTTTGAGAACCTCGGTTGCAGCAGCCCTACTAGTTGACGCGTCCTGACGCTTACCCGTGTTGCCACTTGCACTCGCCGGTTTGCCTCTAGTGCTTTTACCTCCGATCGCAGAGCCTGATACCTTCTGGGTAAGCTTGTGTAAGCTAGCCAAGGCATCGTACATCTGACGATCTGCCGCTACCTGTCGATGAAGGTCGTCTTCCTCCTCCTCTAGCTTAGCTATAGATCTGGCGTAGGCAGCCAGGGCCTCCGCTTTCCTCATGTTGATGTCAGCCCGCTTTGCATCAACCTCTTCCTGGGACATAAAATCAGATCTTATGTTATCCAGGAATGACTGAACTTTATCGACCACAGGTCGCCTTACCTTGGAATTACCTGCCGCAGCCGCGTAGCTGGTGCCACGGTTGGCTACCTTAGGCTTAGGTGCTGCCAAGGCCTCGTCAGAGCTGGTGTTAGCTCTCTCGTCAGAGCTAGTGTTGGTTCTCATTTCCTCCGGGAGTTTCCTTCCCTTTCGGGTGAAAGAGGCCCCTCCAGATGGATACTGAGTCATCAAGTGTCCTACCTCATCACAGTAACTGCAGACTGAAACCGTGCACTCCTTTGACCAGTGCCCCTTACCACCACACTTCCTACAATAGTTGCTAGGGCAATCAATTGCATAGTGATCTCTGGAACAACCGCAAAACCAGCAAAACAATCTACCTTCCTGGCCATAGATCTGTCTGGCCTTTCTCTTAGACTTTTTAGTCTCCTTGCCGACTTGGTCGGTACTCCTAGCTGGTCGGCTTTTGTGGCCATCCGCTCCGTTCCTGTCTCCAGGCCGCTCCCCGTCTCCGGGTCCTCCTCCACCAGAGGAAACAGACATCAGCACCGATATATATATAACTCAGTAAAGTATCTGAAACCGTAATATACAAGTATAAGGGTTATGGAACATAGTCGGGATAATGACTGCTTATTTGGATTGGTTAAATCCACACACATTCTGATTTTACCACCAAATTTCGGAGCTATTGTTAGACCCGAATACCAATCGGTAGGTATTTCTACTTTTTATAACCTTTTCTGTGAGCATTTTACCAAGCTCTTTCTTTGCCTGAGATCTCCACCCAGCTGCATTTCATCTTGGGGAATACAACCTGATGGGTTCCGCCTCACCTCTCGATGTGATGGAAAACATACCAGGCATAGCATCCAAGCCTTTAAACACTTTAGGAGATGTCTGAATAGGTTCAAAATTATCCGTACACATACCATTAATGACAGCGAGTAAATTAAGATGTTTAAGTTCTGTCATTCCTAAAAGGTTGCATCTAGAACCTTCCAACACATATACAGGAGCATCAGTAGTACGATATGAGCTCTCTATATTTACTCTACTGAATCCAAGAACTTTTAGACTTGAGCCATCAGCACCATTAAGGTGTTGATCTGACTCTTTCAAATTTAAACCAAGTTTACTCGATGTCTGAACAGTCAAAGTAGAAACATCAGCACCTGTATCAAATGTGAAATCAACTTCACTACCACTTACCTTACTATTTTATTATCTAGCCATTTAGGACCTGCAGATGAAAACCTTACACTTCTACTTGGGAGGTGGGAACATGTACTATGGCTATCTCTTTTATCAGGGCTTTTGCCCCTACTCTGGTCACTTTCCCTGCTACTACTTCTGTTGTAGCGGTGTCTATATTCACTTTTCCGAGTATTCGCGGCGCCATCTTTCTTACAGTCAATACTAGTATGACATTTCCTATTGCATACAAAACATTTAGCTGCAGGGCAACTACGTAGCCTATGATCTCTACTACCACAGTTGTAGCATTCATCATCACTCTTAGGTGAGTGTCCATCCTTAGACTTAACACGCCAATTGCGGTTATACCTATCAACGCTAGAGTCTCGTGAAGACCTGCTAGAGTCTCTATACCTGCTCCTACGATCATATCTAGGAGATTCGTAACCTGAATTCCTACTCCATTTTCTAGAGTATTTATTATTAGACCCTTCATCATAATAACTTTTACGTTGCCTTTGTGAAATTCTTTTAATTTCACCATTTTCGCAAGCGCTTGAATCAGAACTTGAATAACGACTGGTTCCTCTTACTTTAGATTTATTTCTAGGAGCATTTGTCGAAATTTCCAAAACACTAAGTTCGCTAGTTTTATATCTAGCACCTTCCAATATGGCGTCAAATTCTCACGCGAGTTTTCTGGCCCTCAAAGTATCCGTTAGAATTTTCCAATTCAACTCTGTTTGTTGCATTAATTGCCTACGTAAAGAACCTTCTCGCAAGCCATTAACAGCTATTGCAAGAGCAAATTCTTTCCTTACATCTTCATTACCACCAAAATTAACGTTTCTACTGAGTTTTTCAACTCGTAGTAAATAATCACTTTCCTTTTCACATGCCGTTTGTGAAACAGTAACAAATTTCATCGTTTTAACGTAAACCATTTCATCAGTACCATAAATAGTAACTAAATGAGCCATTGCCTCATCGTAAGTAGAATTTTTATCCATCATACAAAAACCAACAGATCTTAAAGCATCTCTACCATCACTACCTATTGCGTGTAATAACGCAATAAGTTTCGTACGGCCACTAAATTTATGGTTGCCGTCTTCATCCTTGCCCATTCTCATACTAACCATTTCTCCGACAGTTTGAAAACTATCAAACCATCTTTTCCATGAACCGTTAACGTTACCACTGTCCAATTTTAACGGAGGAAACTTGTTAAAATTAAACGTCATAATTGACGCGTAGCACAACACGAACACTACACAAGTGTTAAAAGCACTACCAAGTTTATAACCACCAACTGAGCACCACTCCACCGTAAACACTATGTTTCACTAAACACCACAACACTGTAAACACTAAATTTCACTGAGCACCACAACACTGTAAACACAGAAACCACACACGAAACACTTACCCCGAGGTATAGAACCAATAAATCCACAAGGGAAAAGCCTCGTCTGCCGTTTGTCACATGCTTATATAGCTTTCATAGTCATCCACATAGTTGACTCCTAGAGGCCCACGTACTTGCGGTGCGACCTCTCAATACCAAACTGGCACATGTAACCTAAGTTCCTGCTATACGAGCGGGCACGAGGCAGACACACGCATATACAACACCGAGGAAATCAATTCGGCCACATGGGAAAAGGTACCGGGAGAACCTGAAGCAAACCCGGTGGAGACCGAAGGGACCACAACACCAGATCCCATCAATCCCGCAATCCAATCAACTCCGGTCCGGCACAATATGAGGCCAGCCCGGACTACTAGGAAGCCGGAACAGTACGGAGATGGTGTATGTTATTCTATGGACTTGCCGGAAAATGGTCCGGAGATCGCGCGGGAAAGTTGTAAAACGGTTCTCTCGGACGCAACCAAGGCTTTCTTTTTAAAGCACTCATTTTCTCTGGACGACATCAGGGCGCTGGAAAAGATGGATAGCGAATGCAACACATCACTACAGGACTTACTGACTTCGGTCACAATTAGCTTGAAAGAAGCTGAAGAAGGAATGGAGAGGCCAACACCGGCAAACGTGGTGGCCTACAAGGGGGACAACACGGAGCTGGATATGACACGACAACTGGACTCTGCCGTCTTAGAAATTACTGAAGAAGGAGCAGAGGCGTTGTTAGATGCAATCCTAACTGAGGAGAGAGTGGAGGATCTGTCAGAAGCCATATCAGAAGGCCATGTCAGAAATATACTTTGGTATAAAAAACACAGCAGAAATATACTTTGGTATAACCCACTTTTCTCTAAAAATGTTGCCTCCAATTTAGGAAAGCTTTTCTTCAGAGCTCTGAGTGAAGAATTTCCCAAAGATCACAAGCTTTATTCGATATTTAATGGAAACAATGTAAAACTTAGCTATAGCTGCATAAAAAATATTGGACAGATTATTGCGAATAACAAAAAAGCGCAGCTATCAAACGTAAAGCCAACAGCAACATGCAACTGTCGAGAAAAGATACATGTTCACTGCCAAATGCATGCACGTCCAGTTATGTCATCTATCAGGCTACGGTTATGACCAACGAACCTGATGCTTCCAAACAAACATATGTTGGCCTGACAGAGAGCCCATTCAAGAAAAGATATTACAACCATTGTAGAAGCTTCAACAATCCATCAAAACGAACACCAACAGAGCTAAGTAGTTATATATGGCAGCTTAAAGATCGGTCCATCTAGTACGACATCAAATGGAAAGTATTGGAAAAAGCGAGTAGTTACAATAAGACCAGTAAACGATGTAATTTGTGCATTTGAGAAAAGTACTTCATTCTATACAAACCTGCGCTTGCAAGCTTAAACTCACGAAACGAGCTAGTGTCAAAGTGCAGACATTCAAATAAGCACTGAATTTGCAATGCTGTGACATGAACCAATTAAATTGTTGTATTATATTTAGCTGGCCTTTATCGTTAAGCAACTCAATGTGTTTTTTGCGTACAGTCATATGAGCTTCAGTTCATTTTAATTTTACCTGATGAATGGTAGCAACCATGAAACTTTTAGTAGTAAAATGTTTTAAAAGTTTTCAGTTCTTAATATATTTTATATAAATGCTCTATTTTATTATTGAGCACTTTCTTCCAGTGAACTGCAAACTTCTTCTTCATCAGTATATATATATATATATAGATATATATATATAGATATAGATATATATATATATATATATATATATATATATATATATATATATATATATATTAGCTCTACTACTGAGCTACACAAGGCATATTGATCAAAGACTTTATCATATACCATATAGCGTATGCAATGATATTATTTGAAACTCTATGATTTCTATTAGCTGTATGAAACACGACCCTTTTTTTTGCGTTTTTGTGAACTTCTATTTCTAGTTTTTTGTAAGGTTCATTTGCTATATCGGTGTGAAGGTCAGTACTTTTCACAAGGACAATTGTATTATCTTGAGTAGGAATAGCCTCTACACTCTCTCGCCGTTTGGTCAGACAAAGACAGTACGATATCTCATTTTTACATGTGTACCAGTAGCGAGGGGTACCAGTATCGTTGTATTCAAAGTTTTGATAGTTAGCTTCTGGTGGAACACTAACCTTCTTATGCACACTTCTATGCAAGATTCGTTATTATTAACTCAACATATGCAGAATTTTTATTTTGTTTTGTCAGTTTTATTAAGTGTATTATTACCGAATCATATTTTATTGTAATTTTAGCAAAACAGACTTAGTTTAGCTATTCCTACTAATTATTTCACATTTACATTTAAACCTTTTTGTAGTATTTTTATTTTTTGTAATATATTTGACCTACACACAAACGTTTTCTCATGATATGAAGTTTAAAAGTTACAGTTGTTTGACAAAATTTGAACACCTTTACAGATGTTTTTATTTTCTCTCTTTATTTATTTCAACCACATAAAGCACTGTTCTCATGATATGTAGTTTGAAAGTTAGAATGAAAAATGTTGTTATATGTTAAAAATTAAATACAAATAAATTTTTTGTCCAAAGGCCTTTTTATTACCCGTGCTACGCTGGGGTAGTACAGCTAGCAGTTGATAAAACTGCTAAAAATTATCATAATGTCATTCTGTACATAATAACACTTCAATTAGTTTTAGGCTTGGTGAACATATTTTAGACCAAGGCCAAAATAAGGCTGACCAATTATAGGCACGTCACGTACACTTTAGATGATGATGTATTAAAAAAACCTTAGGTGCTAAACTCATCTGTTTTGAAATTATTAGTTACTGATCAGCTGCTAATCTAAGGTTGAATTATTTTTATTCAGAAACACAAAGGACCTTTTTAACTCATCTCTACACCCTGCTAAAAGATCAAGACGATGCAAATATGGGTGTGAATAAGAAGGGTGATTGGGTGAAATTTGATGCTGCCAAAGCGAGTAACATGAAAAAGTCAGAAACCATTCGGTAAGAATTATGATGTTGTTACACCATTCTGTTGTAGAAATGTCAGTTTTGTAGATAGCAAATGCACCTGACAATTTCACTGTTCTCATGCAAAAATGTGACCACAGATATTTATGAAACGGCAATGAACCTTCTTTTGTTTGCATTTAAAGTTTATGTTGTACTGTTGCTTCAGATTGTTCAACAGATTGTTAGAAATTTAATAGACGCTTAATACGTTATTACTACTGAAACCTGTTACGGCTATGAACATCAACTCAAATTTGTTTGAAAGTTACACAATAATAAAAAACATAGTATTTTACAGAATATTATAAAATTAAGTCATCAAATGTTTCTGTACAGAGTGGCTGCAGGGAGTCAGTGCTAATCTCTAGTCTGAAGCAATAGTTTTATGTGATTTTTGTAAAGTAGCTCAGGGATAGCACTGCTTACTGTTACAATTGATAAATCCAACTATTTTGAGTACCACGTAAAATTTATTGTGAACTTTACCGACTATGGAAAACACTATAACGTATGTAAAATAACTTAATCATTGTGAAGGGTGTTCATATATTAGGACTAGCAAAGAAAAAAATTGACTTCATCTCAATACTTAACCACTAAAATATATTCTTCGGTCTGCATATATGCAGACATATCAAAACATATATGTTTTGATACATATATGTTTTGATACCATTTATCATTACAGACATTTAATAACTTTTCAGACTTAATATCTAAAAATATGCTACTTGCTGTACTTTAGAAAGTATTTTGATAAACTTTATATGAAACCTTCTTGACTTTCAAGATTTTCTTAATCAAATTAAACTGTTACTATCTGGCAAAATATAAACATCTGAAGGTTTTTGCTGTTCAGCTTTTGAAATAACGATCAAAATGCAAAAGGAAATGTAACATACATGTACCTGTAATACTTCTATGCTTGTTACTTGATATTTTAGCAGTTAAAATAAATATAATATATTTTTCCAAAAATTGTTGATCATTACTTAAATTACAAACTATTTTAAAAATATTGGAACTTTCTTTATAGTCAATTAACCTTTTAGTTAATAAATCGTCATTTACACTTTAGGATGTTAAAAGGAACTGATACTTCTAATAACTTCAAATTTGGTGATTCTACATTCAAGACAGCTTAAAAAATTGTTTCTCTTCAACATGGTTCATGTTCAGGAGAAACATGGTAAAACATATACATATAGAAAAACAACAGCATATACAAAACAGATAATATCACTCTTAAGTAATATCGTGATGAAGAGCATCGCGAACAGGGCTGTTGCCGACTTAATGATCAATTGGCAGACCAAGCCGGGACTCTCCCTTATGCCCGGAGGCCTGGCTGGCAACAAAGGACAAAGGTTACTTTACAGTACATGGGTCACGTTGCAGCAAGCGTTACGTCAGGAAACAGAAACCACAAGAGGACGGCGCCAAAAGGAGAGAAGGGCATAAAAGGAAGCCTGAGTTAGAGAGGCGGGCAGAGCAGCGTAGCTCCCTGCATATGATAGACATTTTATACTACTAGAAATTCCACTGTCATACAGCCCACGACCAAAGAGATATTGGAAAAAAAAGAAAGGGTACTGATGGTTGAGAAATGCAATATTAGCAGTCAATTGGCACTGCAGTGCAATAGGATAACTGCAATGGTAGCTGTAATGTACTGGGTGTGGGTGTTATTATATACAACAAATATCAATAATGAGAGGAAAAGATTATATGTTTATATCTCTCCCCCTGCAATAGGAGAAATGCAATATTGGCCAATATTAGAAGTGAAATGCACTGATATTATTAGAATAACCAATATTATTAATATAGTAATAATATAAAACCAATACACAATTTTGTTTACATTTTAAAACGTCATAGTTTTTATAATCTCATAAGTATAATCTCATAATCTTAAAATCTCATGAGAATCGTTAGAAAAAATATCATCGTCATTTCCTTTACTTACACTGTGTTGTACATCAGTTAGAATACCGAAGTACTCAAGAGTCTAAAATCGTGAAAAATGAAATGATTTCAGTACTCTTATGTTAATTAAAGAAACCTTCGACAATAATATAGACTGGTGATATATGCATGTTATTTTTTCGTGAAATCCGCACAACTTTATCGTTCTATTCTCTGTCACTCGGCGTTTCAATTTCCAGTCTTAACGTTTATTAAACCAAGCTTTTCAAGCGTTTTGTGGCGATTTTCGTCCAAATTAATCTGTCTAATTGTGTATAATCCGGTCAGATGGGTGAGTTTTAGGAATTTGGGGTAACCTTTCAAAGGCTTGGGAACATATTTAAATAGGTTTATATGCATTTTGTATCATTATTATACTTAAACGACTTTACTGAAAAATAGTTAAATTTGTTGATAGGAATTCGTCGCAAGGGTTTGATGACGGCTTGGTTTGGTGATAATTTTTCGGGAGTTGTGTGCACATGTGCATTTATCATAAATCTCCCAATTAATCGCTTCCCTCTTGTTTGGTCGTGGGAATACTGGTTATTGTTTATGTATAAATGCTTGACCATTGTTATACTGCAAATATATTTATTTCATAAATTTATGTTCATGCTTAGATAACAAGTCGGTCTTCATTATTTACTTGGCCTTGTAGATAAAAGTGAAGGTGGCACAGTAAAATCCTTCACAATATGACTGGACATTATTTTAAGATGCTTCTCAATGGTGAATCAGTTTATTATTTATTTACAATATTCATGAAAACACTAAGTTTCTATCAA
Organism: Watersipora subatra; assembly: GCF_963576615.1. NCBI lineage: Eukaryota > Metazoa > Bryozoa > Gymnolaemata > Cheilostomatida > Watersiporidae > Watersipora > Watersipora subatra. The sequence continues at coordinate 21,581,069 of NC_088713.1, forward strand.
TGGCTTTACTCATTCGCAACCAAATAACTGTCATGTGATGTACATTAAATACCAGTCATTTCTCAGAAAATAGCTATTATTTAAGTTACCACTACAAGAGACTGAATTGAGATGAGCTACCCATTCAATTTTCAAAATAGCCAGCCAAGTTTTTACTCTTTCATTATGGTAAGAAATTCAAATAGAGACTTTATATTACTTAGGCGTAGACATGTGTCTCAAGGAAGGTAGCGTTAGAAAATTTTTAATTTTAAAAAACCTTGACTTGCTGAAACCAAGTCAGAATTTCACGATCAATATGGCAAAATATAACTACCGTACAGGATGAAAATATGTGTTGGTTATAAAAATTCGCGATTTTCTCAAACAGACAACTCCGCGAATTATAAAATTCCGTGAATAATTAGTTCTATTTTTAATCACAAAGAAGAATAACTGCTGCATCAAATTAAAAACTAGCCGCTAGGCTGGTTTTTAATATAAATACTAAACGTAGTTGAGTTTCAAAACATTTTTAAAATCATTGCCTGAGCTTTGAGCTAACACCATTGCCAATGCATCACATTTCTTTACAAAATTATTCAAGGTTGTCACAAGATATGCAGAATGGCGTCATCGCAAAAATTGCCACTAGGCAGAAGTACTAAATGTAGCCGAGTTCCAAAACTTCTTTAAAATCATCGCCGGGCTTCGAGTTTTATTGCCATTGCATCAAACTTTACAAAATTATTCAAGGTTTTCACAGGTTATTTGGCATGGCTTCGTCATCGCAAAGAATCTCTCCTAGTCTTTTTACATTGAAATCAACTCCATCAATCTCTAATACCAAAGTTGAGGACGATCATGATTCTGATCTGGACATTATGGTATGTAATCGATTTGCAGTGCAGATAAGTTTTTCCATAATCAACGGCATTAGTTAATTATTTTGTTTAAAGACTGATCACTTTCATTAAATACTTCAGCTATTGTTTTTGTACTTCCTTGACACTTGTTAAACTTTTTTTCTTTTTTTGTTTACTGCAGATTAAGAATGAAACAACCTACTCCGAGTACGAAAACTAGAGACAAGTAGTAATATTCATCAAGGCAGGAATATTGACAGAGAAGCAATCAGTCAACTTAGACCCCTTCATCGACAACAACTCATTGATATTGATGCAGCAAACATGATTAAATTATATATTTTATTTCATGTATAGATATATTATAATTTATTACAAACTTGAGTGTACAAATAAAATATTTCAAATACAAATAAAATTTTACAAACGATGAAAGGAGTAAATATAAACAGTTTAGTCATTATGGCAGTTGTCTAGCAATAAAATTTAACTGGTACTACCCTAGAACACTTATATTTCGCTAGTATTTAGTTTCGTGAGTAGCACACAGAGTAAAATTTCGCTGCAACTTAATTTCGCGGCTCTGATGAGTGCGAAAATATAGTGATGTGAAAATAAATTTAGTGAAAAAAACATTACATTCTCAGGTCCAGTTCACTAATAAGAAAAAAATTCAATTTGGGAATAGTTCGTATTTGTAAACCACAGGTTGAAATGTGTGGGTGAGATCGACAATTCAATTTGATCACTTGCTGCCATTTGTTTCTTAGACTATCAATGACGTCTAGGTCCCTCCCGCCGTGACTTTCACACTCGAATCCCAAGAAGAAGAAAATAGATAGGTAACAACCAACTTCACAACCAAAACTGTATAACCCTTACGCTGCCATAAACGCATTTAAGCGTTTTTTAGGGGCCACTGCCATAAACGCATTTTTTGATTTTCTCAGCAATTGTGTGGTAACCTGATTTTATTATTTGTTGACCACATAACCCACGATCTTTAAGATTTTCATGAAATTGACTGTGTTGTCCGAAGATCTCTCTATAAAAACAGCCTAAAACAACGAAGCAATTTTAAACTTTGGTTTGAGAATTTCTAATCTAAAAACGAACATTTTTCTGTGAGTTCATTAACTACTACAATTCCACATGCCAATGATTATCAAATAAACTGTGATAAACATGTTTCAATTAATAGACATATGTGCAATAACTCGGTTTTTGACTTTTCAGTTTTAACAGATAGCTCTAAAAATCAATATGGGTGATCTTATCAAAGTTGAATGATAACTTTAGTCTGATGATGATGTCTGTGATGATGTCTACCAGAAAAATTCGATTTTATTTGAGCATAATGATTCGAATTGGCAAAATTAAAAGTTAGTCATAACTTTGAAACATTAAAAATAATGTTTTAAGTTGCTGTATGCGATCTTTCAATGTGCTTAAAACAGCTTTAAATTTATCGTTGAAGTTGGACAGGTGATTTTAACCATTTTTTTTCACGTTTTGGTACGAATTATTTTCTAGTATGGTTTCGCGCTTTTTTCAGCTGCAGCACACCAATTCGGTGGAGCCATAAAAAATTGGCATGTGTGATATGTGCTCAATGCATAAATATATATATATATATATATATATATATATATATATATATATATATATATATATATATACTGATGAAGAAGAAGGTTTCAGTTCACTAGTCTGATGATATATGATTGATATATATATATATATATATATATATATATATATATATATATATATATATATATATATATATATATATATATATATATATATATATATATATATATATATATATAAATTGGAAAATTAAACAATTCACTTATCTTTCAGCTACTGTCAGTTTCCTGCTAGTGCATTCTTCAGGCTGTAAACTTCAACCTGTTGAAGTTTACAGCCTGAAGAATGCACTAGCAGGAAACTGACAGTAGCTGAAAGATAAGTGAACTTTTTAGTTCACTTATCTTCACAGTATATATATATATATATATATATATAGGAACAAAAACGCTTTTACGAGTACAAATCTTTGGCCAACCAGCAGAACTTTACAATATATATATATAGCTAAAACTAAATTTAATATATACAGTCAAACATGGATAACTCGGCCACGGATAGCTCGAAAACATGGTTAATTCGAACGGTTTCTTTGGTCCGTTCCCACGTAATCATAAATTGCTATAGATAACTCGAACTCAACACTGTTAATTCGAACTGTTTTTTTGCCCAACGGCTACCGAAACGGTTGTTATCGCTTTAGAAAATCACTTTATTCAAAGCCATAGAGGTAAACCTCATCTTTTCGTAATTCATAAGCGTTGTTATTACCACCATCGGCAAAATAATTTTGTCAACGACTTTTCTAAAGGTTTGGTCAAATTTGATTTATACTGCTATACGATTAATAGCACGGGCTTGCCGGGTCACGCGCGCAAGGATTTTTGCCACGCACATACAAAACAAAAACAGCATGTTGTTTTGTATGTGCGTGGCGAAAATCCTTGAGTGCGTGACCCGGCTAGCCCGTGACGAATAGTTTTCCGACGTTGATTCCGTGTTGAATCAACGTCGGAATGTTGAATGTTTAAAACGTCTTAAAATTGTTTTTATTAAACGTATACGTTGTCTTAGCTAAAAAAAACTATTCATCGTTTGACCTAAACACAGAATACGTGTGTACATTCAATAAGTATCCATTCAAAAAGCGTGAGTGATATACAATGTACCGTTAAACCTCGTAAAACTTTTAATTGAACTGCCTCGGAGTGTTGCTCTTAACGAATCCCAGGTAAAGTAAGGGATTTTTCTTTGGTAACTTTTTCTTGAAGTTGCATAAACTTCAAGAAAAATCGACAAAATTGATCGTGGGTAAAACGCTCAAAAAAAAAGATGTCTTTTCTTTTGAGCATTTCAACAACGATCAAGTTTTGCCAATGTCAATCTAAAAAAACGTCCTGGCAATAACATCACCTCAAACAACAAACCAATCTCAAGTGATAGAAAAATCTCTATACTTTTTGATAAAAACATTTTAAACTTTACATTAGAAGCATTTAATTTGAAACAAGCCATTTGTGCTTTTGATATATATTATAGTTTGTATATGTACATGTATCTACTAATAAATAAGTAAATACATGGACTTGTGACAGTGCTCTGATAACTTGAACACTCTGATAATTCGAACACTTTTGTTCGGTCCCGTGAAGTTCGAGTTATCCATGTTTGACTGTATATATATTTCTCAAAATTTGTGTGTAGTTTCGGCTATTGCTATTAAAATCATCGAATGAAGAATCCGTATCGCAGAAAATTCTATCTCAGACCCTCTCCGACCCTCCGGTTCACCAGTCAGACACCTTATCAACTCAGCCATACAAGCTTGATGAACTCATTAGGTGATATATGTTGCTATATAGGAGCAAATACGCAACGGCTTTCTGTTACTATGCAGGGTGATGACATAACGTCACAAAGAAGGTAGCTCTTATTAGTAAGGGTACTCAAATTGTCCATTGCCAATGTGCCAGGTTAATAGCAAGTGGCAGGCAGCACTCATTACCTCTCATTGTTTATAGGCTGATTTATTTTTAATTCTGGGCAACGCTGGGTAGCACAGCTAGTTTATTCGATTGTTTAGCCAACTGGATAGTGTAGTCTATCAGATAAACAGCTGTCCCCATAACTGAAGGTTGTGATAGCACATCCAATTTGCAGCAGATTTCTCATTCTTAAAACTTTATTGCTGTAGCAGGACAGACAGATAATAAACATAAAAATAGACAAACATTGAGATATACATAGATATTCTCAAAATATTTGTTTTTTTCCAACAGATATCCAAACTCCAAAAGATTGTCATCCGTCAAAGCAAAATTTCAAAACAACTGACTTTTTTCAAAACGAAATTTCAAAATAACGCTCTTCTGCAACCAAAAAATTTCAAAAGTAGTGCTAGCTAAAAAGTTGTTAATTAAAATATTTTGGTAAAGTCGCTACTTGATAGCTTCTATTTAATTAGGAGCTCTGATTCAGTATTAAAAAGTTATAATTCGTTACAATTTAATAGCATTGTATCACAATTCCTTTTAGCATTCTGGGCTTACCGAAAATGTGAATAAATTGTATGATGATTTTGGTGGTTTCAGACATGCGATCGAAGATTCGTTGGAGCGAGCATTTAGACCAGCTCTTGCAGCTATCATCGCCTTTATAGATCCCCAACACAATCTCCAGCTGTTAAATGGCTCTACAGAAAATGTTCAAATGGTTCAACTGTGGCTGCAATTTTTTTCAAAAGCTGAAGATTTGGGGCTCAACTTTGAAAGCTTAACCAAGGTTGCAGACGGGCAGTCTCCCAGTTCGGTTTGTAATATCGTTACTCATACTATACTAATGTGCTTGGTTTTGGCCCTAATGTTTAGCCAAATTTGTTTGAACAGCCAATTATTTATTTGTCAAGTTCATTTTCTGCAAATAAATTATGTCTTGATGCTTTGTTGCAGTCTTTAACAATGGTTAAACATGTTCTGTAAAATGGAAAGTGAATTGATTGTTTGTTGGTTTAAATATGACACAATGGTAAATTCCAACAAAATTGATTAGTTTTTCATTCTGTAGTTTGTGTCTACATTTAAAAATATATCACTTTTATCAACATGAAAAACTTATGTGTGTTAAAAATAATAGAATAAGGAGTGCTATTATATAGCTTGATTATATGTAAATTACATTTTGTTAGAGACTGCCGAAGTCCTACAAAGTGCATGAGGCAGGCTCTGGAAATTTTCAAGTTTTCGATGCACGCTTTCCCTTCTCTTGGGTAGTAAGAGACACAATAGAACGGGTGATCACAGCATCGACCCACACATCATTTGTAAAAGGTAAAGAAAACATTTATGCTATCTTAAAGTTGTTACTGTATTTAAGAAGAGCTTAATTTAGATAAAAGCTCAGAAGAAGTTACACATAATTTAATGGGGAATCAGATGATAATGAAATTTCAGTGAGCCAGAAAGTATTGTAGTTGGAGAAGTCGACTCATTTTGACACTGAGTTTCGATGCTACAAATTTGTGTTTAAAACTGTCTTGAAACAGTTTTTAGTGCAACCATTTAAATAAATGCATATGGTAAATTTAGTTGAGAAATGTAACTATTGTCAATATTTAAAAGCACTAAACTCACATAACTGGGTAAAAACCCAAATTGGCTCACCTTGTGTGATAGTTCCTTCTATTCAAGTCTGTCTATTTTCTTCCAAAAGAACATGTTTGAATCTGGCCATTTATTGGCTTCTCCAAATCAACTAATTATGAAACGGGTCATAGATTCATCAATAATTAATACTGAATTTGCTGCTTAGCTTTTTTCATACGTTACTAATGCCATTTGGAAAGCTGACTTAAGTATATATCCGCATTCAATGAATTGTATGACTGATAAACAACTTATCAATAATCGCAGAGTTGAATGGTGATTTAATGTCCGGTGCTTAGAAGTTAAAATTGCTTTATGGGTGGGATGTCATGGCGTCTTGAACAATTTGTCACAATGTGTGAAAAAACATGAAAACAAGTGCATGACACTGTTTATGGTATTTTGCAAACATATTTCTGCTCATAAACTGCTAATATCACCTAATTTATTTAAAAATGCAACCAATCTTTGTTTCTAAAAAATGTTCATTAGTGCAGTGATTGTCGATGTAAATATATTAGTCACTATAGCATTATAAGACTTCATAAACAGTAAAAGGCTTTTATTGCTAATGTACATCAGCTTACTAACTGATTATACTAGAAATACTGCTATCGTTTAGGGCATAAAGTCTCAGAAAGACTGTATATCAATAGTTAAACTAGTCACACTTAAAATATATTTTTATTAAGGAGACAACTGGTTCCAAGAAACAACTGTTGGTAAAGTAATCAGTCAACTGGATGTGGAAACAATGGAAAGGTTGACAACTGACTACGTGCATGACTTTGTCTACATGACACATCCCTGCTCCAGCAAAGTTGAACACCAGGTAAGTCAGATCATTGCATTGCTTAGTTTTACGGCAGCTCATTATTACTACATGTATATTCAAGATCTGCTTTAAATCCTTCATTTTTTCAAAGGCTGGTTAAATTCTACCCGATTCCATAAATTACACTGAACACCAAAAAAATTGTGTTAGGTATTGGCTTCGTATTTTGTAAAAACTTAAATATAATGTTAGGCGTCAAATAAGTGCAAGGTCGCAAACTCGATTGGAATAATAAAAGTTCCATAGTTATCTTTTAAAATATCTTTTTCTTTTTTGTTGATTTTTGAAAAGAAAACAATGTATAGGGGTATATTCATTGTATACACTAGTACCCTCACAGTCTAGTGTGCCATGAAAAATCGTCAGGTGTATATAGCTGTACAATTATTCAGACATATTCAAGGACAGTTGATAAGGGCAGGTGTCAGTCTACCAATCTGAATATCATGAATTTGAGTCTTGCTGAAATCAATTTTCATATCTTAACCTCCAACTCTGGCTTTGGAGAAATTGATGGACTGACTGCTCTTACAATAATAAATATATATCTCTGTTTAACTTTGTTAGACACACTTTTTCTGTATTAGTATAGACCTTGCAGTCAAACAAATTTTACAAATTCGGGTTAAATTGACTGCGAGAGCAGAGCATCAAGACTGGAGCCATCTGCCCAGCCGATTCTGCACCATGACGTCGTGGCCAGGTGAAATCTTGTCACAACACTGGAATGAGTCGTAGGTAAGCCAGTTCAACCAACCGAGCTGACTAAACCAAGGACCCACAAGCCAAGACAACAGAAAGAGCGGAGCCTAACACTTGAGTTGGCCTATATAAGCTCAGATGACATAAGGGAGGCCGAGATAGCAGCAGTTTCTCTGCAGGTTGTTCATTGTACTGCCACACATTGATCACATGTACTTGTATATAATGCACAAATATATATTTATATTGCTGCTAATGCTCTGCATCTTTTTTTTGTGGAGCAGTAAAGAGAATGGCAGTTTGCTTGTAAAGTGTTCTTTACAATAACAGTATCAGTAGGTTTGCGGGTTTTGGCTCTACAAGAAGCGTGAAATTCCGAATGCTGGAGTAGAGACTATCTTAGTGATATTAAGGAGAGAAGACTCGGGACAGACTGTCCTGAGACGAAAGACCTTCCTGATTTTGGCGGGCTATATTGCCCTAAGGTAATGCCGCCCCCACGATTGCCAAGCCCTTGCATGGGTGGCCTGAGAAAGAAGGCATCACTGTTCTTGACATGCCTTGTTGTTTAGGGAATTGTCACCCCCTGATGATTGACAAGCACTCGCAAGGGCAGAATGAATGTAAGACGCGCTGGAAGTGCAGACCAAGGTTCCGACCTTTTTCTGAAATACTGGACAGGATTATGTTGGTGCCTCGGGTCTTTGGTAACCTGTTTAAATCATCCCAGTATTTGGGAGCAGGGGCCAATGAATACTTCATCAGCAGATTTCAAAAGGTGGCTAATGCAAATCTTTTGAACTCTGGATGCCAATTCGCAAAGCTCTAGAGGAACTGGACAACAACAGGGCCTATTTGCCATACACTGGTCAGTCAGATTCAGCGAACACTCCAGAAGACTGCCTTAGTAAATTCAAACGTGTTCAGGCCCCAGCGATCTGTCTTGTCAGGGTAGTGTAAAACCGATCAGGGCCCAAGCGCTGGACTAGCCCCACTCCACAAGTTAATTCTTCCCCAGATAATTAAAAAGGTGGCCTGTCCAGTTCCTGGTTTATACTGGGTGCACTATGATAAATCTCCCCCGCCCTTGCTTTCGAAGGGTGCAAGAGATTTATCAAAGGAGAGCTCCAGCCGCGATCTCAAGGCCAATGGGATCCAGCTGACAATTCTATAGAGTCAAATGATTGCTTGTATGACTCTGGGTTGTAAAGACCAAGCAGTTATTGTGACGAGTCACATCAGCAAGAATGCCATCTTAGGAATGCCATTTTTGGTGATGTACCAGCGCTATGAATTTTTGTCCCCCGATCTGCACTGACAGACATGGCCGGTTGTTGATCAGTGGAGTCCAAGTTGTGCGAGACATTGTGGTGTCGGCTAGGACTGAGATGATCATACCATGCCGGGTGACCCCGGGCAGCTACTGCCCGTTAAGCGTGATAGAGGGCTGTTTGGGGATCCCATTAAGTACAAACTTTTCCCAGCCTGGGCCAAACAAAATCAAATGTCACGTAATGCCTCAACCTCATGAACCCACCCCTACACTTCTAAGGCACCATGACCGTCGGTATTTACACAAGAGTAGAGGACTACTAGGTGGTTGATTAACCACCTTTCCCTGGCTTGGGAATCGCACCTCCAGTTATGAATAATCCAGGTGGAGGAGTGAGCCCACTTAGAGGCCTACCTGTTTGCAGCAGTAAGACAGGACAGCACAAAACTGGGACAGGACGCGCGACTGGTACCGTTCTGACATGTCTTTCAGATATGTTCAGCGGCGGTGATGGATATGCGGCAGGGACCTCTAAGGTTCAACTTTCTATTCCAATGAAAGAAAGGACCCAGCCCATCCAGCAGCTTCTCCATCATTTGGAAGTTTGGAAAAAGGCAGACGGCAAGCTTCAAGCTTAAGAGCTGCTGAGCAAGAGACTCATCGAGCCGGCTGGATGTGCCTGGAGCTCTTTTGTGATGTTTGTTGAAAAGGAAGGCATGTGGCAGTTTTCTGTTGGTTACAGCCTGTTGAATGCCATCACTGAGCAGGACGCCTACCCCTTCTCTCGGATCGATGACATCCTCGATGCATAGTCCGGCAGCGAGTTGTTCAGTACACTGATGTAGTCAGTGGCTACTGGCAAATATTTTTGGGCACAAATGCCCAGAAATAAGCATTTGTGGCCTGTCCCAGTCTCTGAAAGTGGAACGTCTTACCCTTTGGTCTTACCTCTGCGGTAGCCACCCTCTGGAGACTATTGGTGTGCCTGTTACACAGTTTGCATACAAGGACACTGCTGCTCTATTTTGATGACATCATTGTCATTTCTTTTTATTTCAACACCTATCTGCAGCAGTTGGAGGAAGTTTTGAGCATCTGACGAGAGCACAGTTTGAGAGTCAGCTGATGACCAAGCTGTGTCAACTCTGGTGAGTGGAGAAGACTAACACGAAACTTTGCCAATGACAAGCCAACAGTGTAGTAACGCTATAACTGGCAGCTGAGTGACTCCCTGTGAGCCCTGCTGCTGACCCAAGGTAAGAAGAAATGGAACAGGTGGCTCCTTCAGCTGACGAAAGTGTACATAGGTACACAAAATTCAGCCACACGAGAGATGCCAAACCTGTTCAAGTTGCAGCAGCCTGACTAGCCGTAATTTAAACCACAAGCTACAGAGGCTCGACCATAACATGAGTATGCTTTGAAATGCTTAAGCTGCTTGAAGATGTACATCCAACCCTTCGAGAGGAGCAGATGGCTATTCAGCAGGAGGACCAGGATAAATCTTTACTGTACGCACCAGGAGATAGGGTTTGGCTCTTGAATAAGATAACAGGGTAGACAACTCAAAGCTCCAGGCCATGTTTGAGGGGTCGTACTAGGGCATTAAGGCTTGACCCAACCACACTTGCCTTAGAGAGCATGAAGGCCAGTCTTTCTTACAGAACAAAAGTCGACTTCAGTCTTCCCATGTTTGTCCAGAGGAGCTAGAGCATGCACTAGCTTCCAGTAAACTTAGTAGAAGCTCAACCATAAAAGGGACAAGGGCCAAAAGGTAGGTGATTCAAGCCGAGCTAAGACTGAGTTAGAGTTGGAAAAACAAAGAGCCAAAGTTACTATTGGCTTGGGTTTAGTCAAAGACTCCTGGCCCGGCTGAGATAGAGCTTCGAAAGCAGCTGGAGGAACAGATGTGCAGTGTTCCGAGATGACTAGCCCTGCTCACGAGTCCTTTGCCAGCCTGGCTCTCAAGCTCAGAACAAAGAGCACTTGCAATCACTTGGCAAACTCATTGACTGGCTTGTATCACTCAGCAACTAGGTCAGTATGAAGAGTAGGTGTAGTTATCGGGAGTGGCAACCAATTCAGAGAGCTTCTAGCACCCTCTCGCAAATATGTATCGATTTGCACATCACAGCCACAGCTTCCTACCCACAGGTTTGAGTTCTGGAGAACTCAAGCCAACCCGAAGATCGAGGTAGCTTTTGTGCAACCGAGCTAGCCTGGATCATCTGAGCCTTGAGTTGTGAGCCCCTCCCAATAGAAAGACATTGCAAAACCAAATTGACAAGCCCTTTGACAGACTAAGGAACAGTTGCAGAGCCTCCGACACGGGTCGAATCCTATGCTGTGAAGTTACTTATATCATACAAGCATTAACAGCCAACAATTCCTTCTACCATCGGTGGGAAAAGAGAGCCTGCAAGTTATTGGAAAACATTTGCCACTGGCAAGCCCTGATCCTTTGTATTGCTCGCCTGGTACAAACCAGGCCACGGCGGAGATGGTCTGGCCTTTGCTGGGTGCAATGTACATCGTCTAGGGTGTGGAATGTGAAAGCACCAGTTTTGGTCTCAGCCACTTTTGCCTCCAAAAACTGAATGGATAGCCCCATGGCCTTTTGCAGGGGAGAGTGTGGCAGCGGACAGCCGATATCAGAGCCAGCTGCCAGTTGATCCTGCGACCAACGCCGTGGCCGTGCCGAGTCTCATCACTGCAGGAGACTCAGTCATAAGTGAGCCAGCTCAGCCAACAGAGTCATTAAATTAAACAGTGAAAATTTTTTTTTCTTATTTGAGTGGCCAAAGCAGGAAGTTTGGGATAATCATGAAATTTATTAAGCAGTTTACAACTGTTCTCATTTTCATATGACGCAAATTCTGTATAGTCTGAACATTTTCTGAATGGATTATTTAGCAGCTATTGCTGTAGTGCATCACTCAGTATCCGGTTTAAACTTTTAATTTGTCAAAGCCTGGCTAAAAAACTATTTGATAGTGCTTTCAGGATCTACACATTCCCACATGTATTTGTTTGGCTTTTTTTATTTCAAAAACTTTGTGTTTTGTTTTTATTTTTCAATCGTCTTGTTGTTTTATTGTCAACATTGCAACATCATCACTAATATTGCAGAACATTATAAACACTAAAGGAGTTTTTCTTGAGTTTTCAAAGCGTTCTAAAAAGAAATGATTGAAAGCCAACAAAATTTATTTTAAAAATTTTAATTAATATTTAGCTTTTTGGCTTTCAAGATGACATCAGTTACTTTTTCAACTATTTTGAAGGTGGAATGACTTTATTCAATCTCAAATTCAACTTCAGCTGATAGAATCTAGCCAGCTATTAAGTGTGTGGCATTGCATAATGTATTATCTAATGTATAACGCACTAATCTTTATATTCTACAATATAGGAGCCTCAATTATTGTAAACTAATACAGATACGGAGCAGGCTTCCTTGAATTTTTAAAACTCTTTAAGAAACAGAGCATGAAATACCAATCAAATTTACAGACGGTTTTTGAAGTAAATTTAATTTGTTTTACATTGAAGACAACATCAGGTGTTTTTACAAGCATTCTAACATTTATTGCACTTTACCTGTGTATTAACTTTGTACCACTTCGCAGGTCACATAAAAGTATATAGATGCACTTGAAGATGATGCACTACATGATGAGATTTATTGAAACAAGTTCACTATTTATGGAGACTTATTTATATGCTTTACTATATAAAAAGCTCAGTTTTGTTAGGAGGACGCAGTTGATATCTTCAGTTTGTTCTCTATAAATAATTCGTAAGTGAAGTTCCTTACAGAAATAAAACATGCTTGCGGCTGTATTACGTATTCATTGTTATTACACCAAATATATTTGCAGCATTTTCTTTCATCTCAAATTTCTTAGTTTCGCATCAGCCACTAGTTTAGTATTATTTTGACATAAAAGGTGGGTCAACCTTGTGAAAACCATCAACCCACAGTTCTTCCTTTTGAGCATTTTACTCTTTAGCCAGTTGTTAATAGGTTGCTATGAAACCTCATGAATCTGTTTTACTAAAACATTTTTAAGAGCTAGTGCAATTATCTTGACAGCAAAGTCAAGGAAGCAGCTGTTATCTAATTAGTTGCAAGTAACTACAACTCTAGTAACATACATGTAGACAGTGAATCACTGTATTTTGCAATCAGCCGACAACCACATTATCTTAGCTTAAAGGTTGGATATGTGCTGTACGTTCTGGCAAAGGTTTGAAGGATGAAATCATTCACTGAAGCCATTTGCATTATCATTTGTTTAGCCTTGAGGATATCTTGTGAACAGAGTTTCATCTTTTTTATGTTGGTCATAGTTGCAGTGCTTTTATTGGTGAAGGATCTGCCATGAACCTTTTACTTCTCTAATTAGTCCCAGCCTTTTGGGAGTGCTTAGTTGGTTAATTTCTAGTCAAGTATTTATCTTGTCTGCTGTAAGTGTTGTTGAGCTCACAATGTCTATTAATTGATACTGGAGTCTGTCATCTTCTGATCTAATGCTAGTTTACTAATATGTACTATTTAAACATGTTTGACTTTTAGTATCTGAATACTATGATACCAACTCATAAATTTGTTATTCTTATTAGTAACTATCACATCACATGATGCTGACAAAACATAAATTTACATTTGCAAAATGAAACTCTTCCTGCTCTATGTGACCGAGTAAGCTGTGTTCTCCTTTTTGTTTTTATTGGTTTTCACAACTAATTCATTGCCTGAAAATTAGAAATTATTTCATTTGCCAATCAGTTGATTGCTTGCAATAGATTTAGAAAGTCAAAAATAAAGGTCTTTCAGAATTCATCACCGAATCAAGATTTTGGTAAATACATTTTAATTATCATCAGCACTTTTGTTTTTGATACAAAGTAAAACAAATAATTTTTACTTCAATCTTTACTATAACAAGACCCGTGTTCGTCCATCCATTCATGGGTATAGAACTCGGATATTGTAATTCAAATCAAGCACACCATCAACTACAACACTTGTCTGCTTCACAAAGTGGAGAATTATTGTATGTATAGTTATTACACCTTACGATCTATCATTATGCGTGGTACTGCCAGTGTACTAGCTATTATAATTTGTAGATTGTCACTAGAGCCATGTTAGCCAAATTGACTGAGAGGAGTGACAACTTCAGTATCATCCAGGTGCACGCTGCTTACAATCAGCTTTCCATCCAGCTTCAAAACTTATCAGCTGTTTTCAAGCTTGACTTGGAGTCTTGTAAGATAAACCTTGGTGACAGAGCTAAAACGTTAGCTCAGGACATTGAAGAACAAGCCACTAAAGCATTAGAGAAGTACCGATCAGATACTGACAAGCAGAAACAACGTTCATTCATGGATAATCATGTTTCTAGCCAACAAGCAGAAAATTTTAAGAAGGAAGCGGTTGATGACAAAACAGCGGTAGCCCAAGAAAATCCAGAAGATGAACTTGATGCCCATCCTGCTCTATATGTTGTGACGGTAAAGTTTGATCAGTTGTCTCTACTTTTCTGATCTTTTCATAGTCTTTGAGTCACACTCGTGATGATAAAGTGAACAATGTCAGTTGGTAATTCTACTATCGTAAAGTTTCTATAAATGATAATAGTCATTGGTTTACTGATTTTTCATAGAACTACATAAATCTTTTGGTACTAAAATTACTATAGTTTTAAAATTACTAAATTATAGTTCTTTAAAATAATTCTCAAATTTATATTTTCAGCTAAATAACATAAATTATTACATATATTTATAATCATTGTAACAACTAACTTATAAATTATTAGATGTATTACAGTCATTGTATCAACCAACTTATACAACTTATAACATATATTAATAGTCATTGTATCAACTAACTTATCATAACTTATTACATGTATTAATGTTCATTGTATCAACTAACTTATCATAACTTATTACATGTATTAATAGTCATTGTGTCAACTAACTTACCATAACTTATTAAGTATATTAATAGACGTTGTATCAACTAACTTACCATACCTTATTACATATATTAATAGTCATTGTATCAACTAACTTATCATAACTTATTACATGTATTAATAGTCATTGTGTCAACTAACTTACCATAACTTATTAAGTATATTAATAGACGTTGTATCAACTAACTTATCATAACTTATTACATATATTAATAGTCATTGTATCAACTAACTTATCATAACTTATTACATGTATTAATGTTCATTGTATCAACTAACTTATCATAACTTATTACATGTATTAATAGTCATTGTGTCAACTAACTTACCATAACTTATTAAGTATATTAATAGACGTTGTATCAACTAACTTATCATAACTTATTACATATATTAATAGTCATTGTATCAACTAACTTATCATAACTTAATACATATATTAATAGTCATTGTGTCAACTAACTTACCATAACTTATTAAGTATATTAATAGACGTTGTATCAACTAACTTACCATACCTTATTACATATATTAATAGTCATTGTATCAACTAACTTATCATAACTTATTACATGTATTAATAGTCATTGTGTCAACTAACTTACCATAACTTATTAAGTATATTAATAGACGTTGTATCAACTAACTTATCATAACTTATTACATATATTAATAGTCATTGTATCAACTAACTTATCATAACTTAATACATATATTAATAGTCATTGTGTCAACTAACTTACCATAACTTATTAAGTATATTAATAGACGTTGTATCAACTAACTTACCATACCTTATTACATATATTAATAGTCATTGTATCAACTAACTTTTCATAACTTATTACATATATTAATAATCATTGTATCAACTAACTTATAATAACTTATTACATATATTAATAATCATTGTATCAACTAACTTTTCATAACTTATTACATATATTAATAATCATTGTATCAACTAACTTATAATAACTTATTACATATATTAATAATCATTGTATCAACTAACTTTTCATAACTTATTACATATATTAATAATCATTGTATCAACTAACTTATAATAACTTATTACATGTATTAATATTCATTGTATCAACTAACTTATCATAACTTATTACATGTATTAATAGTCATTGTATCAACTAACTTGTCATAACTTATTACATTTATTAATATTCATTGTATCAACTAACTTACCATAACTTAATGCATGTATTATTAGTCACCGTCTTGAATAATTTATCGTATCTTATTGCATGTAGGCCTATTTATAGCACTGTTAGAATTGAGCTGGTAATATTTCATTTTACTACCTTTCTGATAATTTGTAGATGCCAAACTTCGACATCATTGGAACTAGGCTGTTGATTAATGTGTTTCAAAAAACATCCCTCGAAGAAATACAGAAATATGCGGAAGAATGGGTGGACATGGTGGATCAATGTAAGCTTCTGATGGAAAAAGTCATTGACCCTTCTGCTCGTCAGTTGACTGATGATCAATTGAACAGTTTCAGGTAGCTTTGTGTGAATATCTGTTTTCAAAAAGGTAACGATTGATCACCAGCATATGAACCTACAAATAAGTGCATTACTGACCATGTTCAGGTATGCTATCTAGTCCTTTAAATAAGGATGAGACTGCTTAGTAAATAACATAAAGGTAATCATTTTATTTTTCTGTTTATTTTTATAATCGCTTGCCAAACAGACACCCCAACAATCTGATAAAAATTGATCATAGAGTTTCTTGTTTCTGTATTTTTAGGGAGCACTGGTCAAGGTTAGAGTTGAAGAAGCTGTACGTAGAGCATGTTATATTGCCAGGAAGGATAAAAGATGGGTTACGGTCATCACAAAAAATTCTCATGTTTCTCCCGGTAGGTTGAACAGCAATTATTATTTAGTGCAGAAAGTTTACAAAAGCTGTGTATAAGTAACAGGGGAAACTAATGAGGTTAATTCTTGCACAGGAAGTTAGACAATATATTTCACTTCCTCTTCTAACAGTTCCACAATATTTTTATCTACTTCCTTTGTTATAATAAAACAATTTATTAGAGCGATATCGTGAAAAAAATCAAAACGGCTCGTTTGTTGGTAGGTCATGGATGATTGTGATGCAAATAAAGAATTTTGTAATACTATATATAATTTTTCAGTTTATTTTGTGAGTCATGAAATGATGATTAACATGTGCTTGATGGATGTGATACTACTGTAAATATTTTTAATGAGTTTTTAAAATTGTAAAAATTTTCATAGTTTTATCATAAATAATGGTGAAATACTGTTTTTGTCAGTTTGATGACATTTGGTTTGGGTTGCCCAACTTTTTTACTTTTTTACTTGTGTTTCACCTAATATCATGGTATTATGAGCACATTTAGATATATTTAATAAAAGTTGAAAATTTCAGATTGTTGGACAAATTGCCCAGGGTTACTGACACACATTGACAAGAATGGCCAGGGTTCAAGGGATTAATATATTACTTCAATAGTATGAAGTTTTTGGCTGTTAAAGCTACGCTTAGAATCTTTGGTTTAACTTTTCTTAAGTAACAATCTTAAAATTTTTGTTGTTGTAGAAGTCAGAAACAGCAGCAACTTACTACACAAAACATGAGTTTGACCAGATCGTCCAATCTCTGCAAAAGATCATTGGAGACAGCATTCGTGGTCTCCTCAAGTATGGCTATACATAGTCTGATTATTATTTCGGTCTTTTCCTACTTTTCAATAAACTACTTAGGTATATATTTTTAACACCAATTAGAGCAGGCATTCAACAATACCCTGGCAGTATTCTGCCTTATATCTGCTATTTATTAAGACTCTCTGGATAGGTACACTAGGTAGGTGTAATAAGGATGAAGATGAAGTTCAGTTATGTGCAAATACACACTTCATTTCTGTATGGGACTCTACAGGACAAACTACAGCTATGAACTTGCTGCTCATAACAAAACTAGTCTGTTTATTTAGTAAATCATATCAAGAAACCTCCATAAATAGTGATCTTGTTTTTATAAGTTCATCTGTAAAGTTCCATGTACCGAGCTACGCAGTGCATTATGCACTTGATATTCATATGTTGAAGCATGTCACTAGTCAATCAGGTGTTTTATAGTACAGATCAATGATGGATATAGATATGTGACTGTCACATGTAGAAATGAGTGTATCTAGGTTACACAGATTGGGAACAAATAGGAAAGGACAAATACAGCCAGTAATAATATTTCAATTTTAAAAAATGTTTTCCTATAACTATTTAGGTGAAAAAAGATCATTGTAATATTTTATTTGTATTTTTTGTGACAACAACAACCTTACTGTTTTTAAAGCTTTCACCTTTGTTTTAGCGGTTGCCCAAGAAAGTGTCCTGCTTGCAATAAGGCGATTGGATCTCCTTCCAAGCTACCAGAATGTGGCCACTTTCTCTGCTCATCTTGTGTACAGGAATTAGACTGGTGCCCATCATGTGAAGAGAGAGTTCCTCCGAACTATGTGTTTGATATAGAAAATGACGAGACCATTGAGTAAGGGTTCTAAGTCTAACACTTTTGCTTAGTGAGTTTTCAAGTTTTTTGTATGGCAAACAAATAATTGTAGATTGTGTATTTCTTACACATAGCGTACACAAATTTTTGCAGTATTGAGAAGAAGCAAGATTTTGAAGACTTTCGACACGGGATCAACAACTTCTTTGTGCACTTTGTGTCAAACTTAGTTTTTCTGCCCGGAAGGAACCCTGATGCTGAAATCATTCAGTGGTTGATGAATCGTATCACTTTTCGTGGTTGCAAAAGTGTATTCTCACTCTTTCAATCTGAAGACGCTGTGGCACCAACTCCTATACTTCGCTCCTTTCTGGTCAAACTGTTTCTGCAGTGCCAAGAGCGCCATGTAATTGAAAGTTACTTGAATGAGTTGATTGAAAGTTGGACTGATGATACAAGTTCATCTGATCTGATATCTAAGATGGTGCTAATTATCAATTGCCACAAGGTAGAGTACTACATCTTTATCATCATCTCTCTGAGAACATGTGATAGACGAGATCTTAAAATAGGCTTGACTCTTTCGCTACCATTAGCCGATGTATCAACTTTTGCCGGTAATAGAATTACAGACTGTAAGCTGATGTATCGGCTTATCAATAGAGTTTCACTCTATTCTTCATTACAAAGCTTCCACATTAGCTAGACCGATCAATTTTTGTCTCCAATGAGACAACCTTGTTATCAATCATTTTCATCTAATCGAAAGTCCTTTTGATAAGCATTTTCATTTCTAATCATTTTTCAAATTGGGAAAATCAGATCGCTATCGTGAAGGCAATAAAAAAAACTCATCGGGTTCTTTTGATGGAAAGGAAGCGTCAGCGATTTTGCGAGGGTGGGATTCACTAAACAATTTTATACTTATCTTGTAGAGAATTTTGTTATGAATAAGATGCATTTTACATTAAAACAATATCTACATTGATTCTTTACATAATGCATAAATACTAGCGGTATAACAATTTTTTGAAAATCTGTTTGAATTAATTCGGTCAGTATGGCGAATTTATGGTAGTAGTAAAGGAGTTAACTAAAATGTGCACAGTAACTTGGTGTAAAGTCAACTATTTTCTTTGGCGTGCATGAAGCTTTACAACTAAACAGAAATTGTTCATTTTAAGTATCGCCTCAATAATTCCCAGACTTCAGGTCTATTATGTTAAATGTGGATCACAGTAACTGTATTCCTTGTAGTAAGGCACCAATACACTCATCAGTGAGGCAAAGAAAAATATATACATACAGTCATGGTAGAGTAGTCATATGGCAAAAATATTAGTGTACATTCAGTTTAGTTTAAAGGTACATGTATTTACAGTAAGTGTATATCACCGGTGTCAGATTATTTGTGCTAGCTTAGTTAATTTGCTAACTTGCTAGCAGTGTGCAATAGATGAATGTAAAATAGATGAAAAGTAAAGTGCTATAATACGCTTAAAATTTTGGCAAGATGTACACTTTTAAAGGTATTACCAATTAATATTTAGAAAAACATTTTAAACAAAGTCACAAAAAAACAGGAGTAAGAAATTCCTGAGTATGAGTTTCAGCACCTAAAGGTTCGTTTACACCAAGACAACTTGTCCTGGTGTAAAAATAGGGTGTAAAAGCACTTTGTTAAAAATGGTGACCCGTGTTGCATAATCATAGTTTGAGTCGGTTTGTCGTAAAGTCTTTGTAAAACATATTTCAGTTATTAAACTGACTAAAAGCATTTTTAACTTGGACTCTTTTGGTGTTGAAACAACTTTGATAAATTGTCCTGGTGTAAACACGCTTATATTATGGATCATTGATAATAAACAGTTCATTAGTGAAATATAGAAACTTTGGCTTTGTTGAACTGCCCTGACTCTGTGAGCAAAAGTATTTTATGAATCAGCTTGATTAACCATTGATATGTAAATTGATAAAACTCTAACACTATGATTTACCAATAGTGCATTTGATTAATCTATAGTGTTATTTTCTTGAATAATTTATTGATTGATATTTATGGAAGGATTTTATTCATTTCTTCGATTCACTAATTTTAATTTTACTAATTAAGCAAAACAGCTAAAAATATTCAGCAGCAAAAACTTACCACATCCTATACTTATACACTTACAAGTATAATTGATTAAAAGACTAAATACCAACTGCAATGCTTTGAAAATGTTTGTAAATTGGTTTTATTGTGCAACTGAAAGTCATAGTTGAAAGAACACGAAATTCATTGTTTGAAAACGTACAACCCCTACTTTTGTAATGTCTATGGTCAACTGAAATACAGAAACAGATGAGGCTAATTGTATTGAAGAAGATTTAAAAATGTGAAAATGCTCTATTATTCATATGCACCTAAAATATCTAGCAGAGACTGTTTTGATGCCCCTATTTACAATATGTGCTATAATATTTATAGGATATATTGGAACGTCTATTATTGTCATTAAGTACTTATATGATATAATAGAGACTAAGTTAATATCACTAAGTAGTTATATAATATAATAGAGACTAAGTTAATATCACTAAGTAGTTATCTGATATAATAGAGACTAAGTTAATATCACTAAGTAGTTATAGGATATAATAGATACTAAGTTAATATCACTAAGTAGTTATATAATATAATAGAGACTAAGTTAATATCACTAAGTAGTTATAGGATATAATAGAGACTATGTTAATATCACTAAGTAGTTATATGATATAATAGAGACTAAGTTGATATCACTAAGTAGTTATATGATATAATAGAGACTATGTTAATATCACTAAATAGCTATATGATATAATAGAGACTAAGTTAATATCACTAAGTAGGTATGTGATATAATAGAGACTAAGTTAATATCACTAAGTAGTTATATGATATAATAGAGACTATGTTAATATCACTAAGTAGTTATAGGATATAATAGAGACTAAGTTAATATCACTAAGTACATGTAGTTATAGGATATAATAGAGACTATGTTAATATCACTAAGTAGTTATAGGATATAATAGAGACTATGTCAGTATCACTAAGTAGTTATATAATATAATAGAGACTATGTTAGTATCACTAAGTAGTTATATAATATAATAGAGACTAAGTTAATATCACTAAGTAGTTATATGATATAATAGAGACTAAGTTAATATCACTAAGTAGTTATAGGATATAATAGAGACTATGTCAGTATCACTAAGTAGTTATATAATATAATAGAGACTATGTTAGTATCACTAAGTAGTTATATAATATAATAGAGACTGTGTTAATATCACTAAGTAGTTATATGATATAATAGAGACTATGTTAATATCACTAAGTAGTTATATGATATAATAGAGACTGGGTTAATATCACTAAGTAGTTATAGGATATAATAGAGACTATGTTAATATCACTAAGTAGTTATAGGATATAATAGAGACTATGTTAATATCACTAAGTAGTTATAGGATATAATAGAGACTATGTCAGTATCACTAAGTAGTTATATAATATAATAGAGACTATGTTAGTATCACTAAGTAGTTATATAATATAATAGAGACTAAGTTAATATCACTAAGTAGTGATATGATATAATAGAGACTAAGTTAATATCACTAAGTAGGTATGTGATATAACAAAGACTGTATTAAAATTACTAAATTAGTTGTTTGGTATGATAGTGATTGTGTTAATGTCACTAAATAGTTGTAGAACATAATAAATACTGTGTTAATAACACAAAGAAAATATTGGATATAATAGAGACTGTGTTAATATCTTTAAGTAGTTATAGAATATAATAGAGACTGTATTAATATCACTAAGTAGTTATATGATATAATAGAGACTATGTTATTATCACTAAGTAGTTATAAGATATAATAGAGACTGTTAATATCACTAAGTAGTTATATGATATAATAGAGACTGTGTAAATATCAGTAAGTATTTATATGATATAATAGAGACCATGTTTTTATCACTAAGTAGTTATATGATATAATAGAGACTGTGTTAATATCATTAGGTGGTTTTATGGTATTAAGTGGATTGTTACTATCCTTACGCCCTTATAGCATATATTGAAGGTCGCACTAATATTTCTTGAAATTCTTACGATAAAATATATTTTCTTTTTACTCTCAAATGTTTATTAGATATGATAGAAACTGTCTTTATACTTAAATGTGCTTATAGGATCTCTATGGTGGCCATATTCAGCAATATTCTGTTCAACAACTCCGACAGTTCTTCTCTGACTTTGCGAAAGACTATTCTGAGCTTTGCCCGGACCCAACTAAGGTATCACTGCTGGCTCTCACCACAGTTGGAGACATACAGTCTGCTCTAATGAGAACTGTCGATGTGATTCTACACAGTCCGCAGTATAAAGCTGAAATGTTGGATATACTGAGAGAATTCCTTTCTGCTGATGAACTTAAAGAGAACCCCCAACCCTGGTTAGCACCGAATCACGCTTTGCTATATTTTTATCCCAATAGACTTTAGTTTGCCACTCTATAAGAGCATAAATACTACTAATTATGAAAATCCATCAATTTTTGCATAGTCTTTTTGTTTGCCTAAAAAAACTGCTTTGATGTTACTCTACCCAAAAATCCTTATCATGCTGCAGTTTGAGGTTTTTATTTGTGATATACTCCATACCTATGTTCTTCTTATTTAATTTTTAACTTAAATAAGTTAAGGGAGTTTAAACTTTAATCTATTTTTCACTGATTGAGCTTTTTTGCAATTGGAATCACCACGACTCTCCGAGCCGGCAATCACGATCTAACATAATTAAACTATCTCAAATTTTTTAGAAAAATTTGGTTTTGAGTAAAGTTGTGTCAGCCCATTCTAATCCTACATTATTAATAATCTGACTCATCAACGAAACACCTTAAATTGATCATCGATGTCTTATTACATATGTTTCTAGTTTGCGAGGTTGCATTCTGTAGACACATTTCAGCACCACATAATTTCTAGTAACAGAACCTTCAACATTTGAATCTAAAATGTTTTCCTTCTTTAAAACAAATATTGTATTTGTTCAACAAATCTTAGTAATCATCAAAAGTCACAAAGAGTTATTTAAGCAGTCAATCAGCTTTTGATTCAAATGTTTTTCAACTAGTTTAAAGCAAGTGTTTATAAGTGTTTTTTACCGGCTTTACTTATTGAGAAGTTGCAGTTGTGAAGACACAAGTTTACTTTTGTGGTTCATGGATAAACTTGAAACAATAATCAAAATCAATAACTCTCTAAGTAATGGGGTAAATTTGACTAAGACATTCACATTGCACTTCTCTCTTTGATTTACATGTACATGTACAATGAAATCAACAACAGTCAATGACATGTTTAGCATTAATATTCCTTTTTTGTAAGCATGGTTGGTTTATAGATCACAATAATAATATTTAAACTGATATACCTACCCCTTAACTTTTACTGAAACAAAAACTTTTGGTTTTTGACTATTTAGCCTAGTTCTCAAGTTTTTATGCATTGCTCAAGTATTTCCTATCGGTAGGACCTGGACGTTTTTCTCCTGTCCTCACAGTTCGACCGGGCCGGCTGGAACAATTCCTCAAGGTGAGCCGGCACTCCATTGATTAAAGTCCGGCGTCACACAGTAAGGGATCGTACTCTTCGACCTGCTGGGCCTCCACTCCTGTGTACGTGCCAATAGTGGCTCCGGACCGAAAATTCAGTGGCTGCCCCGTAGTATTCATACAGCGGGTGATGACTTGTCTCTTGGGTTCCGGCTGGTTCAGTCTATTGGCCACGGGGAGGTCCGTCGAGAAATCCCTCAATTAGTCCCATGGGGCAATAGTTCCGCGTGGTGATGCGACATTGTATCACCATCTCTGTCCGGGCGGGAACCACTACCCCTCTTATCACCTGCACTTTGCTCTGGAGCAACCACCCATGCCGGTCTGTGCAGACTAGCTGTCTGCCATCCAGTCGAACCACCGGTTGCTCAAACTTGAGAGCGCATTGATGAACCACGAAGAACAGCAGTCCGAGGATGGCATCCTCGGTCAGTCGGCTCACTACGAAAATCTCCTCCGTCTTCACGTCCCTCAAACGGATAGTTAAACGGATTATTTCGTAGAAGGGAAGCCGTGTTCTGTCAGCCAGTCCATGGCTGTCACTATCCTCGAGTCGGTCCCGCACGGCTCCTGGCAATCGATCAAGTACCTTCTTATTGATCAGATTGGTGGTGCATCCGGTGTCTAAAAGGAACTAGTTGGGCCGCCCCTCTACTTTTCCTTGGAGGAAATAGCTGGTGGAGTGCAGTCGGCTGAGGGCTTGTGCCCTAGTGGTGTCCTCCAGGACATCCTCCGTGAGGCCTGGAAGGCTTCTCTTCCGTGGTGGAGCGAGGTCATTACTTCGGGCCGTACGCTCGGAGCAGTTCTGCTGCTCCCGTGATTGCCACTCCCAAGGCGGAGACGGGGTCGGCCCTGCCACTTTTAAGGCAGGCTTCCGACTGTTCGGTCCAGTGGGGATGGTTCTCAGTGTCTGGGGCGGAGGGGATTTGGGGATCACCCTCTCCATCACACTTTGGGCTACGTGCCTGCCGTTCGCACGGAGGGGGGTCGGCAATATCCGGGACAAGGGGGCTGTCCAAACTAATCTCACCCAAGGACTGGTAATAATTCCATCTCACCACAGGTCCTTCTTGTACACGGATTCTCCTTGGCCTAGTCCTTGCCGGTTGAGACCAGCCTTCAGCCGTCTTCAAGTCCCGCGAAATCCTAGTATATTTCCGTCTTTGCTTGGCCTTGGCACAGCCAGTAGTCGGAGCTACTGCTGTGGCCGTCCTCTATTTCCTGAAGCTGGTTTGGTGTGGCGAGGGCAATTCTTTTGTAAATGTCCCGGTTGGCCACATCCCCAGCAAAGAGTAGCTGGCTGGCTCCTTTTCTCAGCTGGGATGCGCACCTGCTCCTGGAGCCGTTCCACTTTGTCCATGAGAGTTTTGACCAGCTGGGCTAGTTGTCCTATGACATTGGTCTCGGCCAAGTTCCCCTGGTCAGAGGTTCCTCCCTCCAGGACTCACACCGAGGATCCGGTGGGCCTACGCTCGCCTCCCGGGATTTGGAGATGGTAATTTCCGGCTCGTACGGTGTCCGCCAGCGTGGGCGTAGGTACGGCCAACAGATGTCTCTGCTGGGCAGGGTCCCTCAGCGAGCTGCAGAAAGTCTCCATTGCCATGCTATTTCGGTGGCGATACGACAGGTCTCGCAATGTCCCGCTGGTACACATTGTGTACCAGCCTCTCCACCTCCATAGCATGCTCCTGCAATGTCGTTCCCTCCTCTCTTTTAAGGGCATTCAGTTGGCTCAGCGCCTGCCTGGCGGATAGTCCGAACCTTGCCCAGAGGGCAATTAAAATGGCCTCTTGGTCCTCGGCTCGCCCACAGTCCTCAGCCTGATTGCCCAACGCTTCTCGGAGATTCATTAGACTTGCTCCTTCTGTCCACTGGTTGGCGTCGGCTACTTTTGTGTAAGCGAGCAATAAAATATTCCATGTTTCCTTTCCCAGTATACTGGGGAGTCCTGAAGCGCGGCGCCGGTTCCTGAGCTTTCGACATCAGCAACACCCGCTCTAGTGCCTCGACTAGTTGGTCGGGTCTCGGGTCAGCACTCCTGGCTTTCCTGTTAGCCATGTCTGGCTCCTAGTCGGTTTCTACTTTTTTCCCTGAGCAGTGCTTCTACTGTGTCCGCGGCTGCTGGCTCCTTTCTGGGTTGTTTCTTGTGGGAAGTTCTTCCAGTAGAAGCACACCGATTCCTTAAGCAAGTCCTGTCGAATTCCTTAGTAGGTTTCTGCTTCTGGAGCAGTGCATCTACCGGTCCGATTGCAGGCTTTCCGCAGCTCTTCCTGGATTTCTTCCGGTAGTAGGTTTTTCCAGTAGGAGCCTGCTGCCTCCTCAGATAGGTCCACTTAATAGGTTTTTGCTCTTGGAGCAGTGCATCTACTAATCCTATAGTGCTTTCCACAACTGTCTCTGGGTTTCTTCCAGTAGGAAGTTATTCTAGTAGGAGTGATGCTGTCATTTTTTTGGCAGCCCAGTTTATCCAGAGTCCAGTGATCCAATGCAAGTCCTGTGGTGGATTTCTTGGGATTGTTACCAATCCCACTGCTGCCACCAGTGTAAAGGTTTTGTGCGACCTTCACTTTCCTTCACTAGTACAATACTCGTGCATGAGTACAATACATATATTTCTGCTTAGTTCATCAAGGTGTACAAGAAATGAATCAAGTGACAAGCAATGAACTGGCCCAGAACAGCTCTGCTCTACTAGACAAATGTTCGGGCTTATATAGCTGCTAAACTCCGCCCCTGTTCTGCTTGGTTAGACCCGGCACGGCTCGGTCCAGCTCGGCTCAGTCTTCAGTCGGTACGGCTGTGGCTTGGCTATGCTTGACTCAGCTGTACGTCGGCTTGGCTAAATGTAAGGGGACGCCATCCACCACAGCTTTGCTCACTTCCAATCAACAAGTTAAACATCCATTTTTCCTCTGTTCATCAGCACATTCAGCTCATATGCCATTTTGGCGGTGTTTTTCAATATATCAATTTTAGTTTGCTCAGCAGCTTAGCTCTAACCATTTTGTGAACTATCACACCCTCTGTTTCTCTTATCATCTATCAATGGATTACTTCCTTTACAACACATTTTCTGCTGTTTCACGCCACAAAACCCAACGAATATCATTTTTTTAAGTTTCGAGTTTATCCATTCTCATGTTGTATGTTTTATCAGTTACTACAAGTTTGCAGCTATAAAAGTAAGCCATAAAAACTACCCATAGGCATTGCACCTTTCTACGGGGTGACCACCAAGTGCATTTTTATTTTCTCAGTGCCCGATTCAGTTTTACTATTTATGCTATTTTTTGTATTGTTCAATCATTGACTGCTTTAGTGTTTTGATAGGGTTTTTTCGCACTATTATGGACCGGTTTTTGTCTTTTCTTGGGGCTGGTAATAGTGAAGATATACACGGAATTTTTGCAATTTTGTTATATAATTTATTTTTAGTCTTTTCGGTCTACATTTATTTATTTAGGTTTTATTTTTCAGTCAACTTGGTTTTGTAGGTATTTTGTTGTTCGTCAAATGTATAGTCTCAATGGCAGCGGCTATATCAAAGACCTTTGTAACACTACTGACAAGTTTCTGGTTCCTCATGATGTACAGGAAGCTTTGTCTTTCTTTACTGTTCCTGATGTTTTCCGCCTGTATGGAGGAGATCCATATCAGCAAGCTTTCCTGCTCATCGATGACATCATCACCGCTGATGAAAACGAACTAGAAGCAGCTGTTGACAAGTTCTCTCAGGTGATATAACTAACACTAGATCACAAAAGCTAGCGATAATGTCTTCTCTTGCTCTCAGATTCAACAATATGTAACAAAACGATATTTGTTATACCACAAGCGCTACAAGTATTGAAGTTTTAATTGACTAGAAATCAAAGTATTACTTAGCTTATATTGCTTCTGAACTCAAACAACTAAGTTGTGAAATATAGTTTCACCAAAGTGTTTTACTTGTGTTCATGTATTTATTTGCTAGTTGAAAGCCAAGTGTTGGGTGGGTAATAAACTAATTACCCAGTGACTTTGATTAGCTTAAGCCAGTAACTTGAGCTAGTTTAACTCTTCACTATAATAAGGGTCATGAAGCCAGCCTGGCAACACTTGTAATAACATTATGCATAACTTGCAGCTGGCCAATAGTATTTTTGGCAAACACTTCATAAGTATGCGCAAAATTATTTCATAGAATGTCAAAGACAATTTAGAGTAGTTTAGCAATTTAGCATGACTGCCTGCAGAGTTAGAGGTTCCAAGTTCAAATACAGTGTGTGCAAAGTTTTTCGTTTCTAAATTCAAATCGCTACAATTGGACGCAAGACAGACAAACGACAGACAAACAAACACTGAGATTTATATATATAAATTATAAATTGTTTATTCATTTGTTATGTAATACTGATATTGTCATTTCTGGAAATCTTCTAAATATATTTGGAAGACCTACATGTAGTTAAAGGTAATAATGGTAGTAATGTGATGCTCTCACATAATTTGGAATAAATATTAAGTAAATGATATCCTAAGAATATTTTGTTAGAGGTACAACAGAGATGATACTACAATCCTGCAAACAGTCTTCACCCGAGTAACCCGTTCACATGCTGATAAAGTGCCGGTTTCCAGCAAGGTCTCAGAGAAATTGCTAAAAGCCCTCTTTTGTCAGACCAAAAGCAGTCAGGTAACACAATAGTGAGTCTTAATCTGCGTCAGGGCCGGCGCACATTGGAACAAAACAGTCCCATTTCAACAGCGCATATAACTCTGCTAAAAGTACTGTATTTTTACTGCTAAAAAATAATGTAGCAAAGAATTATGATAGTAGCATCATGACTCAATTAATTTCAAATTTGCTGGTTTTGTCCCAACACACCATAATCTCCTCTACACACAGTATACAATAGTGTTTTATTAAATGTACACTTCTATTAACCAAAAGTTATTAATTATTATTAATTAATTAAATTATTAATCAAAATCAAAATTAATCGAATTAACCATGGCTAAGAATATAATTGAGAAAATAAGAATTAATGAGAATATATCAATCTCAACTAACTCTGAATAGTGCCCCTAAATCAGTACAATTTTCCTGAATCTCAACTAAAGTTTCAAGGTCAATTATGCAACTAAAGGTGCAAACGCACAAGGCGATTTTATCATGAGAAGCGTTGAGATGTCGCTGGCATGAGCCTAAACACACTTGAGCACTTCACTAGCAAAGGATAATGCGCGCAAGCTCACAAACTGCCAATAAAATTCTATCGCATCAGTTTCTTCGGAGTAGTTAACAAATTTAAGCCTATCTGGCGCATTCTGGACAGTGACGTAAACCACTTCCGCTTTTGTTTTTAGGCTCATCTCACTTTCACAAATTGTAAACTTCAAGAGGACATAAGAAAAAGGTTATCGTATTTTAACACTAATATTTTAAGATTTCTATATATAGCTTACTTTATAGTAGTTTTTTTTATTTTTAATAAAATAAGTATTTACCATTTTCAAGATGGTCAACCTTCACGACGATTGGTTCTCAAATGTTGGTTTTTAACTAGGTATCTTTATAGTTTCAGTGTGTTGTGTTCTACAAGACTGAATGGGCTCTTGTTAAATCTATGAACAATTCACTTTACATTTTGATTATGTTTCAATCATAACAAAATAGCTAAGTGTTTTTGCTGTATGTTGGTGAATCTTGACACACAAAAATTAGCAGTGAAGGCATTCCATTCTAGGAAAAAAAAACAATCGAAATGCATCTCGCACGCAATAAAGTTCTGATAAAGAAAGTTTAGCGTTATCACTCAGCCTCAACTTGCTGGGCAAGTTCCAGCGCAGATTGGTGCCATGTCGAGCAATATCGTGCTATCGTCCAGTGTGTTTGAGCCTTAAAGGATTATTTAACGTAAACCATGCTGAGACTCAGTACGAAGTTCTTTAAAAAGCTGTTGGGTCATATATATGTAATTTAAACGATAAAGCTCAGGAATTTTAGACAAATTTGATCTCCAGATACATTAAATATGTGTCTTTTTTGCTGACCAAGTAGATTCACTCTGAGAAACTTTATTTGAATCTCAGTGGTTAGTTTGCCGGAGTTGAACAGTTTAAAGAAGCCATGTTTCATTTTAGAAGTTACTAGACATACTTTTGGACCAAAACCTTTTGCCGCCTGAGATGGCTGTCAGTCAAGCAAAGGGAATTCACCTGTCAATGCTTGTCATTCACCTGTTCACAAGCCTTTCTTGTTGTTCTCAAGCTCATGACTTGTACCCACTGTATGAGATTATAGATCAGCCAGAGAATGCTCAGGTTAGGCCACTTTCAGTTTCAGCTCTTTTTTTGAGCATATATGAGATTTCCTTTGCACTGGATCAGAGATTCTGGGTTAGCAAATTTGCATGATATAATCACTAATTAGTTGAATTGCTCAGGTGTGAGTTCCACTATTTTACTGACGGAGTTGCATTATGGTTAGTTCTAAACTGAAAACTAGAATATACAATTGGCTTAATACCATTGAGCTGCAATTATATTTGTACTCCATATTCTATGCACGCTATTATACACTCTATTTGAGCAAGAGTTTTGACTGATCTCGCGAAACTTCTATTTCTGTCATCAAAAGATTTTAGAGTAAAACACAGCAACTGAAGCCATCTGTTGCTTTTTTTCGCACTTTAACAAATGGTAAACTTCATCTGTTGCTTTTTTTCAGTAAACTTAGTTTGCAATTTTGTTGTAATGCTTCTTATGTGTAGTTATTTTATAATATTTATAGATACTCTATAGATTATATATAGATTATATTGATACAACTTTATAGATACTTGTACATATATATTTACAGATAAATATTTATATCAATATATATTTATAGATGCATGTATTTTTATCTAATTAAAACGCAGTTTAATGATAAAATTAGAGCAAGTTAAAGTCGGTAGAATGGACTAAATTACTTTAAATAAAACACTTCGATTTTGAGTTTACACAAAACAAAGTTTTTAGTTTTCGGTTTACACAAGCATGAAACTATTAGTTTACTTATAGTTATCATTATCAAATCCACACATTATATCTATATATAGCCTATATAGTATATAAATATTAATTTATAGATAGCGTTTTATCTGCAGTAGTAGTTCGCTTTACCAATATTAATTATATATATTTATATCTATTTCTAGACATAAATACCTATAGATATATAAATCGCAGGATTTTTTTGTCATCTGTAGTTTGTATGTCTAGTTATAGCAATTTAAATTTAGGGAGAAAAAGTCTGCATCGCACTGGATTTCGACGTGGAACCTTGAAGTCTACAACCATCCATGTTTAACCATTACACTAAACCATGTTTACTAACTTCAATTATCTTCGCTATCCTTAAGTAGAGTTTTGATGGATTCTGTTGCAACAATAACCTTTATGTATACCACATTTCTATGTACTCATTGTTATTGTTAATTCAACAAATTTATGATTAATATTTGTTTTTTCAGTTATACTTGTCTCAGTACCAAATTATGACATCATGGTACTATGATCACTGTGATCATTACCTCACATAAATCAAATCCACACATTATATCTATATATAGCCTATATAGTATATAAATATTAATTTATAAATAAGTACAGAAATATATCCATAAAAGTATACACCTTGTATAAGCATGTTTATTATTTTGGATATACTTGCGTATATATTTATGGATAATTACACAAATAATTTTATGGATATGTTTGTGTATATATTTATAGATGAATATATATAAATGTAGATAAATATACATTTAGAAATATATACCTATGTATATGTATTTATATAGACTTACTGTAAAATCCCGAATTGAACGCCACCCTTATTTGAACTTCACTTCTATTTGACCACCACTATAGAAGAAGGGTTAAAAAATAGAGTGCCACCATTTAATTGAACGCCATCTCTATTTGACCGAAATTCTTTTATCTTTACGAACCCATAATAGAAAATGACCAGTAGAAAATTGTCCACAAAGTTGTACAAGTAATGACTCAGTTACATGTACATCAATGCAAATTTTTTTGTCGTTTCAGTTTGCATGAAAGTCCATTTTCTAATTACAAAGCTTTACATTTGTTCGTTAAAACTTTGAAAACAACACCATAAAAACAATGAATAGCTGTATCAGGCCAATAGTAGTTTTCTCTTCAACTCGGTCTTAATTTTTCCATGTATGGGAAAAATGGTTTTACATATATGAGGGTATATGAACAACTAGTTTTAGACTAAAACTTTAAAATTTGTTGAATATGCAACGCATAAAGTTTTTGCTCCAGTCGATAAATTATTTGAATGCTAATATTGACTAGTTCAGCAGTTTAGAAAAATATTTGATATCAGAAGGTATTGTAAAAGAAATTGAACGGCCAAAAGATATTCATTCCATCAGAAGCAACAACCAAAACGCAACCGCTCCAGCAAACAATGCAAACATTTTGGTTTCAAAAATATTAATTTTTTTATATATTAAAAGTATGACTTGTTTGTGTCACTTTTTAAACATACATGTATACAGTATATTTGTAGCATTTGATATATTATTATTATCATACCACTTACAGATTTGCAGATTTATAGCATATTATTTGATGGAATTCCTGCGGTTATCTTAACACGGCTTACAAGGGATTGAGCTCATAACTCTTCTATTTCACATAAAAGCCAATCTGGCTGCCAACTCTAGCAAACATATCATCGAGTACAATAACCTTTTATGCAATATTGTGAAATATAGTAATAAAAATATGCCTTCAATTTTAGAATTAAATTAAAAACTTGAATTCTCTAACAAATTACGAAGCAGGGCACAGATTGTAATATTATTGCAGGTTAATCGCAAGCAATAGATATTAACTTGTGGAGATGTTTTTCAGCTTTCCCATGCGTATTTACCCGTCAGGAGGAATTTATTCGCGGAGTTAAGTTTCGCGCGAATTGCCTTTTTCCGGCATATTCGCGAACTAATTTATTTGTGGGTGAACACAATCACTCTCTATTAAGAGTTAATTTTATTGCGGCTAGCAATAGAGTTAACCCTTCGCATGTGCACACCGTGGGTTTCGGTTTCTATTTAGCTTACAACTATGAGTCGATTATGCTAAGCTATAAATTTCTTGCTGCGTTCAGAGGTTTTCACAAATATTCATTGATTTGGAAGTCTCTGATGAACAAACAACTTGTGGTAAGTAATGAGTTCTTTTCAAAACCATTTAGTAACTTAATAATCAAATTTGACTTCGGTTTTTCGGTAAAATGCGATATTTATTTTGTCCATTCCTACCGCTTCGTTATTTGCTTTAGTGTCATAGAAGGATATTTTTCATCATACACAGAGGCACAATGACTGCAAGAGGGGTAGATGTCATTCCTAGAAGATCACCAATCATTCAGAGAGTTCTTGAAGTTGAGATAGAAGTGACTGCAGCTGCAAACAAGGAAAATATATATGTTTTTAAAAAGGAACAAAACCGCCTTTACGAGCACAAATTTTTGGCCAACCGGCAGAACATTGCAATAGTAAGCCACGAGGAAAGTTCTGATAATAACTCCCTTACCAGCCATGTAGTAGCAATATAATCACCTTTAACATTTACCCAAGACAGTGACAGCGATATAGAGCTGCTATTACCAAGTTAACTAGTCAGAGAGCATCATTACACGCTAGTATTTACTTATCAAGAGTATCAGATTAACTTTATTGCCAGACAATCGC
Organism: Watersipora subatra; assembly: GCF_963576615.1. Lineage (NCBI taxonomy): Eukaryota > Metazoa > Bryozoa > Gymnolaemata > Cheilostomatida > Watersiporidae > Watersipora > Watersipora subatra. Next base: position 21,614,874 of record NC_088713.1, read on the forward strand.
CATATGGGCTAAACTGTTTTAATTTACTCCATTCACCTTTGTACAATTTTATTTGTATTTAAAATATTTTATTTGTACACTCAAGTTTGTAATAACTTATATATATCTATACATGAAATGAAATATATAATCATGTTTGCTTCATCGATATTAAGGAGTTGTTGTTGATGAAAATGTCTTGGTTGACTGGTTGCTTCTTTGCCAATATTCCTGCCTCGGTGAATATTACTACTTGTCTCTAGTTTTCGGAATAGGTTATATTTCATTCTCAATCGGTAAACACAAAAAAGAAAGAAATATTAATGAGTGTAAAAGAAGTACAAAACAATAGCTAAAGTAGTTAATGAAAGCGATGTTTTTAAACAAAAAAAAGTTAACTAACGCAGGTAATTGTGGAAAAACGTATATGCACTGCAAATCAAATACATACCATAATGGCCAGATCAGAATCATTGTCATCTTCAACTTCGGTATTAGAGGTTGATGGAGTTGATTTCCATGTAAAAAGACTAGGAGAGATTTTTTCGATCACGACGCCATGCCGAATAACTTGTAAAAATCTTGAATAATTTTGTAAAGAAGTTTCATGCATTAGCTGTGAGGTTAACTCGACGCCCCTGCGATGATTTTAAAAAGGTTTTGGAACTCAGCTACGTTTAGTGTTTATGCCTAGCAGCTAGTTTTTAATTTGAGGCAGTAGTTATTCTCCCTTGTGATTAAAAATAAAACTCATTATTTGCATAATTTAATAATTCGCGGAATTGACTGTTCGTGAAATCGCGAAGTTTTATATTCGTCGAATATGTTCATCCTGTAGGGTATTTAAAGATTTTTCACAAGTTGGAGGTAAGTGCGCAGATTTATTGCATTCAAAATAGTTAGTATCGCTCCACCAGAGAGTGCAAAATATAGGTGACATTCGCTTTGCCCTTAAAGGGTCAATTTACCCTTCCAAAATTCTGACGATGTACTTAAAAAGTACAGCCTCTATTTGAACATAACCTGTATTTAACCACCACCATATGGGAAGGGTTGAAAAATAAAGCGCTATGTTATTCAAATAGACTCTTTACGGTATATATACATTTATTCAGATGTATATATTCAGATCTTCAGATATATTATTCAGATCTTATACATATATTTATATTTATAAAATATGTATAAGTCCACTTTTACATATTTTATCATATTTTATAATTTAGCTCTGATTCATCATTGAGCTATAACGAATTGTGCAGCATCAATTTCATGTATACATTTACTAAATGAATGCCTGAGTAATAAAAAAAGTCTTTACACAGAAGATTTACTTATATTGCGCATACAACATTTACCATCATAACTTTCTATTATCATGAAAAAATGGTTTGTGTAGTTTAGTACATAGAAGTTTGTGTAAAAAGTTTACCGCTCCAGCTATCCATCAAAATTTTGAACACAACGATGCTAGTACCTTTTGATAGTTGATATTGACACAAGCCCAAAAATTATATATCAAATGTAGGTCATCAGTGAAGCCCACAAGGGTATTTTGTCTGCCTGAACAGAGAGAGAATGTAAACGCAATTCCTACTCGAGAATGTTTACGCAAACAGTTTTTAGGTTTATATTTTCTAACAGTTTATATTTTCTAACGATCGCCCTTTCTAATGACCGGAATTGAAGATTGAGATTTGCCATTACGGTTGCACTGTAATGGCAAAAATGAGATTGAAACAGCATATTTGAAAATTACAAACTAAAAAGTAGGTAATAGATTAATAGCTAAAGTAACAGACTTTGAATTTTAAATTTAAATTTTAAATTTCAATTAAGTTTTTAAATTTTTTTCAAAGGAAGAACAAATGCAAAAGGTAATATGCATTGATTATTAAGTAACATTAAAGTGATTAAGTACTAAAAAAGTAATATTAAGTAATAATAAAATGTATGTACTCATTAAGCTTAATTGTAACCCGCAATTTGCTTATGTAGCAATTTCAATAAAATAGCTACGTAAGCAAAATCGTAAAAGTAAATCGTAGCTACCGTATTTAAAATAAGACGCAGCTTATTTTACTTACAGTAGTAGGAATTTAGAAACTAGTGTTTGGTGTGGGCAGTAATATACAGCCCCACCCCCAGGATAGGCGACGGGCATAATGTGGGCGGGACTTTTGGGAGGCTGAATATCATTAGTGTGGATAGCGACGAAACTGTGCCGATACAAAGACCTTATTCTACATCGTTTGCTTGACATAATAACGGTAGACCGGTAGAATTGGTAGTCGGTACTAAGATGTTTACACAACATTTAGAAGAAGCTAATACGACAAGTTTTTAATTTTCCTTGTTTGTGGCCTTTAAAACATTGGTAATAATGTATCTGTAGCTCGATTTAAAATTTTATTCTAGCCAAAATGTGCAAATACAAGATAAAATATATGCCAATAGAGCCGCGTAGGACTAAACTTTTATTGCAATAGCCGATGTGAATATGAAAGATAGAGACAGGTTGTATCACGCATTACATCATTTTGGGCAAGTCTGGGCATGTTTTTTTGAACTGAGCGATTTTACCGCAAACGAATTTTTTTGATTTTAATCTTCAAATATCTTGATAATGAGATCGCCTAACACAACAAACAGCATATCGACTGATAGACAAAGAAAAATACTTTCTGTTAAAATCAACTCAAATTTGACGCAACCTTCAAGTTATCTTCAAGTAATATTAAAGTGATTAAGTATTAATTAAGTAATGCTGAGTAATAATAAAACGTATAAATAATAAAACCCCTTTAGCTTGCAACCTGCAATTGTAATAAAGATGTCCTAGCTAATTGATTTGCGATTATAGAAATGGCTTAGTTTTGTGGTTAGGTGTGTGTGTGTGAAAGCTCACAATTACAGTTGTCACCAGTTCAATTCTATAGCGGTGCGAGTTTTTCACTGCTAGATTTTAATTGCTATAGCTGACACACGAACAATAGGAAACAAAACACCAGCTTATGGATTGATATACAAATAAGTTATATATGTAAATACTATAAGTCTATTATATGCCATTACCTTGTTTATATACCATTTGCTAAGAGAGTTACATGTACATGTTGGCTGTCACGTTGAAACAGAAAATACAAATCATCTCCGCGGGTCGCTGGCCAGTTTTAAATTCTATCGGATAGTTATTAATTCCATCTGGATCAACAATCTTGTCAACTGAATTGTAGCTCTTGTGTTCACAAAGTAGTCAAATAGTTTTACATTAGTTGAATCAACAGTATCAGTCTTATGAGTAAGACTGGCCTAGTTTTACTATTCCATGTTTGGTCTGAGGATCTAACAAAAAGATTAGGAAAACCTTGAACATTAGTCCTGATCGTTTTGAAACCAAAAATAATGCTTTGCAGCGGTGAGAGAATTTTGGGGAATTTAATAATATTGAAGAACTGTTAAAAATAGGTTGAATCGGTAATTTAACCATTAACGATTTGTTATGCAGAAAGTGTTTTATATCAGCACCTGGTATTTAGTTATAGATGCAAATGTAATCACTCACATGGACAAAACTAATTCCTTAAAGTTTGCAAACAGATATATTTGAGTCCTTCTTATTGTAGCATATTGTTATTTTGTTGTAGGATCATTTATTTCCAACTATGGAAGATAATGAAATAGCAGTGATGCTAAAAGAGCACTACTCTGTTGAACGGAAATTTATGGATCAATTAAAAGCATTCAGTAAGATAAGTTACTTTTAATAAGTGTTGCTTTATTCATCTTCTATGTGTCTAGACTTGCTTAAAAATTATTCTCCATAGAAAATGGATCAATATGTTCATAATGCTATGTGTTTCATGTTGTAGAATGTAAATGCGGGGAGATATATACAGTTCGGGATGTACGTAAAGTTAAGATCTGTTTGGTTGCTCATGGAAACGATTTCAATCAATATAATTATAACACACTAATCCATTTATGAAATATTGGTAATATACTTGTTTTCCACGATATTTTTTAGTGTGGAAGGCCTGTGAAAGGAAATCGAAAATGCCTGGGATGTAATTCTCGAATTGGTGGAACCAACTACAATGTACTTGCACCCAACAGCACTCCTCTCACAGAGTAAGATAATCTGCATCTGCTAAAAGTTCACATGTTCTAAGTGAAAAAGAACTACTCTGTGCTATAAAAGTGTAAACAATTGTGTGCTGTTAAATTTAATAATTTCTCAATCTCAAGTATTACTTTACATACTCTACATACAATCTCCTCTATGTTTTTAAATGACAGTTGTCTTTTTTCAAATAAGTTTTTTTTGTGTTACCCTTCAAACATTTACTTCGAACATTTAAAATTATCGTTGCACAATTTTTGCCAGACTGACCATTTAAGAAGTCATCTAGCACTAATATGCAGTTTTGCGCAAATCAGATAAGTGTTGGTTATCTTCATCATTGTAATATTTGTGATTTTTGTCATTTATGTGGCGGTTTGTTTAAAAGTGCTATTGGTCTCAGGTACATGCATGCAATATTTAAATAACGCAATGGTTTTTTCAGCTTTGTGATAATTAAATCTGTGTTTACTAGTTCTAATTCACTTGATAATGTTTTATCGACATCTTTAGAATATATTTGAAACTGGCCCTTAAAAAGTTTCCACTTTCCACTTTCCGACAATGATTGCCCAAGGCCATGTAATCATCCCTCATTTGATCGCATTACGTTTTGGTGAAGACAATTTATATTGACCAGTTTTTCTATGCAGCGAAGACCTGAAGACAAAACCTGGTCATATCCTTGGAGATGTTAAGACCAGGAGTGACAGATCTTTCCCTCAAAGAGAGTTGACAGCTTTGGGTTGTGCTGTCCTTCGCTGCCTAACACATATTGCCATGTTTGTATCTATGCTTGTCAACGAACAGCAGGTAAACATGTTTAAGGTTATAATAACTTTAAACTAAAATACTTTAAAACTCAAAAAACTGTCTAGTTCTGACTCTAATATTAAAAAGTATAAAAGTGTCGATTAAAATGAACAGGTTTTAAACTTTAAAATTTAATTTTCTCAATTCACAAAAAAGGTACATTATTTCTCACTTGGTAGATTGGAAAAATGCATTAACTTGACTGTTGACATAAGCGGATATTTTACGCTTTTCATATTTTAAGGGCAAGCACTGTTCAAATTGTTTAAAGCTCAAAGAGTTTGCGAATTAATAATTAGAGATGTGGAATTTCACAAATTTATTTGATTAATTATTATTTATTGATTATTATTATTTATTTATTTTGTTTCTGCTTAATGAATAAACTAGGTCATACCTTTGTTCATCTCTTTAAAATTCTTTTGATCGTCTTTGCTAGTTGAATAAACTAGGTCGTACCTTTCTACATATTTTTGTTGCGTCAGAGCGCCATGATCAGCACTGAAGAGACCTACTTCCTGGTCACTGTGATCACTTGACCAAGCTTCTTTGCCTTTCGAGAATGCTCAGTCACCAGTGAAAACACTCAGACGACCAAGTAACACAAATAAAAGACCGTGCGTAAATAAATAAAAAAGTGGGCGTGGTCTAATAAAAAGAATCACGAAAAAGAAGATGACTCAATCATTTTGGCAGAGTCGTATTGTGCACATGCTTTCTGCGTGTCTGTTCATGGTTTATGGCTTGACATTCCTGTATAATTATAATATACCTATAATATTATATACATTGTACTATATATTACACCAATATTTTTATTGGCGGCACTAAACACTTTGTGTGTTTATTTGTTGCTTGACTGTCTTGACAGGAGTAGAAGTAACCAGCAGTTTTCTTTACACTTGTGACAGCGGTGGTGTTGAAGATCTCAACTTTACAATTTACAAGACCAATTTTAGAAGCAAGGGGAGCATCTCTGATTTCTGGTAGGTTGTTCGCTAGAGACAGCATCACCGCCCCTTTGCGGTCGGCAAGCCATTGTTTCATTGAATGGTGGACAAATAATTCCCAGAGTTCGGTAAGCCGCATTGCGTAAGCAACACCGTTTTGAAGCTTGGCGATTTTTTTCCAGTTGTAAAAATCTCTCTGAACTCGGTAAACTGTGCTGTACGAGCAGCCCTGTCTGGAGCTTGGCGAGCTTTTTTCCAGTGAAACATGGATGGCCGAAACTCGAGGAGCGAGGATTGAGAGACAGACTGGCTGGTCAAGGTCTTTTAACCGCTAGCAATGGCATCCCTTATCGTGCCCCAGCTCATCAGTTAAGCCACCTTAATCTCTGAGGTCGGGGGCGGGGGTATTTTACCAGCCAGTTCTAGGAGGTAGCTGGGCTAATGCCTGGACAGAAGCTGGCTTGTTACGCCTTTTGGAGGCCCTGAAGGAAAAGACTGAGGACTGCAGACAAATCAACCGCATAGGGGCCGTCTTTGACGCGCTCCGAGCATGGTTCAGCCTCTCACCTAAGCAGGCTTGCAATAAGCTGAGCACACTGAGGCGGCCGCCTCAGATAGAAAGGCTGCCAGATTGAGAGACTGGTTCGGGTAGCCTATTAAAACTTGTCGGGCCTTTAGAGGACCGACCTAGCCATAAAACTGTTCTGCAGCTCAGTAAGTCTTAGCAGCCTGCAGAGACACATCTTGGCTATGCCCGTTGCCAAATTAATGGATGCTGTGTAAGCTACAACAAATTTCTTACAGATCAAAGCTTTGAGCCAAGGAGCTACCAACGTGTGAGCCATGGAAGAAGCTCCTCAGAAGCAGGCGGCTGTGGTAAAGGACCAAGTAGTCAGTCACCTGGCCTGGCCATACCGCAACTGACACAGCAAGTGTAGTAGCTGCAACAGGAAAGGAGTCTGTCCTAAGAGAAAAAAAGAGCACAAGCCTCTACAGTTCTAAGGCAGTGGAGCCCGAAACACATGTGCCTGCATTGTCGCAAGAAACCAGTACGCCCCGGAAACAGCTATGTGCCACAACAATAGCTCTTAATACTGGTTGCACTAAAGCTCCCAACCCTATTATTTTGGCAAAATGAAATTAGCCGGTGCTGTGTCGGAGGCCTGTCGAAATAGCCGGCCCAACTAGGCCTTGGCTGAGGAAGTTTGTCCAGGAACAGCGCCGTATCAGAAGCGCTGGTGCTAAGACAGAACCAGAAACAGACTTCTCCTGCCATGCTGGCAGTAGAACAGAGCTCGCTATGGCTCTACAAAACTACTATGCTTTGGAAGACCTGAGGACCGACTTGGTATGGCAGCATGCCCGAGCCCAACTGTACCATGCTGCCTAGCTCGGAGCCCGCTCAAGAACCTGTTGGAGGTGAACCAGCGGGTGCGACATCGGAAGCCTCCCCATACAGCTGGATTGACAACATCGTCCGTGGGAGCCTACTCCGAAAGTGTGGGCCACCTGGCTGTGGTCTGGCTGAAAAGAAAGATGACAGGTCGGTACACTATCAGAAGCTCACTTTAAAGGCAGTAGGACCGCCTCACGGTACGCAACATGTTTGAACCTCACAGGCACCCCAGAATGCCGCCTCGGTTGTCTCAAGAGTGCATGAAGAGGATAACCTGCTTGGCTTAGCAGCAGTTTTGCTGAGCCAACCAGGGCACAAGCACTGAACCAGCCCTATTCTACCAGCTACTTTCTCTTTAAGAAGTTAGAGGGTTGGCCCGTTCAGTTCCTGCTTGACACCGGATATATCACAAACCTACTTATCAAGCAGATGTTCAACAAGCTTACTCAGAAAGTGACAGCCACCGGCTCATAGCCGATGGGACCAGGTTGTCTGTCTATAGAGTTGTGCAACTGCCTGTATGGTTCGAGGACGTGTAAAGAATGAGAAGGTATTTGTAGTGAGCCACATTAGTGAAGAGGCTATATTAGAAATGCTCTTGTTCGTGGTCTACTAGTGTGTCATGGTGTTCCAACTGCCTAGGGTATTGTGAACAGCTGTTCATTAACCTGAACAGACAGATACAATTTGTCGCTGCTCAGTAAAGTCTAGGTGGTGCACAAAATGCTGGTGCCAGCTGGGACCGAGATGGGTGTTCCGTGCAGAGTGATGACCAGGATATTGAGTGATCGAGGGATGTTCGGTTGGAACGCTGCTAGCTATGAGGTTAAACCTGCTTGGGCCGAAAGAAAGTGTCGTGGCACAGTGCCTCAGTTTTACAAACCTACTCTTCCACCTTTGAGCCGGTAGTACATTGGGAACATAAACCGGGGTAGAAGATCACCAGGTGGATGATGAACCATTATCTAACTTCAAAGCCATGCCCTAGGGCGGAAGTATGCCAGAGGCAGGGGTGCTGGCTCACCTAGCAGACCTATATGTCATGGCCCAATGTAACTGCATGAAGCCGGGACAGGTCGAGTGACTGCCACGGTGGCTGACACACTACCCAGACACGTTCAGTACCGGAGAGGGAGATATGGCTCAAACTTCCAAAGTAGAACATTCTGTTTCACTAAATGAATGAACCTGTCCTAGCTGCCAGCCACCGCACTGATGGGCTTAGAAAAAAAGACAGAGGCCAAATGTCACGTTCGAGAGATGTCGAACCAAAAACTTATCTAGCCAGCAGATGGTGCATGGAGCTCATCAGTGGTTGTGGTCTAGAAGAAGGATGGTAAGTAGTGTTTCTGCGACAATTATCGATGGCTGAACACTGCCATCAAGCAGGACGCCTATTCCCTTTCTCGGATTGATGGCCGCTTCCATGCTTTGTCTGGTAGCAAGTACTTTAGCAAACCGGACCTGGTCAGGGCTATTGGCAAGTATCCTCGGACGCCAATGTGCAAGAAAAAAATGGTATTTGCTACCCGCTCGGGTCTCTGGAAATGGAGGGTTCTGGCTTAGCCTTTGGTCAAGCCCACAAGGTCGGCACTGTCCACTTTTTCGGGATTTATAGAGCAAGAATTGCAAAGCTTGCATTAGAAGACATTGCTGCTCGACCTGAATGACATCATAGTCATTGTCCCTGACTTCGGCGCCTACTTGCAGCATTTGGGAGAGCTGTTTCAGCGACTGAAGGAAGCCGGTCTAAACTCAAGCATTTTAACTGCAAACTCCCCTATTCACAAGTCTGGTGTCTAGGCTATGCGGTGAGTGCAGAAGGGATAGCTACCGACCCAGAGAAAACCCAGGACTGTCGATGGTCAATCTCAAAGGAAATCTAGGAGCTACAGGGCTTTTTGGGAACAGTAGGTTATTATAGACAATAGGTCTAGGTTAGGATCAAATAGAACTTGTGATAATACTCTATACTCTAGCTTTCGGATCAGTAGACAGACGCTGTAACAGCTGCACTAATCGATCGCCTTTGTATTCATGAAAAATTGCTCAGCCACCCTGTTCTCTGTTTTGCCAACATATCTGATGATATATCACGACAAACTAGAATGCTACAACATCTGTATACATAGTAAATATAACACTATGCACATACAATTTTTTTCTTTTCCAAGTGTGGCAAGATAGATTAACATTCAAATCAAATTTGATATATCGCCCAACTTAACACCTGACAATATATAAAAAAATTTTATGTAGTAAGAAACAAAAACTTCACAAATTCTTTATGCTATCCAAAATTTAAATTATAGGAGATATATGTTATAGCGGCGTTTACTGTGGGTTGTTGAATGAAGTTGAATTTAAAGAGCTATATGTTATTGGAGCGCCTTATGTATTACTACAGTCACTACTCTCCAAATCTTTTAAAACACTTGTCTACACAACCATGGCAAATTTAGATGAGACTCTCTGCTCCAAAGCTGAGAAGTTCAGCCTGTCAGGGCCTGTGGAACAGTAGAAGAGTAGTTGCTGGAGGGTTTTTAGGCACAGAAAAGGAGATTGCATTTGTGCATCAGATCGCGAGCCTGTCTGCCTCAGATAGTGCAGCCGAGCTTCCTGACAACTTGAAGGAGTGCTCTGACCAGACACTTTCATCAGGCCAATCTGTTCTTCATTGAGAGGTTTGAGTTAAGACATACCTGGTTGAAAGTTTAGCCACGATCGACTAGACAATACTAATGTGCGTCATGCCTTTCAAGAAAATGCTAGTAAGTCCACTGACTGAGACACCCTTGAAAATTTACGAACGCCTCAGCTAGTTGGAAGAGACGGAGAGAGCTAAGTTGGCTGAGCCAACTTAAGTCTCATGCATAAATGAGACTGATTTTATTAGGTCACCAGGCCCAACGCAGTCACCTCTGCAGAAGCTGTCAATTAAGTTGGCCAAGCATTTGACTAAGTAGCCAATGAAGGAGGGGATTCCTACAAAGTGTTCCGTTAGCGGTAATACATGGGAGCAGGCAGAGTATGCTTTAAAGAAGCTCAGCACCTGTGGTCTCTGTAGAGTTACTATAAGTGCGTACAAGAACAGACAGCACCTTGCAGTATTTTTCTGTATACATCTGCCCATGTCGTTTCTAACACATCTCCAGCCTATCTCCACGGACCAGTTTATGGCCCAACAAAAGAAAGCTTGTCAGGCTACCAAGTGCGGCAGCGCAGTATACCTGGTTGGCCATGCCCACCGGAGGTCCTTTTTGTGTGCTAAAGGGTGGCAGCTGACCTCGAGATGTTGCCCTGCAAACCAATTTTGACCACCATGGCTGATCTTTCCCCCCCCCCCCCTTAAATGCTGACAGCCCGGTGTGTCACTACCGAAAGACCAAAGTAAGAGTGCAGGCTGAGAGCTGCCAAGACTCAGTTAAGCCTATCACAACCAGGAGTGCTCAATTCCACTCCTAGGAAGTGACTAATACAAACAATTGCAGCGACACCATCGAAGGAGCCCGTATCCATCCATACGGAGCTATATCAAAAGATTGACCCGCCTCCTCAGAGTGCCACTCGCGAATGAGGTCATGCACAGCCATCAAGAAGAAAGTGCCTGAAAGCTATTAGAAGGAAGTCGCCACTGGCAGCAGACAGTCATGCCAACCAACCAGCTTAGATAGGCACGATGTCTTGAAGGAATTGACAGAGCATTCTTTCAATACTGAGGTGGCTAGGTTGGAGTTTGATGCCCGGCAGCAGTGGCTCTGGTAACATGTGCTCTCTCCTCCCAGCTCTGATCAGATACTTTTCAGAGCTTCCACTGGGAGAAAGTGTTGCTGCAGATCACCGTGACCATGGCTGTAGGAACCGACTTACTTGTCACCGTGATCACCAGATTGAGCCTTCCTGTCATCGAAGAAAGCTCAACCACTGATGAGATCACTTGGATGACCGAGTAGCACAAGTAGAAGACCAAGCATGAATAAATATCAAAGTGGACCAAGCCTAATAAAAGTCATATAAAGCAAGGAAGACACCATTGTTTTGGCTGAGTCGTATTGGCACACGATCTCTGCATGTATGCTCATTGCTTATTGCTTGAAATTCATGTATATTTATATATATTTTACAATTATATTAGTGGCTGAAATTTGGTGTGATTATTGCTTGACTTTCTTGTGGAGAGTATAGGAAGTTTTCTTTACACTTTTAAGATCTTTTTTACTGTATTTCTGTTAAGTGAACAAACAAAGTCATACTTTCTAAATCTCTTTAAACTTCATTTGACTCTTTTTCTGCTCAGCAAATAAATTAAGTTAAATAAAGTTGTGTATCAAAATTTTGTTGAATTAAACTTCTACAGACATTGAGGGAAATGGTTGCACCTCCTGTCTTGCGCTTAATTGCAGAGCTTGTTGCATAGTTACGTTTTCTGTATATGGAAATTTAAAAACTTTTGTAAATCGTTTTTTTCTTATACAATTATCTTCTAGCAAAATTTTGACAACTTCACATAAGTTCATAATGCTAACTCACTAATATTTTTTGCTTTGTATGTGGCCTTTCAAATTTTACGAATGGCTACTAAATAAAAGCAATATTTGACGATCATTCATAGTTATTTGTATGAGTGCAGCATTATAAATATAATAACGCTGATCAGATTTGAAATATCTCTACCCTATCAACTAATCATTCTTCTTTGTATATAACAATATTTAGCACCTAGTAATTAAGTCGCTCATTCAATCACACTGAATATTCAACTTCACCTTTATGGCTCTCACTCAAACTAGTTTTATCTAAGTTTTCTAACTACATGTTTCGTAGCTCACAGTCTGTTTTGAAATATGATAACTCTTCATGAACTTGGCCAATCCTATGTACATGTATGCCAAGTGTCATAGTAGTGTCACAGTTCAAGTCTGAAGCATTTTAATCACAAAAGTGAAATGATTTGGGTCTATTCTTAAAAGTTGTTTGCAGCTCAGAATTAGACAGACAGTTTCACTCAAACGATTGCAAAAATCTGATTCATCACTATTGAAAAAGTGTCATTCGATACAGTCATTTACATAACCAATGTGTAAAAGCTCGCCTATACTGAGATCAGCCAATTTAATACTAGAAATTTTACAACATGAGCTTAGTTACATAAGGCAATATATAGCGAAATCTTAAGAAATTATAAATGCTAACAGCTATGATCATCATTCAATTAGCATGAATTGCAATTATCATCATCATAATTACAATTCATGCTAATTATTATAAATGTATATAATAAATTACAGATTGTAAATAATATCAATATTCATATTCAAAGTTCATCATATTTTTTCAATAAAACTGTAAACAATATTAAATTCCGCCATATCAAGAAATCACATGAGTTGCCTACCTCATATTGTAAAGAAAGTTAAAAAAGTTCCTTTATTATGCCCTTCACAAATCTTGATCAACAGCAAGGTTGTGTTCAAGGTAGATACATGTATATTTGCATATAATAATATATGACAGTCACACATATAAGCAAGGCGAAAATGTGCTCTCTTGCCCTCTACATCACCCTGTTTGCATATGGACGTTATTATTAGGCTTTGCCCTATGTCGAGGCCACTTCCTTGCTGGAAGTCCTGCTATTCATATTTTGATAGTATAATTTAGGTGATACATGATGGGGCGCATTTTGTCTACTCGCAGTAGCAGGCTGAGTTGCGCCATCATTTCACTTTCAAACTGACCCACAAGAGCTGTATGCCACCGCTCCAGCAGTTCTTGGTGGGAAAATACCCTTTCATCAAGTATATTGGTCACCATCAGTGCTTTGGCATCCAGTAGGGCAAGGAAATCCTGACTCTTAATTAACTGGTCTATGAGCACTAACACTCATTTGTTGCCTCTTGCGGTGGTGTGAATAGGATCGACCGAGTCAATGGCTGCTTTTTCCCAAAGTTATTGGTGTACAGTTTTTCCACAGGCCGTCTGACTGGCCGTCCACAACCTTTGACTAGTCTCCTGACAGTTGCTGTCAGGTTTGGTCAGTACTAGTTGAGTTGAAGGTATGGGTATGACATATGGTGGATTCTCATTGGGCTGGTGAGCATATCTTACACAACCTCAGCTGGCTTTAAGAATGAGCTTGGCTTCTAGTGTCCCATCCGTAGAGAACCACGCATCTTGTGCATAATGTCTAGGTATCTGTTCTTTAGCTCCAATGTTTTTTCAAGCGTTTTCTTTCTGTTAGCTATAGCTCTGTACATGGTTGTCATGGGTCTATGACCCATGGTTTTTAACCTTTCAAGTTTTCTGTTTTGGCCAGCAACCTTGGTCATCACCTGGGCTGTGTGTAAAGTGTCTGCAAAAACCATTGTGGATCTGACTCCGTCATCTCCTTGAGAGTGCCCAGAGACATTCCTGCACTTTCCGAGGTGGGAGACACTTTTGAACAGCTTACCGAAACCTGTTTCAGGTTGGACCTAGCTGGCCACACCAGGCTTTCTGCAATGCTGGGGTCAAAAAAGACACTTCTAAGCTGCCGATCGGTGCCCGTGTAATTGTGTTTGTTTGATCTGATCCCTTTAAATTTTTCTCAGCCAACTCCTTCCGCTAGATCTCTGTATGATAGCTGATGTAGTGCCCTTCATCCGCTAGCTTGATGAGCTTGCGGATTGGATGAAATGAGTTGGATGAGTAGATGAGTTGGATGAGTAGATGAGTTGGATGAGATTCAACTGCACCTAACTTGTGTTCAATTTTGACTATATTGTGTAGGTGGAGTAATGTTACTTGTAATGTTATTTCAGCAAAGCGCATTCAATACTATTAGTTATTGGTGAAACTAAACATAGATAAATTAATCAAATGTTTTCTTTCCAAATTGAATAGTTCTGTCACAATTTAACAATTTATTAACTCTGAGCAGTCAACAAAAGATATGAAATCGGCAGATAAAGGCATTAGTTATGCATTAGTTTCAATCAGACTTTTTATTACAATTAGGGCTCTGACTAAGATGTTGATAATAGATAATCAACAGATAATAAAACAAGTTTACCAAATTCGGCTGAATGGGTTTTATTTTCATTGATGCTTAATAACTGACATATAACTTATTAGTAGCTCTTAGCAGTGAGGCGTTCATCTGAAGCAAAAAAACAAAAGTGAAGAATGAATTGAGAATTTTAATCTTTTGACTAGCAATAATGACCCTATATAAACCGAACAAACCAAGAAATAACATTCATCATACATCACCTGAAGGCAGTCCACTTTTAGAAAGACAAATTTGATGTTGGGTGTCGCCAATACATATAAATAATTGAGCTATGTTGTTTTCCTTTAGGTGATCCCACTTGTAAACTCTTCACTAACCAATCTGAAAGATTTACCTTCATTTCCTGAGGCTCACATACAACTTGACCTGCGACAGATATCGGATTGCTGTGGAGAAAATATAGATAACTGCATTTATCTGCTTCATGATGTCATCAATCGAATGAAGAAAGGTATTGGTTGATAAAATAGAAATACTTTCTCTTATTTATATATATATGTATGAAATACATATATATATATATATGTATACAAATACATATAAAATATGTATTTGTATACCTGTAAATAAACATATTGACTTCATTTTAATTAATCATTTCAATTAAATACAATAAATAGTTTTTTGGTAAAGCAAGTTTTGTATGACAGTAAAGTCTGTATGACAGCTGAGTGAGTCCGCACTTATAACATTCCTTGTTTTCTTATTTCATTACATAGAAAATGCTGTGTATGGCCAAGAAGGAAACTGCATTTTGACTACTCCCGACTCACGATCTAAGTGGGAGCAGCGATTTCAGGAGAAATACATCAGCCCAACGTTCGGTGACGCGGTAAGTGATATTCTAGATCATAAGAAGTGCTTAAAGATGAGGCATCTTAACGATGTGGTCACATCTTTAAGATGCCATTGTGTGTGGCTACCATTGTAACTCTTTAAATTCAGAAGTAATATTCAAAAAAGGTTTAAAAGTCAACATGGCCATTTATAATCTTTTATAACTTGAGAAGCAATTGGTACATCTTCAAACTAAAATTTGCATCTTATTCAGCACAAGCCTTCCATTCAAATAATATATCACAGCTAGCTATACTAATTTTTGCCAATCTATAAAAATGGAAAAATATGGTTGAAAAAATAATTTCTTAACCACTCCTCAAATGCAGGAGATTCTTGGCTTTAACAACAAAAACATATCGTTACACTTGTTTTGTAACCTTTTATGTTGGCCCTATTCATCATAGTGTGCACTGAAGCCTTGTCATCATAGTAGCTTTATTATTTTGCACTACAGAGGACATGTTTGAACATGCCAATAAGAAGGGTTGTCTTACTTCGATGAAAAGTAGAAACAGAATAACACATAGTGAGAAGCACAACTTGTTATTGCAGTTGAAACTAAGTCTTTGTTCTAGAACAACTGTTTGTAGACCTAAATACTTACACACTTACAGAGAAACTTCTAAAACCAAAAGCACCCATGAAAACCATTAGTTGGGTAAGGGTAACTAAACTAGCCAGTCAAATCAGTTGATCAAAAAATGTTTTTGTTTGGTTGAAGTAACATTATAAACTTCTAAAGATTTCACCACAGCATATTCAAATTGATTATGTTACTCTTTTCATAGCAAAATTATTTATCGTATCAGTGATTTATCATTTATCATATTAGTGATCGTATTAAAATTAATGAGACTAATTTTAATAGTTTGCAATAGAAACAAAAATATTTGGGGCTCAAATAATCTATATATATATTTCTCAAAGTTTGTGTATTTGTCTGTGATTGTGTTCGTCCAGTTATAGTTATTGGAATCTTGGAATAAAAAGTCCGTATTGAAGATGATTTGATCTAGGACTCTCCCGTTTGCCAGTCCAACGCCATGCCGATTTGGCCAGAAATTGATAGACTCGCCAGGTCGCTCCCATAGATGTCGCTAAACGGGAGCAACTACCATGATGCAAATTCATGGAATACCGTCATTAGAAGCTGAGCTCTTATTAGTAAGCTTACTGAAATGTCCCATTGGCAACGTGCCAGGCTAGTAGCGGGCAACTCTCATGACCTCTCATTGTTTATAACCTGATTTTTCACACCTGGGCAACGCCGGAGAGCACAGCTAGTTTACTTTAAAACAAGAACAGTTTTTGCCACTCGCTGGGCTACTCATCCATTAAAGCTACTAACAGTTTGAACAAAAAAGCATTTTAACTTTATAGATTCGTTACTGATTAGTACCTGAATGATTTGATGCTTAGTTCAGTCCCTCCTACTATCTAAGTGAAAACTAATGTGTTCCCTTAACTTTAAACTAATGGTCAATATTTCTCCAATATCTCCTCTTTTACAGCGGATGAGATCGCACAAAATAAAACAAGAGACTGAAGATAAATTACTTTCAGATGTTTTATCTACGACAATTGTTCCAGTTGATGACAAACACATTTTGGCTTCCCCAGGATTGTGGGAATACAGGCTACCACTAACTGCAGCTTCCATACTCAATCACATGGGCAACTCTGGCAAGGTATCACAAAGTATCTAAAATTCACAATACCTGAATTTGGTAAATTCACAGTTACAGTTTTTGTCAACACAGTCAAAAATCAGTCATTGCAATAAATATTTATCTCCACTTCGTAACAAGTATTCTGATAAGATCAGGAAAATATTTTTCTTAGACATTGTTATGATTATTGTATAATCATTACGAATCTCCACTATAGGTTGTTCTGGTCAAACAAACGAATGGATAAGGTTCTGATTTAACTGACTAAACTAACTCTGATGGAATTCTTAGCTATTCATATACAAATCAGTACAGCCAGTTTAATATAGTTCCATAATGTAACAGGCAGGTTTGCACAAAAAGTTATGCTCAGCATTAAACTACTAGAATAGTGCTGCAATGTCTTGTCTCTAACACTGTAGTGCCAAATCAGTGCATTCCATGTTTCATATTTCTACCAAGTATCCTTAGTCATTTTTACTGGTCTTCTTGGTGAATTTTCCGCTTTGAAACCTTCAAAGCGAGAGCTTGATGTTTCATAGCATTTGGCTATCTCTATGACCATAAATTACTTCAATGAAGGCTCTTAACATGTGCGAAAATAATTGGTTTCTTTAAAGGTTGACTTGCAACAAAATCCACATTACAGTTATTTGATATCAAAAGATTCACCATGTCTTACTCTGCTGTGTTGTAGATGCAAAACATGTGGAACCGTGAATACAAGTTCTTAAAAGCTCAAAAACAAACAGTTAATGGCAGCCATCGCAAAACCGCCGTAAATTGGAATTTCTTTCCAAAACGGCTCAAATGGGACGTAGTTGTACAAAATGGCTTTTGTTTAAACTTTCACGCGACTTCATCCGTTGAAATATTTTCACAAATATACTTCACGCATTCAATAAAACCATTTCTAATGTTCTTATGCGTCTATTTTATTGTCATTGTGATGCTGTCACTTTCAGCACTCATATCCTATAACCTACTGTAAAAATTTGTTTAATTTCTTAACCTTAGCTCGAAGGAGTACATATCATTGTCTGATAAACATGACGAGCCTGTTGGTCACCTGTGGTATTCGAGAAATGTTCTAGAAATTATTCGTTAAGTATGGGTCACATGACCAGATTACGACTAAACGATTAGACCAAGCTGAAACAAAATTGTAAAGTAGTGAGCATCTACATTTGATATTGGGTCTTCGGTGAAACCCGAAGTGTTTGTCATAAACTAGTGCTACGAGAAGTTTTATTTTGAGCCTTTTATTGGCCTTTCAGTTTACGTTAGAACATCATGTGTCAAAACAATAACCAATTGTAATGACTACGTCAGAAAAATAAACTAATTCCAATCTACGGCGGTTTTGTGATGGATGCGATTATCTGTTCATTTTTGAACTTTTAAGAGCTTGCACTCACATTCCCACATATTTGCAACTACAACACATCAGATTAAGACATGCTGAATTTTTTAATACCAAATAACTGTAATGTGAATTTTGTTGAAAGTCAACATTTAAGTAACAAAAATGTCATGCATACACCATATGTTTATAAATGGTATTTTAATCATGGCATTTTCATCGTTTGCAGGAATTACCCTTACTCACCGCATTGGTCAGCAACTGTGATGCTTTAGTCGCAGTCAAATTTTTGCCAGACGTCCTTCACCTGATCAAGTTGATTGGTAGCAAGTTTCACAGTCGCTTCACCCGAACTCAGGCTGCAGAAATAAACATCAACTCATTCCTAGTCAAACATGAGCAGACATTAAATGTGTCTCAAAAGAGGCTAGAGGAGATGGTTAAAAGCTTTGTGAAAGCCTGGAATATGGCCATCACCTCTCCATTGTGTATGTTGTGTTAAATGTTGTTTTTCTAGCTGCCCTGCACTCTATTACATATTAATAATGAAGTTAAACTTTCACGTAGCCTAAAGTGTATTCTGAATAGTTTACCAAGGCTGACCGAACAGTTTTTACAAATATATTTTAGCCACGACAGTGTTTTTGTTATTAATAGGGATTATTTGTCATTTATTAGCAAAAGCAAGGCAATTCATAAATATATATTATCGTATATATTATAGATATACGGTACAATATATATTATACCGTATATTTCTGCACATAAGCCAATTTTAAAGCGCAAAGATTTTTACCCAACCAAAGCAGCTCTTGTTTGATAATAGCACGCTTTGACTGCAATAACAGTCATACTTGGTTGTTCATACACATGATCGCTAGCGTTTTACGTACATTATATGCAATTGCATTAATAGTACTGCTAGTCTAAAGTACTCCATCAAATGTCAAATTTATCCATAAAAGGAAACCAATATTTTACGCTGCGTCTTTAATAATAGTTAGAACTATCACTAACTCTTTCGCTATCAAATATATCTTTTACCGATACAATCAAATACATGTATTTAGTAAAACCAAATAGTTGACATTGGCGCATATAGGTTGTCATAAAATTTGACCAAATTTATTAGCATATAATTTTACATCATCTGTTGACATAAGAAGGCTACAATAATAAGTTGCAGAATGGGTTCGGACACTTTTTCGTCTTCTTCATATTATCGTGGCTGACAAGTTGAGCATCCTCCGAGTCAGATGAGTTACCACTATTACTATTACTTCGTAGCTTACGGTATTGTTACCGTCAAAAATTAATACTCACTGTCACTGTTTTTATTGCCAATAAATAATCGTCATAAGACCATTTATCAACCTTTTGTGAAAGTCACCTAGCTGTAATTCGTCTGATCATAGCGAAGAAGAAATAGCCATAAAACTGTTTCTTACAAAGCGGCAGTGAGCTTAGCTTGAGATTCAAACATGTTTTCCTTTTGGCTCACGGAGAACTTATTTTTTCCTTTCGATTAAACAATGGCTAATCATAGGCTAATTGATAATGGCTAATTGTAATGGCTAATTGATAATCTAATTATACAATACTTACCAATCAAAAGCCTTTTGTACTAAGGTTACAAAAGTTGCTCCATTTCTGCAGTTACTTGCTGTAATAGATACATACAGTGTGTTACGATGTATAGGGCCGATTTATACGTGAATTCTTAAAAGTTCCCTAATTTCTACGCTGTTTTTCTAAGGTCGGCTTATATACAAAATAGGCCTATATGTGGGAATAGCAATGTTTTGTTTACAAGTTTATAACAAATATTGAAAAAACTCAGTTTTAGTAAATGCTCTTATTTTATTCAATTTCACTAGTGAACAACTTCAAAAAATTAGGAAAATTTAAAAACTTTTAGTTTAAAGATAAGTTAGGAAATTAAAAATTATCCAACACATCATTCAGACCTGTTTCTAGGGAAAGGGGAAGCTGAAGTCCTTAGCAGTGACCCAGTTCTGTCCACTTTCTTCCTCGACAGACATGACAAAGATAAATCCTATCCTCCAAGACTTGTGAGGTTTCTGATTACGACTCACAATGCTGTTATCTCAGCTGCCAACACTGACCGGTTAGTATTTAGAAGGTAGTTTTCTGTAGTTCAGTGGTTTATTTGGACAGAAAATGCTTTGCAAACTTAATGAAAAAATAGATACCATCATAATTACTTTGCATCATTTTTGATTCTTTTTAAGCTGAGAATTTTGTTTATAAAATCACATTTTTTACATGTAGATAATTTTTAGACCGGCAACATCAGAGATAATGTCTCAACATCCAGAACACCATATTCAAAAGTTGTAATTGGCACAAATGAATTTAGCATTGACAGAATGCTCTATAGGGTTATTGTTCATGCTTACTGAATAGTAACTTTATCTGAATGTTTTAGAAACCCAGTTTCTCTGAGTCACATCACTGCATCCTTGTTGGTGAGCCTTAGAGACAAAGATGAAATATTTAGTGTCATCTCAGCTCACAGCGAGTTCTCCTCGGATGCAACCGATGACCTTCATTATGACTGGGATGGAGCTGAACACGAGGCGAGAGTGAAGTTTGTCGGGTCTCGAAGTAGAATTCTATTTACTGACGATGACCTCTCTTTCTACATGTTTCAAGAAGACTTCAGTCTTCAAAATCAAATTGAAACTTTAATCTCAAAGCAAGTAAGTGACATATCATGATGTATAGCTATTCTGGCAGTAATTTAGTAGTGCTTATATTTATATGTTGTAATCATTCAATATAAAGTTTACTTCAAATTTTCATGCTGAATAATCAATTTTCCAATTTTTTACGAGGTTGATGTTTTTTATACAACAAATTTTTCAAGATAACCCAATAAATGTGAAACCAACGTTTTTGGGCTGAATCATCTAACAGCTGTACTTGCCCCTACAAAAATTATAGTGAATATGCTCATCAAATAAAACTTCAAAAATTGACTGTAAGTCTTACCACCTACGGATGTCTGGGTGTTTTTATTCTTTGGCGGCAGCATTCACATAAAGTTCATTTACATTGTAGGAAAAGTTGGATGGTCAAACCCGTGATATCACAGCAAATGCAGCTTCAAACCAGAGTATTCAGACTCTGACCAACAACTTGAATGCTCTGGGAATTGCTGTCAACTATCTCTCAGCTATGCCCAGATACGACAGAGAGAGGTCCCTTTCAGATTTCATGCAGAACACAGTTGGTACTGCTCCAGGATACTTGAGGCCATTTATTCAAGTTAAGCACACAGTGGATGTCTGGCTGGTTGTCAAGTACTGTCAAACAGATGCACTCATGCGTAACAATCAGGTTTGTTGGAAAATTGGGAGAGTTTTAGCAAATATGATATGAAACTTGGTGTATCTTCTCAAAACTATATATTCGTTGTATTGTCGGTTTGAAACTCCTGCTCATTTCGTTCAAACAAAAATAGCTTTAGGTATATTTATTGTTTCATTAAAAGCAGTTTTTTGTCATCATTACGACTGTGCATATTAAAGACAAAATGTGCTTTGCTAGAAGATATCGCGATGTTCCAGCCCATAACATTATGATACGTCTAAATTCATTTAACGGTTGTTGTACATAATTGTTTGTAGTCAATTATGTTATTTTCAGTTCAAAAGCAGACAGAAAATTGGAATAGAGATCTCTAATAATGTCTCTAATAATACTGAGGAAATCAGATCATTTGTTGGTGTCAAATTGTTTTACTCAGCTTGTAATTGAAAGCTAAGAATAAGCCAGTCGTTTTGATGAGTTCAATGCTGAACTCATGAACATTTTAACATCTACAAAAATTGTGCAAATATTGTCCAAAATAATTTTTTACTATTTTTTCGGTTTTACTGTCTATTATAAATTTATTTTACATTGCAAACTCTTTGGCACCCATTATTCGCTAATGACTTTTACATGTCCTAATTAAGATTTGCTATCACTTTGCAACTACAGAGTTAGTCACAGGTTTAATAGTTCTACCGGAATTCTGGGTTCAATAACTCAATGAAGCTCAGTTTAAAAAAACTTGTTTTTCATTTGAATAGCTGCTAAAATTACTACTTATTAGTTTAACTACCTAAAACTCATGATTTGGAACCCTGAATATTTTAATTCAAAACTGAATTTTTGAAATTGAACTCAAAGCTTCATTTTCATCAACTTTTAAAACTTGTAAAAAGTTAGTTAGCTAGGTGATGTTATTCTAAATGAAATTAAGTGTTTATGTCTAGAGTTATGAGAATCACATAATACAATTCTACTGTTGTTCCTAAGCAAATGTTATTTTTACGGTTAACATTGGTTGAGTGTCACAAAGATTTCCATGAGCAAAACTCTTGGTTTATATTTCACCAAATATGTTTAGAATGTTTTACAATGGTTTTTATGTACATTTAATATAGATTTGTACTGATTTTAAATTTAGTTTGATTTCTTCCTATACACTGTTACTACGTAGATTAGGTCGATTCAGACAACAGCAGTAATAATGTTTTGAAAAAGTTTAAATTAAGTCTACAAAAAGTTATAGTTTAAGAAAGAAGCACAGATAGAAAGAAAAGTGGGTTGTTTTGCTATACAGTAATTTAGGCGATCCTTTCTTGACATATCTACATGTAGCTTGTTTTCTTATCTAATAGAATTTTAACCAAATGTAAACTACAACTCTGAAGTTTACTTATTGTTTCAAAAGTTTCAATCAAAATGCTGCATCATGTTGTTTTTTTGATATAAAGTCTTTGTAGCTATAGCATAATTTAAATTTTGAAAATAACCTATTCAAGGCCTTTGCATATAACCAGAGACGAGTGAGTTAAGTAACAAAAGAAATTGGTATATTCTACATGTATTAGTTTGCTGTAATTCTTGGGTAGCTAAAAGCAGTTTTTAGTTTAACATTATAATGTTAAGTTGTGATGGCTGGGGGCCCTGGGATGACTCAGGGTCGGAGAGAGCCATCACAACCGACTAGGCCTCTCCAAACTAGCATAGAAGTATAAAATTGAAGAGGAGAGACTGAGTCTGCTCTCAACCGCAAACACGGATGACTGGTCACTGGCCAATAATGGATCACTGAGTGACTGCTGAGTCGGACATAAAAGGACCAAGCTACTACCAAGTCAAACATTGAGAGACCGACCTTCCACTGAGATGGCGCCTTTGGAGAAGAGGTTGGGGCTTATACACAGCCATTATAAATAAGAAGGACAGATGAAACAAACAGCAGGGCATGGGAAAGGCTCACAGCATGCCGTTGTCTGCTGAGCATACATACACTGCCTGCCTTAAACTCTAGCGCATAAGTCAAAAATCTGACACCTTATTCTAAGCTTAAGATCTATCTGCAACATATACGGTGGTGGCATTTTCAATGACGCATTTCTAGTCAAGGTAAATTTCCTCAAACCATCGCAAATCAAAATTATACAATATGAAATCTTAGGATTTTTTCAGAAATAGTAAAATATATCAATCTCCAAGTCTGTCATTCGGTATGTCCATTTATAGCTATTAAAATCTAACAATGAAAGTTCCGCTTCGTATTGGATTTGATCTCGGAACTTCTCATTCATCAGGCGACAACCTAATCAATAAGCTACAGGATATGCAAGGAATTCATTAGGCAATTTGAGTCACTATGTCGGTTAAAATACGCATAACACTCTGTGTTATACAACGTCACTAATGCTTGCTCCCACAGCTCTTGTTAGCAAGTTTAGCAATACTGATAGTAGCTTACTCAAATTTGTCATTGGCAGCGTGCCAGGCTAATGGCAAGTGGCAGGCAACTACATTTCTTGCCACTCTTCAAAAGCTTTTTTAATACCCGTGCAACGTCAGACATTCAACTAGTAAAATAGTGGATTACTATTAATCCTACTCAATACATCATCAAACACAGTTTCATTTTTAACCATCGAATTGTTTTCACTTGGATTCTTTTCTGGTTTTTGTTCGAATTTAATGCTTTTTCGTAGTATCTACCTACAAGTCCACACATTGGTAAGCTATTTCACACATCGACTATTCATTCATTCAACAGTTTTTTTGCACATGAATCACGATTCCTGACATAGATCTATTTTGCAACATGGTTTTTTATAAATATGCACAATATTATTAGTCGTGACAGTTTTGTTGTCAGTGAGGTTAGCTGATTTGATGATGAAGTGTTGTTTTTCATGTTCTGTGGTTTTCACTAGAACAATCTTCTCACGTTATTTCGTATCCAAAAACATGAGAATTTTTTTCTGATGGCATTTTTGTTTGCCGTTTTTTCAGTTACGCATTGCTCGCCTCTGATGTCGACTGAACTATTGTGATCAAATGATTTGAACCAAAGAAGGGTGTCAACTTAGTTGGCGGATTTGTGTTAAAGGCATTGACAAGAGTTGATCTATAAGAGCTAGATCAAGCTCCGGTCAAAGTACAACTTTGTTGAGGCTGCAACTCAGGAGGCCAGCAAAAAATTGGCAATAATCTGTTCGGAAGAACCAATTGAGTTGTCTATACTTAAGATAAATGCCCTTGGAGCTGAGACCTAGTGCACAAGCTGTTCCAGAGGGGAAGGAACAGTTTGGTCCTGGAAAGGAAAGACCACAACACAAATTTGACCTGGGAATAGGGGGCATGCCTATGGCCAGAAAAGACAATGGAGTAGTCTATGCCTAAACCAGATGCTCTGGAGCTATAGCAGCTAGAACACAGTGCAGGTTGGGTCAGCAGGAACCAGGAAAAAAATCTCAGTAGACCCAATCTTGAGACCCAAAAGAACCAGGTCCTGTAAGTACTCAGAACAATACTCAACCAGTTCATGGAACCAGAAAGCTGATTTGGTATGGGAAGTGGGAGCGTCTTAAAATAATGCTAGCCAATTAATTCTCTATGATTTTATCAGAGAGATGCCAGAACAAAATAGCAACACCTATCTCAGCCATTAGCTGTGAAAAAGCCAATTCCATTCTGGAGCGTGAACTAGGAGAAGCCACTAGCCAGCCTGGTTTGATAAAGCAAACATTTGCTACTCAAGATTCTTGTAAGTTATGACTGGCTAAAAAAAATTAGAACACAAAGAAAGCTATGCTTCAGCTCGTATCTCATAAGTGAATAAAAAGACAGAGTTGGAATAGCCTGGCACCAACACACAAATGGCTAGCACCAAGCCTCTCAGGATACAGACTAGCAATGAAGAAGGTCATCATCCGAACAAAGAATTTTACTTCCCAGAAGACATGGGATTGTACAGGTAGGAGGGTGCCGGCCTGCACCTGTAGAAGGGTGCAGGCTGTGTTAAAGGACAAACTGAATACGTGTGACGTATGTTGCTGTCACCAGTGTCTATGTGAACCAGCAACATGTTATCCAATGCTGTCATCTTTGTGTGTTCTTGCAGGTAGCAACATTCTACAGTACAGCAACCTCCTGCTGCTACAGGTATGTCCTGCAGTAGGACCAACCTGCTGAAGAACTTACTCAAATCAAACTGCTACCAATGCTTGATTCTTCCCAGGATCGCCTTGTCTAAGTATTAGGGTGCAGGCCCATCAGCCAATTCTTGTCTGACCAACAGGAAGAAAGGCCCGGCAGTTGTTGGAAGACAGCCAGCACCGAAGCGAGGTGACTAAGACAAAGGCTGACCTAGCTCACAATCAAGTATTTAGCTTGGAAAACCTAGAGCTTGTGTAACGTCACTCCGTCATTTGAGTATGAAACCAGGCGGCACCGATGCTGATCCTAGATTATCGCTCCCTCCAGATCTCTATTAGACACCCCTATGGCTTCTAATGGGGGAAGAATGCCGTAACAACATGATACCTCAGCACAGAGTTGGAGAGAGCCATTAGACCGACCGAGTGTGTTTAGGCTAAGAGGTCAACTCGGCTTCTTCAAACTAGCAGAGAATCAGAAAAAGGATATTGCGTTGGTTCTTGACTCAGGCGGAAGCATGGATGCTGGCCAATAAAAGATAACTGAGTGGTCACCGAGTCAGAGATGGAGAGACCGAGTGACCACCGAGTTGGAGATTGAGAGATCGAGCTACCATCAATTCAGCAATTGAGAGACCGACCTTCTACCAAATCAGCCAGTGAGAGTATGACCTTCCACCAAGTCCGTCCTTTTGGAGAAGGGAGGGGAATGAATGCGACCATTGTACATAAAGAGCTCCAGATAAAACAAGCAGCAGAATATGGGCAAGGCTCATTGCATAAAGATGTCTATTGAGCAAACTTACACTGTACATAATTATAATATTTGTTTAAATAAATATTGCCTTGTACTCAACTGTAGTTTGGTTCTTTTTGGAGGAAGTAAAGGAGTACAGCGGATTCCTTTACAAAATCATAAATAATATAAGTAAAATGTAATTTCATATTACATGTCTAATAACCATTTTTAGATCGCTAAATAACTTATCACAAAATAACTTTAAAGAGGTATCATGGTTTAAAAATTGTGTTTCATACAACTTTGTGAGTCATTTAATGCCAATTGCAGCAATATTTTTCTTATTAGCAGTCGTTTTCTTTGTTTCAATGTTGGTTAAAATTGCCAAAAGAACTAACTTTTTTGTTACACAGCTGTGATCAAACATTGTCGCCATAGTAATTAGTTAGTTTATTATTAATTGTGTTATACAGGAACCATTTGATGACATACATGTTGCCTACACTGATAATCTCACAGCAGAAGTAAAGAATGTCGTTAGGAAAAATTGTACATACAAAAGCCCGACAACGAAAGCTCTCTTACAACAACTTTTCGCATTTATCATTCTTTGCCTGAACAAAGAAGCTGTTGTTCAAGATTACATTGACCCAGAAGGAGGGTAAGAAATCTTATTAGTTTGAAGTGAAGTTTTAGGCAATTAATATAACAATAGTTATATTACTCGCCATCTACTTCTAAGTAAACTTACCATTTGTTACATATGATTCAGTCTCAAGAGAATATTTGTTATCTTACTTGTTAACTTATTTGGTGAACCAACTTTGGGTTTTCTGAACATAAAGTTTTACAAAAAGTACTTTTTTATTCAAAACTGAATACATGTCAATTTATTTGAATTTCATTTTTGTTCTCTTTGCAGTTTTTTATTTATTCCGTTGTTTCAGGCTTTATGATGCCCTGTTCAGATTCCTCTACAAATACGATGCAGATGGTGTTTATGAATCAATGGAAATGCTACCTGGTCTGCCAGCTTGTGTAACTGTGAGCTATGCCGAAAGGTTCTGGAGATCTGTATGGAGCAGATTTACCAGTGCTGGAGAAACCCAGTAAATTTTGATGCCAATTAGATGATTGTGATCGAAAATTGACAAAATTGACAAACTTTAATTTCAATTAGATGATTGCGATCGAACATTGACAAAATTGACAAACTTTAATTTCAATTAGATGATTGTGATCGAACATTGACTAAATTGACAAACTTTAATATCAATTAGATGATTGCAATCGAACATTGACAAAATTGACAAACTGTGATACCAATTAGATGATTGTGATCGAACATTGACAAATCAACTAGTTTTATGATTGGCTTATTCATACAATCAAAATCTATGCTCTCTGTTCTGTTGAAAAGGAAGGACATGAACAGGTCATTAGTTCAACTACTAAACTGCTGCTTTCATTCCTTTCACTTTTTTAATTTCATTATAATTACTTTAGTTTTGAGTGATCTATTTCGGGTTGGGTATTGTCTTATTTAAAATCTGCCATATTATACATTAATGCTTTTGTGTGATATATATTTTATATTTCAATAAATTTGGTGTGGGTGTATGATGAGTGGTATAAGATTTCTGTATGAAGTACTATACAAAACCAATGGCTATCATCAATTACCCAATATTGACAATAATTCAATTACAAAACTGACACTATTCATTTGAACAACGCAGTTTGTGACTCACAGGCTATGAAGGCTTACAGGCTAGACTTTCCCAGATATGCAAACCTTTCCTAACATTTACACACCACAGTTTGTAGTAAGCAACAAGATACGCGCCAAGCCTATAGTTGAGCAAAAGGTAGATCGGTATCCAATTTTTTATGATCCAGCATTCGACCAGACTTTGATCTATAGATCGTCTGTCATTTTATTTCTCGTAATTTTTGTGCAACCGTACAAAATTCATTTGATTGGCAGCGTTATCTGAATTAAACATAAAAAAACTTTGAAAACCTAAATATCTCGTCATTAAATATTTTAAAATTTTGAATTATAAAATATATACAAAGAGGCCATTAGGTGAAGTATTGAAAAAGAGACGTCTTTAATTATATATACCAGAAAACCTTTAATTGAACGCCACCTCTATTCGAACACCATTCCTATTTGACCACAACTACAAGAAAAAGATTGAAAAATAAAGCGACACCCTCTATTGGAACTCCACCTTCATATGACCTCCATTTTGACTATCTTTGATCTTTATGAACCCACAATGTGAAGTGATCAGTAGAAAAGTGTCCACAAAATCGTATTAATAATGAATTGTTTACATTAATAACAATCAATTATCTTGTTGTCCAACTCCAAAGCTTTTTGCTTTTTGTGTTGAAACTTCAAAAGCAACATCATAGAAATAATCAATAACATTCTCAGGCCAATAGTAGTTCCTTGTTTAACGCGGTCTTGATACTTCGAAGTACATGCACTTTTATAAAAAAATGGTTTAAATTTATGTTGGTAGATGACCATATAAAGCAACACCATAGAAATAATTAATATCTGTCTCAGGCTATTAGTAGTTATTTGTTTAGCACGGGGTATCTACTTCAAAGTAGCCTACATACATGTATATAAAAAATTGTTTAAATTTATGATGGTAGTTGAACTTTCAAAGCAACGCTATAGTAATAATTAATAACGGTCTTAGGCTAATAGTAGCTTCTTGTTCTTCCTGTTCCTAGTTCCTTGAAGAACATGCATATAAAAACGGTTTGCAAGTTTTGGGCCAAGGCTTGAGTTTAGCAAACAAACTTTTATGTGTTGTATTTGTGCTAAATGCAGCGAGTAAAAGTTTTACTCTGCCAAAAAAGTTTGTACGCTAATATCGACTAGTTCAGCAGTGCAGAGAAAGAGTTGAGGCTCAAATATATTGTGGAAGGTATTGGACAACTTGAACATGCTCATTCCATCAAAAGCAACAATCAGAACGCAGCTAACTGAGCAAACGACGCAAATATTTTTGTTTTAAAAACATTGAATTTTGTTTCTGCATGTAGTATAAATCTGGTTCGTTTATGCCACTTGTTCATGAATATATGTTTGCATTATTTGATAGATTATCATTTTATAACTTATACATATATGCAGATTTATAGCATGTTATTTAATAGCATCTTTGCAGCTATTTTAACACGGCTTACAATAGATCGATGCTCAGAACTCCCCTTCTATTGCACATTAAAAGCTAGTTTTGGCTGCAAACTGTAGCAGACATATCAATGAGTGCAATGAACCTTTATGCAAAATTGTTAAATACAGCTAAAATTAAAAATGTTTTCAAGTTTAAAATGAAATATAAATTGAAATTGCTAAAAAATTGCAAAAAAGGCACTGGCTGTAAGATCATCACAGGTCATTTGTCAACTGGTAGAGTTATTTCTTGGTTTCCCGATGCATATTCATTAAGAGATATTTGACAAGTTGGAGCTAAGTTAGCGGATTGATTGCATTAAAAAGGTTTAACATCACTCTACCAGAAAAAGAGAACAAAATATAGGTTACATTCTCTTCGCCCGTAGTAGAGTTAAATTTATCTTCCAAGAATACTGACGAGCTATTGGAAAAATACACTGCCAGCCTTTAATTGAATGCCGCCTCCAATTGACCACCACTATAGAGGAAGGGTTAAAAAATAGAATGCCATGACGTTTAATTAGAGGTTTTACGGCATATCTGTTGAATGCGGTATAATTGAGCACAAAATATTTTGATCTAAAATATATTTGATAGTATGCTTTTACCATATTATTTGTTACTACTATTTTTTTGAGCTTATTGTTAACGTTGTGAGCATCTAAATACAATCAGATATATGAAAGTAATAAAATGTTGGTTTTATTCTATTCACTTTTGCATATCAAAAACTGGAACTACTGGCTTTCATTATCTAAATTATTCTTAAGAACCTGTTCCTAGTAAACTTTATATTTCGCAGGGCAGCTCAATTTTTCTCCAACATAATAGAATGCTGTAACAAAATAGAATGCCAATGTCAATAATTAGCATAATTCTGCTAATTGATATGTATAAATCTTAATGCTTCTCTATATGTCGTACATCTGTCCGGTCATATCAATAAAGTTTTAACAACGAAGAAACTCCTTCCTGCTGCTTTTGAACTCGCATAATTCAAACTGCAGGTCTCCCAACATGCACACATAACCACAAGGCTAAGCGGTTCTCACCACAACCCGAGCTTTTATCAAATATTGCTATCCTGTTTGCAATTGACAACACTAGATTATTAATTAATACAGGGTGTCCTTGGGTAACGGTTCTGCTCTTGTGAGATTTTTTGTCAATTTTTTTCTGCCATTTGTTATCAACAAATAATTTTGCTCTAAATTAAAAGATGGCAGCCGGTCTACTGATTACTACAAAATAATAAAAATGTCGATATATTATTCGCCAAAGTCTCTCCTGCAAGGCTTGAAAGAAATACAATGCTTGCTCTCTATCTCAGTTCAGCGTTATTCGTTATGAGTTATAGTAAAAACGAAACTGAAAACAAATGAGTGATACAATTTTGGCTAGTGACAAAGTTGAAATTTAATTTAATAAAATACATATTAAACTTGGTTTTAAAGGTTGAATTGCAACAAAATTCACATTACATTTATTTGGTATCAAACGATTCACCATGTCTTACTCTGCTGTGTTGTAGGTGCAAAAATGTGGAAATGTGATTACAAGCTCTTAAAAGCTCGAAAACAAACCATTAATCACAGCAATTTATTTCTCTGACGTAGTCAAATGATTTAGTTATTGTTCTTGATCACGTGAAGTTAAAGGCCAATAAAAAGCTCAATATATATTGTCTCATAGCACTAGTTTATGACAAACACTTCGGGTTCTACCGGAAAGCCTGTATCAAATATAGAGGCTCTATATGGTTATAATAGTTATACGTTATGGTCTTTTACGTATTTATGTACTTGTTTGAGTGAAGATGAGTTGTATGTACAAGCCAACAGTATGGCGCCTTACAGTGCCTCGTGTTGCGCGTTCACAACTCGAGTTGTACAACTCGAGTTGCACAACTCGAGTTGTACAACTCGAGTTTGTAAATATAACTCGAGTTGCACAACTCGAGTTGTGAACGCGCAACGCGACTTTTCAAAAGTAAGGTGCAATATATTGGTATTACGGTAGCATAACCGTAGATCTGGTTATATTAACGATGGTACATCAATAGGCACCCGTTAGCTAATAGAAATTAAACTATGTATGTAATGTAAAACTAGAACTAATAGCGAATTATTAGAATTATACTGTGCCGAGTTTGCAACTCGAGTTGTACAACTCGAGTTGCACAACTCGAGTTGTACAACTCGAGTTTGTAAATATAACTCGAGTTGTACAACTCGAGTTCATCAAAACCCAAGCCGGGTTCTTTCAACAGCAACTCGAGTTCAACAACTCGGCTTGATAACATCTCATCATTTTATTTTCTCTAGCAATATTTTCTATATATGGAATTTATTTTGGTGCATCATTAAACGCCATTGAAATAATTTCTATGTTCATTTTCGCTGTTCATTCAGTTTCTTGTCAGATTCTAGAGAGATGACTCTTTTTTATTTGTAAAAGAAGTTGCCTGGCTGGCTGCGAATTTCTTTTTCCCAAACGGGTTTACATACGGCAGTAAAATTTTGGCTCATGATTGGCTTTAGTAATTGAGTTTTAGTAACCAAAACTTACATCATCACATTAGAAATCAATAGTTTTAATTAGAAAGGAACATAAAATTCTAAATAGCGTAGCAAAACTGATTTTATCATTCAAAAAGTGCTGTTAAAACGTAAGAGGCGCTCACTTAAAACTCATTAATTTAAGCCATTTTGAATACAATTTTGGAATTTTGTGTTCCTCTCTAATTATAACTATTGACTTTCAATGTAATGATGTAGGTTTTGATTACTAAAACTCAATTACTAAAGCCAATCCTGAGCCAAACTTTTACTGCCGTATGTAAACCTGTTTGGGAAAAAAAATTCGCTGCTTGGCTCTCATATAGATTGTTTCTTAGTTTGCTTTTTACATTCTACAATTGTTTTTGTCTCTTTATATATATATAGAAATAAATATGCGCAAATATCGCCAATATATATACAATTTAAATGTGTCTATAGATTTAAACTATTATTATTAAACTTCTGTAAATGAGACACCCCAATTACTCACTTTGCTTTTTTACAAACCCGTGTTAGTTTTGCGTATAACACAACTTGAGGTAATCATAAACCTAGGCCAAGTTGTACAATTCGGCAACTCGAGTTGGACAACACGGCAACTCGAGTTGTACAACTCGAGTTGTGAACGCACAACGCGAGGCACTGTAAGGCGCCATACCAACAGTAATAGATAAGGTAGTTGTCTCTAGGTTAGCTAATGATTAAAAGCTGGATTGCCACGATTTACATATGGATGCCACAATGTAAGCATTTTCATAAGTACGCTTCTGACAAAGGGGACCTCTGCCTGATAGCCTTCAAAAGAGTTGATTATCGCAGTTTCTCTGTTATTATGTTTATAAGCGGATAACTAAACATTTTTTAGTGTGTGGTTCCACCTTCAGTCAAAATCATAGATCTTAGGTTGAGTGTAAGTTAGCACGTTTAAATCTTTTTTTTACTTCGCCACCCTGAACGGTATTGGCAGTTAAAGATAGGCTCTTGCGCTCTGCTAGGTTCTGTTATTTGCTTGTTAACTGTGACGCTAGTGAGAAAAACCAAAGTTGTTATGAACTGTGTGAATTTTAAAAAAAGACTATTGCATCTGCTTTTAATGATGCAGTTAAGAAGAAACTATTTAATCATTCAACGAATTTATTCAACATGCTAAGAGCCAACTCCATGTTTCAGTATTGTTCACTTATATATTTACTTCCTTAATTTGGCAATAACCTCAAGGCTTTACCTAATATGACAGATTATATTGCCCTAACACATAAATATTGGTTACCGTATTAGCTTATCATTGTCGTGTTCTGCTGACCTCGCACCTGCCAGTTTTCACACGATGCGTTTTCAGACACGAAATTTTAATCAAATTTTACAAATGATTCTCAATGATATTGTGAGTTAGATTGTCATCGGATAGCAAATTTCTTACAAGCGATATTTTTGAACTGCCATTATTTATGCTTTTTTGATAAAAAGTTCAAAAACGAATTGGTTCGGGGCTGATGCAGTTAGTACATCCTGTGATGCTGTCTTACAGTACTGTAAAGACCAACACTCGGTAGCTTAAACACAGTCTGTTTCCTGTTTGAATATGTAGAGATATGGCGAGTCAGCAGCTCCACATGATCTCTCTAGCATGCAAAAAGACTGAAACCTAGCGCTCCTCTTCAGCCATCATCATGGATGTAGAATATTAGAGTTGGGGTCTTCGTTTCTCGTCGACTGTTAACCCCACCATAGGACATTAGTTTGTTCTAGTATGGGCATTATAAAGCGAAAATGTTGTATAGAGTAGTACAGAAGCATCATAGTAATAATTAAATAATGCAAACACCCCCTGGTAAAAATCATCAAAGATTTATATACATATTGTACATATTAAAAATTAGTAACAAAATAGTATGGTAACCTTAGTAACTATAATTATAATTAGTAATTATAATCAAAATGTAATATTCAGTGGTTATGGTCGGCATTACTATGTACACCGCAGCGTGGAATTCTCAGATTTGAGACAGATGTAGTGACTAAGATTGTGAGTGACTGGTGTGAGAGATCGGGACAGCAACAGGTTTGGTACACTTGACTTTTGTGATGCTGCGTAATGACACAAAATTTGAATTTACTTTTTTAATGATTTTAGCTTTTTAAACACTTAAAACTGAGTTTTTATATTTTACTAAACCTAATTCTAATTTTCTCATTGTCTTAATGGTAATGATACATACAGAATATATGGTTCACCCATTATTTAGGTTCATGATGATTTATGCGTTCTTGACCTTTTGACCTCCATTCTCATCTACCTTTTACAAGCTCTTTTAACCCTTTCGCTAGAAATAAACAAATAACAAAAGGTTTGTTCAATTAATGTATGATAAAATATTCGCGGTCGTAATGTCAGTTTTGACTGCTTATTACCTCTATATATTGTATATTATATATTTAAAATTTAATATATGATATAAGGCGGTAAGCCCGACAACGGTAAAAAAATTTTTTTATTCAATCAGATGACCTGTAAGTGGGCCGGATGCGTGATGGCCAGCATGTGACTTGTGGAGGACCAAACCTATTTTAGACTCTCAACACCAATAGTTTCATTACTTATGCTTGGTGTTCATTTCATATATTTTCTTTATCATGTTTGAGCAAAATTTTAAATGTTTTGTTGCTAAATAAATAGATAAGTAAATATTGCTGTATATTTGAAGTGTTGAATGATTTAAGAATGATACTCAAGTTTAAGAAATATCTTTACACAAAATGGGAGCCTATAAAAATTTCTTAACGAAATATTTAGGATAGTACATGT
This sequence comes from Watersipora subatra, assembly GCF_963576615.1. Taxonomy (NCBI): domain Eukaryota; kingdom Metazoa; phylum Bryozoa; class Gymnolaemata; order Cheilostomatida; family Watersiporidae; genus Watersipora; species Watersipora subatra. The sequence continues at coordinate 21,649,851 of NC_088713.1, forward strand.
ATTTTGTTTGTAAAGAGGCGCCAGGTGTATGTGCAACCAACATCATGTCTGTTCATCACGTTCTGTAGCATTAGTCTATTTTGCTTGAATTGTCTCTAAACACCTAATACTGGAGGGTGAGTTAGTTTTACAAAAAAGGTTTAACATCAAAACATGCTGCGTTGATGTTAAATGTTTTTATATTCTCGAATTGGAAAGCTATTTAGTTGCTCATCATTATCGATGAAGCCATGTGACCTCCTGTTTGAGAATTCAGCAAAGGTTTTGAGCACATTTTAAATGGAGGTTTGAGAACATGTCTTGAACATATCGTGAACAATTGTTCCTTGTAAGACAGAAATTATAAGCTGCCTTCTCTTTCATTCAAAGAGGGATATAGCAAATGAATTTTTTATTTTGTCTTTTAGATGAACTTTGCTTCAAAGGATATCTGTATCTTTGGTTTTTATGTGTGAATTTTTCTTTTTATATTTGAGTTAAAAAGCTTATTATTGTTATAGCTCTGCTAATGTAATTTTATTCCTTGCCAGTTACTGTAATAAACTCAATTTGTGGTTTTAGTTTCATTCCTACTAGCACTGAGCCGATTACGTTGTGTTAAAGCTTTACTCTGTCTTCCGTAATAAACTGGATTTGTGGTTTTAGTTTCATTCCTACTAACACTGGCACTGAGCCAATTACGTTGTGTTAAAGCTTCACTCTGTCTTCTCTGCTGCTCTCTATGTTACTCTATAAATATTTCTACAATCGCTATCAGTCAGGTTGACATTACAATGTGTTGATAAGTTTATATTCCTGTTATTGATACTCAGCTAGTCATAAAAGGTCAGTTTTTGAAATATTCACATTCAGTTGAAGCAGTAGGAAAATAGTTTTAATAGGAATTGTTCCAGTATTATCTCACTTCAATTGCTGCTATTTTAGATGACGCTTTCAATATACATGTACCTGTCTTTTTTACTACACCATACATCTAGATACTGCACTCGAGGTGAAATATACTTATATATATATATATATTTATACAGTATATATTATATTTATATAGTATATGCATTTATACAATTTATATATATATTTACACAGTATATATTATATTTATATAGTATATGCATTTATACAATATATATATACATATATATATATATATATATAAGTACAAAGACGGAAAAAGATTTTAGCAACAGTTTATTACTTAAAGTTTCATGATGCAAAATGATGTTAAGTTTGCACCAATCTTCAGATAAAAAATTGCATGACACAAACACAAAACCAAGAATACACTAAGAACACCAAAATGAAGAGTTACCTGTATAAGTACAAAGACGGAAAAAGATTTTAGCAACAGTTTATGACTAAAAGTTTCATACTGCATGCAGTAATCATCAGATGCTAATGTGAAGTGCTTGTGTATAATACTTGGTCAAATCAAGTATAAAAGCCTAACTATTAAATTGGTTAATTGGTGAGCTTAGCCTTAGATAGGTAAAATTTGGTGACGTGTCTACAGGATGTTACTATATCACTTCTCTGATTCAGGGTAGCCATGTGAGGTTGGAAAATTATAAAGTACTTCTCAGTTAAGCATAGATTGCACTTTGAAACACCATTCTGACAGGCCTTAGCTCCTGTTATTACTTTCCAATCAATACTAAAATCTTTTCCCTCGTCTTTTAATTGCCATATATATCTGCTTAATTCGGTGGTCTTTCTCTTGTCACTAATACCGAAGGATGTTTTGTGGTTGTTGAATCTGTCCTTAAATTGCCTCTCTGTCAATCCGATGTATGTTTGACTGCTTCTGCCGTCTGTGTCAACTGTTGCCTGGTAAATAATAGAACTGTTGCCTGGACCATGTGTTCGCTATATCCGAGGGCAAGTTATCCATGTTTCACTGTATATTGTGTTTTAAAGTTACATGTAGCTTCTGGTGAGGCCACTGACTTGTTTAAAATCTGACAATGAAGAAGACCTGGGAGCAGTCTATTTATCCATATCTGTTCTTCAATGAAGATGGAGAGTCTTTCACCTCACTAGGATTTGATGCTCGAAGAGGTAAGTTGACAAGCAAGACTAACATACAGTGTGACACAAGTTATGCTTGACAATTACAATCTTTTGTGAATCATCAGAACCTGATCTTTGCACATATTTAATATTTGCTTGAAAAGTCATTCAAGGGCTGGAAATTTTTTTAGCAAATACCTTTGAAGATGTTGAGATTGCTGATAAAAAGTATAGTGCTAAATATTAGGCTGTACGTGTGATCAACCTTTACTCACACAACGGTCAGAAATTTGCAGAGAAAGTTGGACAACAGCCAAAATTTAGCATTTATTCCACTTGAATAGTTTTTTAGAAGAGTTTAAAAACTTTATTGTATGGTTAACAATGTTTTGTGATTTAATGGTAATCTTTTTCTAGCCAATATTTATAAGATATATTTGTTCAAAACACACAGGTAAATTACAAGCTTTTTACTCCACTTCATGAAGAAATAGATTTTCCTTTGATATTGTACTCTAGTAATAAGCCCCACCCCAAGTGTTACTCTTAGCTAGTTTGTGGGCCGTACATCACGTATCTGGCTGGTGGGTCTGGCAGGTGTGAATCCACAGGGCATATCCTTCTGACTGGTTGATCTGGTTGGCTGGTCTGTTTGGCATGTCCAGTTGGCTCCTACCACAATATTGTATGACTTATATTTGAACGTTAAAACTGAAGCCTTAAGGGATATTTTATTTATTGTTGCTCCAGCTTTGTTTGATGTTGCTGCTGCATCATTTGTGAATGTGCCTCATCATTATATGAAGCTGGTGATTGTAGGTAGTCGGATTTATTTTATCGTATGTCAATTTATCTTTACATTGTCTTTTTGTTGCCTGACCAGATATGACACAGATGCCAACAAAGTATATTTATTTAAACTGACTTATTTTTTTAAATTTCTGTGTTTAGCAAAACACAGTCGTGGTTATGGTCTGTTCAACACAAACGCCAAAAAATGTTTCCGCACCACAGCATGTCTGTTGACCTCTATCAAGCATTGCAAGCTAACCAGGTTCCTGTATTAAAAACCTTTCGTCTTCAAAGCTAATAAAAGCACTGAAATATTTTCCTTGATTGTATTAGACATAAGCTTTATTGTATGAACCGCGTCTACAAAAAGGATCAAGGACAAGTATAGTGTTTACATTGAGTGACCTTATGTTATATGTAGATACTCAGTTTGTATACAGTTGTATTCAGTCATATTATCAGTAGCAGATCAAAGTAATTGTAGCTTAAACCTCCACTCTCTTGTGGCTGGGTTGATGAACAAGGATGATTTCTGGTATCGATGCAGTTCAGTAGCAGGGTGCAAAAAGACATCATATTAACTTTCCCACCTTCAAATTTGATCATGACGTATTCAGTCATAAAAAAATCTAATAAATGTTCATAAACATCTCAATGAACATATTGCACACAACTTACCTGTACACGTAAGTTACATGTACAGGTACCACATTAATTGAAAATTAATTTGTAAATACCCTTTGATTAGGTATAAAAAATAAAGGATTATAAAGCAGTTTTTTACCATTTTAATATTAAAACTGTGCTACTCCACTGTATGTGTCAACTATTGGAAACATTCTATCTATATACACAAGTGAGTTTCTCAAGAGGTAAATTAAACTCAGCGAGATGTTTCAGCTGATTCTCAAACACATTTCTGTTGATTGTCGCGCCATGAAGGCTGACCAGGGTAATGAATTTTCTGTTACATTAAAATATTCATCAAATCCTTTCACCATAATATGGAGCTGAGACGTGCCTTAGCTGTCTGCACTTTCATCCAGGCCAATACTAAAGTAAACAAAGATACATGTAGATGCAATCAATTTAAGAGTACGTTCAATGTCATCACTCAAACACTCAATCTTTTTAGCCACCGTGTATTTTGAGATATATAGGCCTATATGCTTTTTTGAGCTTCTTTTATTTCTGTAAAGAATTCTTCCACAAATGCAGTAAACACCTATACAAGAGAAAGCTTCAAGTTATGTCACATAGTTTGGAAAGTGACAGTAATTTCAGACCCTGTTGAATGACATTATGTACATGTATATATTTGTAGCCTCAGCCTACTCTACTGTTTACTGTTTTACTCCCCAATTAGCAGTAATAACAAATACATTTGTCATATTGTAAATGATAACTACTTACAAAATATTTTATCAGGCAATTAATTTATTTATTTTATCAGGCAAAAATTAATGTATGATATGTATAATACTGTGGCGGATGCCGGGCCATGACCTTGTAAGTCCTGTAAATATTTTTATATGTATAGTTATGTTGTGTTGTTATTTTTATTATATTGTTGTTATTTGTTCTTATATATCGCTATGCCTTCGTTTGTGCTGTAATGCTACTATAACCTATTTTAACTATGCCAACACAATAGCAGTTCTACTTATTTTCTTTATTAGCCGGTTTACTCACTCGGTTCCATTAAACGGAACGGGTGACTATATCCACTATATAAAGGGGCGCGCACTCACTAAGTTGAGGAAAGCAATAGCCGTACACTCCTCGGCTAGTAGAATTTCCTTCCATAATAAAAGTGCATGAAACCATACTCATTCTCCCTACTTTATATGATAGTCTAGATCGTGTCAAAGTAAAAGGCCGGTAAATTCCTTTACAATACTTTGAATTCCATTGTATGCACCTCCTTTGCAAATTCACCAGGCTGAAATAATAATAAGTGTATCTCTCCAATTTGTTGCTCTATAACACGATTACATTTGGTAGCTTTCTCACTTGCTAGCTAACTCTTTGTAGCAGGTAAAGTGTTATTGCCAGCTCACCAGCTTTTGAGACATTGGATCATATTTCTCTTTTCTTTTTCGCTATGGTCCTGATCATAATTAATATCACCAGGGGTATATTGTCAGTGTTTGTTATACTCTTTGATAACAGATATTGTGTCACTACAGATCACACAGACGGCTTTTTTGCATGTTGCTTCACAAAATATTTGTATTTCCATTCATTGCTAAAATTTCTTTTTCCTGATCAAGTTTCCTTGGCGCAGCAGCAATGCCTAACTTTGATATAACTTAGATAACTTAGACAAAACTTACTCACCGTCACATATGAGTTTAGTTGGGTATTTCCCCTTCTACCTACCTACACGCTGAATACTGATGACAGAAAAATCATTATATGGAAACACTTCCAACTTCATGTACATTTAACCGTGTTCATTGCTAATGCTGTTATTGCTTGTATAGAATATTGGTCTCACTATTAACATATATGGTACATGTACTCAGTTGTTGACATCACGTTAAAGAGATGTCCATTGATGGACCAGTGCATATTTCAAACATTACAAAAAATTATCAGAATGTGGTCAAAGGTTGCATAAAATATGGCTGAAGGCTGCATACACCTCCAGGAATGGCTGATGCACAACACTGTTCTATACAATCAAGATTTGTGATCCAATTTATCAACACAAAATTCTTTTACAAAACTTTTCATATAGTTTATGTGTTCAGGTGTTGATATTTATTATATTTGTTTAATAAATTTTATTGGTTATTAATATTGGTCATTGAATACTGGTTATTGGTCATTGAATATTAGTTGCCCATCTGTCATAACTTATCAGTAATCCACTGTCACCATGTAATATCCATTCACTGTCACTGCAAATTAGTCATTCACTGTCCTTGCGTGTTAGCCATTAGCTGTCACTGCGTGTTAGTTGTCCACTGTCACTGCATATTAGTTGTCTATTGTCACTGCAAACTAGTCATCTACTGTCACCACCGCTCAGTAGTTGTCCACTGTCACAACTTATTAGTGATCTACTGTCACCATGTGTTATTCATTCACTGTCACGGCATATTAGTCATTCAAAATCACCGCAAATGATTCGTTCACTGTCACTGCATATTAGTCATCCAGTGTCATTGCATTTTAGCTATTGGCTGCCACTGCGTATTAGTCATCCGCTGTCATTGCTAATTAGTCATTTACTGTCACTGCGTATTGGTTTTCCACTGTCACAACTTATTAGTGAACCACTGTCACCATGTGTTTTTCATTCACTGTCACTGCATATTAGTTATCCACTATCACTGCATATTATTCATCTACTGTCACTGCTTAGTAGTTGCTCACTGTCACAACTTATCAGTGATTCACTGTCACCTTGTGTTAATTATTCACTGTCACTGCATATTAGTCATCCACTATCACTGCATATTATTTGTATACTGTCACTGCTTAGTAGTTGCTCACTGTCACAACTTATCAGTGATTCACTGTCACAATGTATTATTCATTCACTGTCACCGCATATTATTCATTAACTGTCCTTGCGTGTTAGCCATTCGCTGTCACTGGGGGTTAGTCGTCCACTGTCGCTGCAATTTAGTCATCTACTGTCATTGAATATTAGTTGTCTAACTGTAACAACTTATTAGTAATCTACTGTCACCATGTAATATTCATTCACTGTCACTGCATATTAGTCATTCACTGTCACTGCATAAAAGTCATTCTCTGTCACTGCGTTTTAGTTATCTGCTGTAACTATGCATTACTCGTCCAGTGTCACAACTTATTAGTGATCCACTGTCACCTTGTGTTAATTATTCACTGTCACTGCATATTAGTCATCCACTATCACTGCCTATTATTTGTCTACTGTCACTGCTTAGTAGTTTCTCACTGTCACAACTTATTAGTGATTCACTGTTACCATGTATTATTCATTCACTGTCACTGCATATTATTTATTCACTGTTCTTGTGTGTTAGCCATTCACTGTCACTGCGTATTAGTTGTCCACTGTCACTGCAAATTAGTCATCTACTGTCAGTGCAAATAAGATGTCACAACTTATTATTGATTCACTGACAACATGTATTAATCATTCACTGTCACAGCATATTAGTCATTCAAAGTCACTGCAAATGATTCGTTCACTGTCACTGCGTATTAGTCTCCCACTGTCACTGCAAATTAAGCATTTACTGTCACTGCCAACAAGATTTCCACTGTCACAATTTATTAGTGGTCCACTGTCACTGTGTATTGTTCATTCACTGTCATTGCATATTAGTCGTCCACTTGCACTGCATATTAGTCATTCACTTTTCACTACAAATTAATCGTCCCATGTCACTGCATATTAATAATTCCTTTCACTGCATTTTAGCTACCTGCTGTCACTGCGTTTTAGTCATTCACTGTCACTGCGTATTAGTCTCCCACTGTCACCGCAAATTAAGCATTTACTGTCACTGCCAACAAGATTTCCACTGTCACAATTTATTAGTGATCCACTGTCATTGTGTATTGTTCATTCACTGTCATCGCATATTAGTCGTCCACTTCCACTGCATATTAGTCACACTTTTCACTGCAAATTAATGTCTCATGTCACTGCATGTTAATAATTCCTTTCACTGCATTTTAGCTATCTTCTGTCACTGCGTGTTAGTTGGCCACTGTCACTGCAAATTAGTTATCTACTGTCACTGCGTATTAGTTGTCCATTGTCACAAACTATTTGTGATCCACTGTCACCATGTATTATTCTTTTATTGTCACTGCGTTTTAGTCATTCACTGTCACTGCATATTAGTCGTCTAGTGTCACTGTTTAGTAGTTGTCCACTGTCACAGCTTATTAGTGATCCACTGTCACTATGCATTATTCATTCACTGTCATTTCATATTAGTCATTCACTGTCACTGCATATTAGTCGTCCACTGTCACTGCGAATTGGTCATTTATTGTCCCTGCTTAGTAGCTGTTCACTGTCACAAATTATTGGTAATCCACTGTCACTATGCATTATTCATTCACTGTTTGCATATTAGTCATTCACTGTCCTTGCGTGTTAGCCGTTAGCTGTCACTGCGTATTAGTCATCCACTGTCACTGCAAATTAGTAATCTACTGACATTAAATATTAGTTGCCATCTGCCATTACTTATTAGTGATCCACTGTCCCTATGTAATATTCACTCACGGCCAGTGCATATTAGTCATCCGCTGTCGCTGCGTATTAGCCGTCCATTGTCACTGAAACTTATTCATCTACTGTCAGTGCGAATTAGTTGTCTAACGTCACAACTTATTAGTGATCCACTGTCACCATGTATTATTCTTTTGCTATCACTGAATATTAGTCATTCACTGTCACTGGGTATTAGTTGCCCACTGCTACAACTTATTAGTGATCTACTGTTGCTGTTTTATTCGTTCAATGTCACTGCGAATTAGTCATCTATTAACACTCCGTGGTAGTGATCCACTGTCACCATGTATTATTCATTCTCTGTCACCGCATATTAGTCAATCACTAGCACTGCGTGTTAGCCATTAGCTGTCACTGTATATTAGTTGTCTATTGTCACTGCAAATTAGCTGTCTATTGTCACTGCAAATTAGTCATCTACTCTCACTGCTCAGTAGTTGTTCATTGTCACAACTTATTAGTGATTCAATGTCACCATGTGTTATTCATTCACTGTCACGGCATATTAGTCATTCAAAGTCACCGCAAATGATTTGTTCACTGTCACTGCATATTAGTCATCCAGTATCACTGCATTTTAGCTATTGGCTGCCACTGCGTATTATTCATCCGCTGTCATTGCAATTTAGTCATTTACTGTCACTGCGTATTGGTTTTCCACTGTTCAACTTATTAGTGATCCACTGTCACCATGTGTTATTTATTCTATGTCACTGCATATTAATCATTCCCTGTCACTGCAAATTAGTAATTCCCTTTTACCGCGTTTTAGCTATCTGCTGTCACTGCGTATCAGGCATCCCCTGTCACTGCAAGTGATTCATCTACTGTACCTGCGTATTAGTTGTCCACTGTCACAATTTATCAGTGATCCACGGCCACCATATGTTATTCATTCACTATCACTTCATATTAGTCATTCACTAGCACTGCGTGTTAGTCATTCACTGTCACTGCGTGCTAGCCATATGCAGTCACTGCGTATTAGTCATCCACTTTCACTGCAAACCATTTATCTACGGTCACAGCATATTAGTCGGGTAAGGATCCTGTGGATTTAGATGGAAGGTAACTATCTTTAGCATTTTGGGGAAATTTCTGAGCTATATCTACAACAATGCAGCGCAACCTCAATGTACAGCCTTTTTAATACATCTTGTGAAATTTGACTAAATTTTTGTCTAAGCATTTGAAATGCTTTCCAGGTTTAGAAGTAAAAGTAATTGCACGGGTAAAAAGAAAATATAAAATAATACCAATTAAGGTAAGATAACTCTCATATTGAGTTTTTATTGGATTGTTTTGGCTTATCAGATCAAAAGCGACAGCTCTAGAGTTATTCGACTAACCAGAGACCTGTATTTTAAAATGATTTGAGCTAGAACTAGTGTAAGCTAAAATGAGTAACACAATACAACTTTATCACCCACAATGCATTGCTGAACATACCAAATCTTTTCACATTTCTTCAAGGTAGCACAAAATAAGAATGCTGATTATTAATTAGTCCTTACTTAAAATTTAAGTAATTTAATAAGAGCCACCTCTGTCCATGTCAGGATAAATTTAGCCCTATTATTGGTGAAGCAAATGTCGCCTATGTTTTGCCCACTTCTCCCGGTGGAACGATAAACTTTTTGAATGCAATAAATCTGCTAACTTACCTTCAACTTGTCAAAGACCTGCTAACAAGTATGCATTGAGAAACAGAGAAATATCTCTACCAGTTGATATATATTGCTTGCAATTGACCTGCAATGATATTATAGCCTGTGCCCTTCTTTGCATTTTGTTGGCATTTTCAATTTTTATTGCATTCTAAATGTTAAGACATATTTTTATTTTACATCTATATTTAACAACGTTGCATAAAAGCTCATTGCACTCATCGCTATGTTCGCTACAGTTTGCAGCCAAAACTAGCTATAAATGTGTAATATAGAAGTGGAGTCATGAGCATCGATTTATTGTAAGCTGTGTTAAGATAGCCGCAAGGATGCTATTAAATACTCAAACTATCAGCTTTTGAACAAAGGTTCAGCCACAGTCGAACCATTTGAAAATTTTCTTTAGAACCATTTAACAGCTGGAGATTGTGCTGGGGATCTGTAAAGGTGATGATAGCTGCAAGAGCTGGTCTAAATGCTTGCTTCAACGAATCCTTGATTGCATGTCTGAAACCACAAATATAATCATACAATTTGTTCACATATTCGAATGCTAAAAAGAATTGCAATACAATCATATCAAATTGTAACGAATTATAACTTTTTAATACTGAATCACAGCTCCCAATTAAATAGAAACTATCAAATGAGCAAATTTATAAAAATTTTACAATTTGAAACTTTTAAGCTAGCACTATTTTTAAAGTTTTTTGGTTGCAGATGAGTTATTTTGAGAGTTGGTTGCGGAAGTAGGCACTAATTTTGAAATTTTGCTATGACAGATAACAATTATTTGACGTTTGAAGATTTGTTGGAAAAAGGGCAGATATTTGGAGAAACTATATATATATTTCTCAAAGTTCGTCGTCTGTTTTCGGTATGTCCAGCTCCAGCTATTATTAGATAGAATCTTAGAATAAAAAATTCGTACCGAAGAAGATTTGATCTCGATTAGTATCAATTAGGCCAAAGAGATTGATATATTCGCTATCCAATATATGTCACTATATGGGAGCAAAAACCCAACGGCTTTGCTTACTACGCAGGGTGATTGCGTAACGTCACGGGGACGAATAGCTCTCATTAGTAAGCTTACTCAAATTTTCCATTGGCAATGTGCAAAACTAATAGCAAGTGGCAGGCAACTCTCGCCACTTATCATTTATAAGCTGATTTTTAATACCCAGGCAATGCTGGAAAGCACAGCTAGTATATATATATATATATATATATATATATATATATATATATATATATATATATATATATATATATATATATATATATATATATATAGATCAATGTTTGTCCGTCCATATGTTTGTTCAGCTATAGCAATAAAGTTTTAAGGAGAAATCTGCTGCGAACTAGATTTGATGTCACAACTCTCAGTCCTGGAGAGAGCCATTTATCCAATACATTAGTGACCAGCTGGATAAACTATGGAATAAATTGGGCATACGTTATGTGTGCCAATTTGTAATGGCTTCACTGAATCGGCACACTGTTTCGTTAAGGGAATTTGGGTTTGACTTCATGCTGAATTATTAACTACACCTGCATGATGTAAAAAGTTACAGATAAAAGAGTGTAACCAGTGCAAAGCAATTTTCATTGTTGTGTAATTTTCAAACGAACTTTCTCGCGGTGATGTTCATGACCGTGAAACGTTTCAGAAATGAAAATGTACGAAATGTATGTTAAAGGTTGACTTGCAACAAAAGTCACATTACAGTTATTTGATATCAAAAAATTCACCATGCCTTACTCTGTTGTATAGCAGGTACAAAATATGTGAGAATGTGATTACAAGCTCTTGAAAGCTCAAAAACGAACAGTTAATCGCAGCCACACAAGACCACCATAGTTTTGGATTATCTTTTCAAAACGGCTCAAATATGACATAGCTGTGGTAGATGGTTTCTGTTTACACTTTCATGCAACCTTATTTATCGAAATATTTTCACAAATATACTTCACGCATTCAATAAAACCATGTCTACTGTTCTTACATGTCTATTTTATCGTCATTGTAATGCTGTCACTTTTAGCAGTGATATTTTATAACTTACCATAAAAAGTCATTTAATTTTTTAACCTTACCTCGAAGGAGTACATATCATTGTCTAATAATACTGACGAGCTTGTTGGTCACCTGTGATAATCGAAAAGTGCTGCAAAAATTATTTTCGAAGTATTGGGTCACATGATCAGATTACGACTTGACGATTAGTTCAAGCCGAAACAAAACTGTAAAGTAGCGAGCATCTATATTTGATACGGGGTCTTTGGTAAAACCCAAAGTGTTTGTCATAAACTAGTGTTACGATATGTTTTATATTGAGCTTTTTATTGGCCTTCAATTCACGTGAGAACATCACGTGACAAGACAATAACCAAACTGTCATGGCTACGTCAGAGAAATAAACGGATTCCAATCTACAGCGGCTTTTCGTTATTGAGCTTTTAAAAGCTTGTAATGACATTTCCACATATTTGGCACCTACAACGCAACATAGTATGACATGGTGAATCTTTTGATACCAAATAACTAATGTGAATTTTGTTGCAAGTCAACCTTTAAATTTCCAGCCATCTGTTGAACAATCTGAAGCAATAGTACAGCATAAAATTTTAACACAAACAAATATCTGCTCACATTTCAGCTAGAGAATAGAAAAATGGTAAGTTTCATTTACTATTGACAGAAATTGACATTTCTATAAGAGAATGGCGCATCAAACACAAATCTTACCGAATGGTTTCTGACTGCTTCATGTTACTCGCTTTGGCAGCATCCAATTTCACCCAATGGCCTTTTTTATTCAAACTCATATCATCTTGTTCTCTTAGCAGGGTATAATAGAGATGAGTTAAAAATGTCCTTTGAGTTTCTGAATAAAAATAATTCAACACTAGATTAGCAACTGATCAATAGCTAATAATATCAAAACTGATGAGTTCAATACAGTTCAATAAGAGTTCTTCTTTGATACATTATCATCTAATGATGGCCCGCGTGCAGAATTAATAAGTGATAAGTTCCAAGTGCTGCTATCCCTAATCAAAATTTGCTTAAAATCAAATTTGCTGTTAGCACATGTGCCCCATTAGGAGCCAAGTGTGCACCATTTTGACTAGTTATACTAAAAAATTTCTCAGGGAGAACCCCCCGTGCCCCCACAGAGAGGGCGCTCAGTACCCCCCTCGGACTCTCCCCGCAGTACAATTTTCAAACAGGAAGATATGGCCCTGGTTTTAATATACTTAATAAAAGTTTAAAAATTTTGCTGGACCATTGGACAGATTGCCCAAGGTTACTGACACGCATTGACAATAAAGGTCAGGGTTCAAAGGGTTAGTATATGAATAATTGACTGAATGAACTCCCAATTTTTTAAAATGGCAACAATCAACAAAACGAGAAAAGTTCACTCCGAGGGCCGACGATTCAAGGACGGGTGGAAATTGTACTGTTTCTTCCCTGAACTACTTAAAAACTGTATCTGCCTCATTTGTAAAGAGACTGTGGCTGTTTTTAAAAAGTTCAATGCGAAGTGACATTACCAAACAAAACATGCTGACGTATATGACAAGATCACAAGTAATGAATGCAGCGAGAACCTGAAACATCTTGAAGCTAGTTTAATCTCACAGCAGCAATATTTTACAAGAGCTCGAGAGTCAAATTAGAATGTTACATAGCCTAGTTACGAGGTAGAAGAGCTGATCACAGAGCATTGCAAACCTTTCACCGAGGGTTAATTTATCAAACACTATGTGATGAAAATAGTAAGAAATTACTGTCCTGAGAAGCAGCAAGAGTTTGCCAAAGTCTGCCTGGCACGTAACACTGTGGTAAAGTGTTAATAAAGTGAAGTTAAGTGAACATTATACTTCAATTACAATGTCAATTCAATTTTAATATGAATGTTTCAAATGAACCAAAACACATGCTCAAGATCGCTGAACTTAAAATAAAAAAGCAAATGTGAAACACAGATTGGCTCGGTGAAATTTATTTAGATTAATTGCTGTTATATGTAAAAACGTTCCTTAAGGTTGACCCCCTAAATTTTGAACACACCAAATCTGGCCCCCTTTGCAAAAAAGTTGGACACCTCTGATCTACATGAAATGTCTATAATTTGTCAATTTTGTGCACAGCTTCAATACAATTATATCTAACTTGTCTTTAAAATGACTGCTTAATACAGGGGATAGAACGTTTGAAGTAGCATCTGACACAATTTGAATCAAAGGGTGAAACTGCTAACAAGAAATCAGGCATGATAGTAACAGGAAATGACAGCTTATACAAGTTTCATTACATCTTGAACTACCACAATACCTTTGTTCGTTAGTAGAAATTTCAATCCAGCAACTCGACCATCCGATGGAGAGAAGGTTATGATGGAAAGTGCTCCGAATAGGCAGTGTTCCAGAAACTGCCAAATCTTCAATAGTAATAGCTAATTTTTCAATTGCTCTACTCTGTACCTCTGGCTCTGGGCCAAAAACCTGTCCCTCAACGGTCTGACAGTCTTCCTACAAATGGGGAGCTCATCGATATTAAATAAGTGAGTATAAAACAACTGATTATAGATTGCATTAGGACTAGTTTGTCATGTATAACCTCTGCAACAAGATGACTGCTCTCAAGTCCTTGAACAACTTTCTCTCTTGTAAGGCTGTTGTTATTGGCTTTCCTCAGAGAGTACTTAGCTCTGAGTTTCATGCTCGCACAACAAGGAATGTGCATCTAGTCCTAAAAGATTTGCTACTTTTATAATATGAGTCATACGCTTTTTCAAGCACACAATTGTATCCTCTCCGTAGGTTGAGCCTCTACATTCTCTCTCCGTTCGGTCAGACAAAGACAGTACGACATCTCCTTTTTACATTTGCACCAGTATCGAGAGGTACCAGTATCGCCGTATTCAAAGTTTTGATGGATAGTTTCTGGTGGAACAGTAATCTTTTTTTATACACACACTTCTATGCAAGAATTGTTATTATTAATTCAACACATTCAAGATTTTTATTTTGTTTTTTCAGTTCGTATTAATTGTACCATTACCGAATCATTTTTTATTGTAATCGTAGCAAAGCAGACTTAATTTAGCTATTACTTGCTAATTATTTCACATTTACATTTAAACCCATTTATAGTTGTTTTATTGTTTTTAATTTATTTGACCTGCATGAAACATTTTCCACATGATATGAAGTTTGAAAGTTAGTTGTTTGACAAAGTTTAAAAACCTTTACAATTGTTTTTATTTCCTCTCTTAATTTATTTCAACTACACAAAACACTTTTCTGATGATATGTAGTTTGAACGTTAGAATGGTAAATGCTGTAATATGTTAAATACAAATCAATGTTCTATCCAAAGATTTTTATTACCCTGACCACGCCAAGTAGTACAGCTAGTAGATGTATATATGCATACATGTATATATATACTAGCTGAAAGCCTGACGTTCCGCAGTTAATAAACAAATTTCTTTACTAAATGAATTTGAGTAAGTTAACTCTTTGAACCCTGACAGTCTGTATTCCGAAATTCCACAACGTGTGTCAGAAACCCTAGTGGCTGGAATGATGGCATCCACATGGTTGTTTACAAATTCTGCTGCTGAATAAAAGCAAACAAATTAATTTCTAAACATTTAGTAATTTTACTGGGACGATATTATGAAAAAATTGAGATGGCTCGTTTGTTGGTGTGTGATAGATTATTGTGATGGAGAGAATTGATATAATTAATTGATATGATGCTACTTCTAAGCTTTTTAGAAGGTTTTTTAAATCGTACAAATTTTTATGGTTTCACCCCCAAAAAATGTGAAACATTTTTTTTATATATTTGGTAACATTTGCTTTGTGCTGTTGGACTTGTTTACCAGTGTTTTACCAAATATAATTGAATTATGAGCGTATTTATATATAATTAATAAAAGTTTCAAAACTTTCTATTATTGGACAAATTGCCCAGGGATACTGACAAACATTGAAAAGGACCACCAGAGTTCAAAGGTCGCTCTTATTTAAGCTCTTAAATAGGAGTAGTTATTATAACTTGAGTCAGCATTAGGAAGAAAGATTGTGTCTTGTTTTTAAAGCATGCAAGTTGCAGCGTGATTATTTTAACAAATCAGTAATAGGAATGATTTGCGTTATTAATTTATTGTTCCATAAGGCCTACCAGTTTAGAACGCATGTCGGCAGGCCTATACATTCCAAGTTCAAATCCACAGTGAAGCGCATTTTTCATTCCTAAAACTTGATCGCTATCACTGGACACATGTAGAACAAATGGCCAACAGACAAACACTAATATTTAAAGATATACTAGACCAAGGGTCAGCAACCTTTTTCACTCAAAGAGCCATTTGACCTGTTTTCTGCAGGAAAGAATGCAGTGGGAGCCACAAATATCCTTCGCTATTTTAAATTTAAAAAAAATAAATACTACATGTAATGTTATTGTGTAGCTTTTAATGCTTTTATACCATGTTTACATCACAAAACGAAAAGGTGTGGCAAGTATAATGATTTAACAGCTGAGAAAACAGAATTACACTTTTGTAAGGACAAAATAATTTTGGCGGTTTTATTGGCTCATGAATTGTTGTAAGGTGCACTACCTGTATTAGTGTTGTTGTTTGTCGGTAGTGTTGTTGACCAAAGTGGCTGGCCAGCCTTACTAGATTTCAAATTGTTTAAACCGGTTCGTTGATATAATATCAGAAGGTATCTCATAGCGATCTAGTCCTTCACGTGAACCCGGTAGTACATTTTTTCTGTACTTTTATGTTAAAGTTAAACCCACGTGACGATCATGTGATAAGGAACTAATAATAATGTAACATAAATAATGACGCAAAACAAGCAACAATGTTTGATTTATCAACATAATTACAACTTTTTAAATTATAGTACAAAATCTAGTGATAAAACTTCTATATTTTTATGAATTACTTAGCATATGGTGAAAAATGAAAAAATCCAAAGTCCGAGGGAGCCGCAGCGAGAAGATGAAAGAGCCGCATGCGGTTCCGGAGCAGCGGGTTACCGACCCCTGTACTAGACGAATGCAAGGCATTGCCCAGATAATGATAAATTCTTTTGAGCTGAAAACCTATTTTCATTTAACATATACAACTTTTGCCACTTTTAAATTCAAACTTCATAACATGAGACAAGTGTTTCTATGCAGCTCAAATAGATTAAGAAAAATAACAAACAGCTAGTACATGGAAGTGTGTGTGAAAAAGTGTGAAAAAGGTTAATGTTGCAGCAGAGGCTTGTTGTATTCAAAGTTTTGGATGGACAATACTAGTACCTCTCGATACTCGATATCGGACTTGGCAGCGACTTTGGTTGGCGTCAAGGCGAGAATTGACGGTGCGCATTGAGGCGCCTTTGTCTGATACTTAGTCTGACCAATTAGAGAGAGAATGTAGGGGCAATATTTTCTTCAGAGAATTAAATTGACCGTGTGAAAAGCCTTTTGCTTTTGTAGATTTACCGAAAACTGAAATATGAGTGCAACAGCACATTTGAAATTGAAACGGCACAAGTGAAAAATACAAAATTAAAAATAAGATGCATTAGTAAACAAAATATCTTTTAAAAAAAGTTTGGAAAAATAACAGATGCAAAAGGTAATAGTATTACCTAACGTAAGTGTAGACCCAGGCCATACAATTTTAATTCATTCCAGTGGTGGCATGGTAAGGTGAAAATTTTGCATAGAGGGGTATAGAAACCCACAGTAATTATCTAATGCAAACACCCCTTGGTAAAAAATTGTGGTACCTGGGCAACGCCGGGCATCCAGCTAGTATTCCTATATTTTGAAGTTAATATTTAATTAAAAGTTTGTTTATTAAATTTACAAACAGCCATCTAAATAAGAGCAATAGGAGTCATCACTACAATACAAAATGCTTGTTCCATAGTTGTGAGAGTATTTTACAGAAAGTTTGCTCGAAAAATTTAGTGTCTAGTTAAAAAATTTAATTGTAGATTGTTAATTTCATCACATTCCATACTTATCATTAAATTTGTGCTTAAATATTCAAAATCACTGTGGAGAATGAAAAACTGCTTTGTAATCTTTAAAAATGCCTAGAGGAAACTGCAAGTCAAATGTTTTTCTGCAAGCCCTCTAATTAGAGTAAGATGTTATTTAGAATGGACTGAGAAATGCTTACTAATTTAAGGCACTTTTGAATTAAGAATTTTATATTTAGGGGGCATGCTATTGCCTGCATATAGCAAGCGATTCAAAACATCTTTTTGAGATGTTATCTGTTTCGGCTATACCAAAACCATAATACTACTATCATAAATACAGCCATTAGCCAACCACCATAATTAAGAACATATTTCTTACTCATTTCTAACACTCACAATGGTGGCCAAGATTTACAAAAAAAACAAATTATTTTATTTTCTTAGCAGAGATTGTAAATAGAAGTCATGCTATACCTAGTGATACATGGAAGGCGTGCTACCATTTCATTCTGCTACAATTAAAATAGGGTCTGGCTCCAACAGTTTGTCTATTGCAGGGAAGAGTTGTCTCCTCTTAGTGTAGAACATGCTGGCTACATCAAATAATTTTTGGATGTTCCTTAGGCTCACGAAGCTGCACTCATCCTGCAAGAACAAGATATACTAGACCAGGGGTCAGCAACCTTTTCCACTCAAGGAGCCATTTGAACCCATTTTCCGCAGGGAAAAACACAGTGGGAGCCACAAACCACTTTTGAGATTTTAAATTAAAAAATAAATAAATACTACATGTAATGTTATTGTGTAGCTTTTAATGCTTTTATACCATGTTTACGCCATAAAACGAAATGGCGTGGCATGTATAATGATTTAACTGCTGAGAAAACAAAATTACACTTTTGCAAAGAACAATATAATAACTTGAACGTAACATGAAAATATTACGTTGTTTTTAATATTACTTTCAAGAAAAACTGCAACTTCATGTTTAAGTTAGTCCTTTTTACAAAACGCCGAACTTACATTCTAACTGCAGCAAATGTGCTACGTTTCTTCTGTGTGCTGTCATTTGTTTCTTAGTATTCACTATAGTTTGCCTACCTGAGGTAAAAATAATCAAGAAGTGTCAGATCAGCTGGTGTAACTTTGGCGGTTTTATTGGCACATAAATAATGACGCATAATGTGGCGGATGCCGGGCCCTGAATTTATTTCTGATGTTTTATATACTCGCATATAATTACTCTTATATATATTTTGCATATTGTGTCTGGCTTTATTATGTGTCTTATTTGCATGTGATTGACGAACAAGACATAGACATAGTTTTATTGAATGCATGAAGTATATTTGTGAAAATATTTCGACGAATAAGGTTGCAAGAAAGTGTAAACAGAAACCATCTCTCACAACTACATCACATTTGAGCCATTTTGGAAAGGGAATCCAAACTACGTCGGTCTCGTGTGGCTGCGATTTCCTGTTCGTTTTGAGCTTTTAAGAGCTTGTAATCACATTTCCACATATTTGGCACTTACAACACAACAGAGTAAGACATGGTGAATTTTTTGATACCAAATAACTGTAATGTGAATTTTGTTGCAAGTCAACTTTTAAAGAGCCATAAAGAAGCTCCATGACAGCTAATGGTATAAGTGTATTATTATTCTTTGCTTAAGCATTAGTCAACTTGTCAAAAAAAAGGTTTTTTAGTTTTTCCCACTTTTGGACAAAAATGAGTTTTTCCCGGGAGGGTAAAAACCGGAATAAACCGGCGGTAATAACCGCCATGGGAAATACTATGCCAACCCTGTTAGCAACATGGTGTTAACAGATTGTTTCAACTTTAATTCAGAATTAGCTCGATACATTTATTTGAAAGTTATATATTTGTGTTAACCAAGAAGAAGAGTTTAATGATATGAAGCATAATTCTAGCTTTAGTCTATTTTTTGCATTTTGTAAGTCATCATATATATAATTTTATATATCGAAAGCAGCAAAAATTGCTTTCATTGCATCCTAATATAATCATTCACATAAGTTAGATACTTGTTATACTTGCAAGATACTTGCTATCTTGCATGTATAACATTGCAGAGATTATGTTTTTCTTGATAATCGTAATCATGCAGGTATTCATAGATAGTGATAGTTATAAACTTTAATTGAAGTATTTTCAGTTGTCAATAGCATAGGAATGTAAAAGTATTTGCCAAGTAAAAACACCAAATACTAACCTTCTATGCAAAAATGTATGTGTGTAGCAGTGAGTTGTCTCAAGTGATTCAAAACTGTGCTTGCTATCAGTGACTGCAATAGAAATAATAGAACGTTATCAGTCGTCTGCAAAAGCTATCGGGCTAGTATATTAAAATCGGGTTTTCTTTTGTTCTACTGCTGAAACTTACTGACAAAAAGGAACTCCCCATCATCAACAGATGTTAATGTTTAAATAACCCAATCATTTGAACATTCAAAAGCAACAATGCATGGCAATACTGATCAATATAACCTTGCTGGCAGTGAAAAGATCAGCCGCAGACAAAAGAAAATGCGTCTAGTCAAAATCAAGCTCAAGCATATGTAGCTGCCATACATTTTAGGTTTTGGCCAGGATCCCCTCAAGTTTGGAGACAGAGACATAGTATTTAAAGTAAAGATAGCATCAATGATACAAATGAGTCATGTTCTATGGCTTTTCATTTATTAATTTGAAGGAGTTGTGGAATTTAAGGCTAACGATTTTGTTCACCTGCGAGCGTAACATGCTGGGGTTTCTTAAAAGAGGTTAAAACACAGAAGATTCTGTGTGAAAGGCACATTACGAGGTATAGAGGTCAGAGTAGCTGAAACTTTCAAGGAACAAGAGAATAACATCGTAATGAAAATACATTTAGGTATGGAATTATAATAATATTACTAATTATGTGAATGTACAATTTGAGTACTACCATAGATCAAAGAGAAAGCAAACATGTTGAATGAAAATTTGGAATACTTTGAATAAATGGAATGAATTAAAACCAGAATCGTTTGATAAAAAATTCCAACTAATCTAACAATATATAAAAAACCTTAAAGGAACAATTGCATGAGTGCTGCGACACACAGGAAGAGGACACGGATGACTGTCAGATGGAAGTACTTGGCTGAGTTGGGTTTCCAGTAAAAACCCACAACCCAAAAGTCACTGTAGTTGAGATAAGGATAGTCAAGATATCAATTATTCAAAGAGAAATGATCGTCAAGAATATGTTATTTCATGAAATTCACAACCGTCCACCTAACATAACATATAGTTGTTGCAGAGGTTCAAGGACTGTTAGCTGTTAAAATATAAAAGACACGATTGGTTGAACTCGTTTTTTGGCTTAACAGACGGCTGAAAATATTAATGAGTAATTAGAAGCCCATAACATGACAAATTGGGTTCACTCTTATTTTTGTGTAATTTCACCCAAATAAAAGGTTTTTATCAAAATTTTCAAATCACAAAATAGCAAGATTTGCTACATTTGCAAACTATCACACAGAACCAGCTGCAACATATATAGTTACATTAATTTCACTCAGTTCTTACGATGGGTTAATTAAATTGGTTAAAAAATTTTAAACATGAAAGCAGAGGCTGATAGGGAGCTGTTATGATCCCACGACGAAACAAGTGGGAGCGACGTTTGAAAGTTTTTATGATAAATGCATGTGCACACAACTTACGAAAATTATTCATCAACAACGTCTCAAACCCTCGTCTCGAAATCTCATCAACAAATTTAACCATCGTTTTGTAGAGTCGTTAAAGTATAATAACGATACAAAACACATATAAGCCTATTTAAATATGTTACCAAGTCTTTGTAAATTGTCAACAGTCTCTTAAAACTTACCCATCTGAATGGAATATACACAAATAGACAGATTTATTTGGACGAAAATCGTTATTAAAACTTGCTAAGCCTCACTTTTATCAAAGTCAAGACCGGAAATTGAAACGCCGAGTGACAGAGAATAGAACGATTAAGTCGTGCGCATATCACGAAAAAATAACGTGCACATTTCACCAGTCTATAGCATTGTCGAAGGTTCCTGTAATTAAC
This sequence comes from Watersipora subatra, assembly GCF_963576615.1. Taxonomy (NCBI): domain Eukaryota; kingdom Metazoa; phylum Bryozoa; class Gymnolaemata; order Cheilostomatida; family Watersiporidae; genus Watersipora; species Watersipora subatra. The sequence goes on from NC_088713.1 coordinate 21,671,698, forward strand.
GTAGGAGTACTGAAATCGTTTAATTTTTGCCGATTTCAAAGTAACTGACATTTTAGACACTTTTGAGTACTTTGGTATTCTAACTGATGTCCAACGCAGTGTAAGTAAAGGAAATGACGATATTTTTTTCTAACGATTCTTATGAGGTTATTACAATATTTAATTATAAGTTTGGATGACTACAGAACAATGACTACGTAGTACAGATTTTCTAAAAATCTATATAAATATCACAACTTCTTGATATTGCTAGCTATGACGTTTTGAAATGTAAACAAAATTGTGCATTGGTTTTATATTATTACTATATTAATAAGATTGGTTATTCTAATAATATCAGTGCATTTTACTTCTAATATTGGCCAATAATGCATTTCTCCTATTGCAGGAGGAGAGATATAAACATATACACTAATCTTTTCCTTTCATTATTGCTGTTTGTTATTTATAATAACACCCACACCCAGTACATTACAGCTACCATTGCAGTTATCCTATTGCACTGCAGTGCCATTTGACTGCTAATATTGCATTTCTCAACCATCAGTACCCTTTCTCTTTTCCAATATCACTTTGGTCGTGGGTTGTATGATAGTGGAATTTCTAGTGTATTATATGTCCAAGTCTCATACTCTCATATACTCATGCCTATTTTGCAGCAATGACATCGGCAATGCTTACATTTGTGTTTTGCCAAAAATAGCCTCTTAACGGACATCTTAAAAAACTTCATGAATTTTTTTTTCTGCAAAACCAGTTTTTGCTTGCAACAAAATTCACATTACAGTTATTTGGTATCAAAAGATTCACCATGTCTTACTCTGTTGTAGGTGCCGAATATGTGGAAATGTGATTACAAGCTCTTAAAATCTCAAAAACGAAAAAGCCGCAGTATATTGGAATCTCTTTATTTCTCTGACGTAGTCATCAAATTTGGTTATCGTCTTGTCACGTGATTTTCTCACGTGAATTGAAAAGCCAATAAAAAGCTCAATATAAAACTTATCATAGCCCTCATTTATGACAAACACTTCGGGTTTTACCGAAGACCCCGTATCAAATATAGATGCTTGCTACTTTACAGTTTTGTTCCGGTTTGGTCTAATCGGCAAGTCGAAATCTGATCATGTGACCCAATACTTCGCAAATAATTTCTGCAGCACTTATCGAATATCACAAGTGACAAACAGTTTCGTCATGATTATCAGACAATGATATGTACTCCTTCAAGCTAAGGCTAAAAAATTAGACGAATTTTTACGGTGAGTTATAAGATATCACTGCTAAAAGTGACAGCATTACAATGATGATAAAACAGGCACGTAAGAACAATAGATATGGTTTTATTGAATGCGTGAAGTGTATTTGTGAAAATATTTCGACGAATAAGGTTGCATGAAAATGTAAACAGAAACCATCTATCACAGCTACGTCACATTTGAGCCGTTTTGGAAAGAGAATCTAAACTACGGCGGTCTCGTGTGACTGCGATTAACTGTTCGTTTTTGAGCTTTTAAGAGCTTGTAGTCACATTTCCACATATTTGCACCTACAACACAACAGAGTAAGACATGGTGAATCTTTTCATATCAAATAACTGTAATGTGAATTTTGTTGCAAGTCAACTTTTAACAATAGCTTTTCTTGTAAAAACGTTAAGTTTTTACAAAAAAAAAGTATTGGTCGTAGAGGTATTGAGAGCGAAATAGGAATATTCCATTAGAGATCAGTATGTCGATCGGGTTTGTTTGAAAACAAGCGTTTTTGTTTCCGGTTTTTGTCGCGAGACTCTGTGAAGCTATACGGCTCTGTATGCATGTAAGCAGTAATGCGTATGCGAAAAGTTGTTTGGCTTTTATTAAAAAAATATTATGTTTCCTTGTGAAACTTTTGAACTTTGTAAGTCATTCGATATTATACACCTAAAGATTTGGCGAGTTGAAAGAACACATGTATGAGAATGTTGTTTAGCATGTCTGATTAGGTGTTTGTCAGCACCAGTTTTTAACTGTGAATAGAGAAATTTGGCATAAATTTGATCAATTCAACAGCATTTAATGACTTTAGCTTCATTGGCTTGGACTATTACCAAAAAGCTGACAAAATAAAAGCATGATTGTATTGTTACAAATATGGTAATCTATCAAACGTCACGGCGTCAACTATCCCGGCTTCGCTGAATGGAGCTGGTTGTGGTCTTCATTTGTTTGGCACATCAGTCCTGTCGATACGGAATGAATGAGAGCGGGTAGTCTATGCAAGCCCCCGAACAACCGTTGTTTTGCTAAAAGAAGTGACCTTACCGTTTTGAGAAAGAGTGAAAAAAATCTATTTAAATGTACATTGAATGTGTGTGATTCTCTTAACTTAATGTAAATATATCGTAATAATGAATCCTAAACCAAATGAAAGTTATAAGAAAAATGAGAAAGGTCGATACAAACCAATAATAGCAGTTACTTTATAGCACAGTTTCACATTGTAGGAGCGTCTACAGAGGCAATGTGAGAGTATGAAACTATTGGACATTACATATAATATCAAAGACGGAGGTAAGGCGAAAAGGTCATATAGAGAGGTATAAAGACCCATAGTAACTAATTAACACAAACACTCCTAGTACAAAACATCAAAATTTTATACCTAGAGTAGGAGAGAGTGGGGCACATTGAAACACTCAAATTTCTTGCTTGTTTACATCATTTTAAATTCTTACCTCACTAACTAAAGAGCTTTTTAGGTCATCTTATTATATATCTTGACTGCATGAAATGAAAAGAACAGCATTTTAGGAGAGCCATGATTTCGTAAAAGTTATTGAGAGTTTTCTGCCGTTTTATTTTAATATCCAAGTTTAAAGAATTGCATATTTTCCTTGTACATCATGTTATCATCCCATGTTAACAGAAGTCAGTGGAGGCAGCTATAAACATTTTCTCTTCACAATGCACCCCCCCCCACTTCATGATATTACATCATCCTTGGTTGGAATGAACATTTTGGTTACTCATCGTCATTAGGAGTACAGTGCACCCTCGAGATATGATTACCCCGGTATATGATTTTTTCACCTTACGAAGGTAAACATTGTGAGATCTTCAACTCACCGTACAAATTTTATTTCACCATTCGAATCAGAGAAAAATTTCGCCCGAATTGAAATGTGGCGGTCGGTGTGGTCATAACGCATGTCGAAATAACAAAGACGCCGAAATACGGTTCGCCGAAAACATTTTTAGAACGTTTAGAAGAGACATGATGACCGACTTATCTCAGGTCAGCATTCCACGTGGGAAATTTCGTGTAAAATACACAAGCGAGAGAAAATATTCATTTGTAGCGTGATTATATCTTTTAATATTAACTTTTAAGTCAGCATACCTATATAACTACAAGTATTTATATTTAATTTGTTAGCTGTGAAATCTGAGACTGATACAAAATGAAGGAAAAATGATTTCCATGTCAACAAAGTTGGATGTCATAAATGAAAAGAAGAAGCCATATTGTTAATATTGTCAAGGAATATGGTTGCAACCAATCAACATTTGCAATTTTTATTAAAACAAGAACTCTATTAAAGCAAGCACAAGGAGGAGCTTACGACTGACGATTTTAAGGAGTTGGAAGGACATGCACACGATCAAAATTCAAGAGGAGCAACCCTTTAGTATGGGCGAGGAAGTAGAAGATAAAGAAAAACCTACATATGCAAAATATTTCAAGTGTTTATTTTACTGATGTGGACTGGTACATAAAAACGATGCATGTACGTATAATGTATATTATTATTGACCTTCTTGGCGTGGCATGTTTTTCATGTTTTATTCATTTCATTTTGTTTGATTTTGATTTTATGTTTCATTTTCTTGTTTAACCACGTCTTTGCAGGCGGGCCTGTTATCTACTATGTAAATACAATTTATCGTAAGTAGTAACTCATATATAACTAGCTACTCAAGATAGTTGACGCATCCACATTACTTTCTGGAACTTGCTAAAGCCCTGCCCTCTAGGGTATAAATACGTACAAATTTGGTATGTATGGTTACATTGATTTTTGTGCAAATTTCATACAAGACAAACTACTGTACCACCTTCTCTGGATCCTTTTACAAGCGTTAGCTAGCTAGCAATTTTTTTGCATTGCACCAGCATTTTTTTCTTTCGAACTAGTAAAAAAATTGGACAGGATTAGACACCTTCTTATAGCCTGCTAAAATAATTCCATTTCAATGTATTAAATTTATTTTCAAGTGTACAGCAACACAATTAGCATTGATACGTTTTTGCCTCCTCTCTGCTTTACTCGCTACACGTACCCACTAAAGTAACGTTATTTCAAAGGAAGGTACGTCCTGTAAGTATATTAATGGCATGCTTCTGTCATGTAGTGACAATGCTTGGTAGTGTTCTCTAGTAGAGAAACACACCACCAGGACTAGGTTTTGATAAGCTACTTTGGGTGGTCCTAATACTTATCAAGGGCTTCTTCTGGAACTGTCAGATTAACCTGAAGGGATATATTTTTGCAACACGTCCAGTCTGACAGAGCCAGGTAGCCATTTCACTTGTCCAATGTGCGAAGAACAGAAGTGGATCTTTAACATGCCCACGTTGTCAGTGTGATACACGGGGCCTCCAAGTTAAGGTCTAGATCCAAAAGACCCAGCAATTTAGGGTTGAAAGCTTGCTGAAAGTTTTTTGTCAGATTGGCATTAAGCAGGGCTCAAACCACTAACCCCATGGTTGACAGTCAAAAACGATACCACTAAGCCATACCTGACACCCTTTACTGTACGTCCTGTAAAGTAAATAAATTTTATTTTTCTCTTTGGTAGCCATTAAATAGTCAAGTGTGCGAGAGGTTGCTTTCGATAACCTCAGCACCGCTCAGCCTTTCTCATTGAATTAAGTTGAAAAAAGGTTTCAACCAGACACGCTAAATTTTATAGTGTAAGTGACGCCAGAAACTGATGAAGGATAACATTTCGTGATAAAAAGTTGAAATTCAGTAAAATAGTTCAAAATTCATACTAAAACTTAGTTTTAAGTGTGAGTTTAGCAAGCTAAACAAGTTCAAACAAGTTTAGCAAGCTAAGCTTATTTAAAGTGAATTTAAAGTTTACGTTATGCATACCTTTTGAAGGTAAGAACTCCTTACCGTACGTACTGCATTTGGTACACATAATTTTGCATTTTATCGCAGATCATAACCATTAAAATACACACAATACAGTTACTGTAGATAGCTATAATTATTAAATTTAACATACTATTTTGTTGCTAATACACTTTTTTTTTTTAAATTTTGACGATTTTTACCAGGGGATGATGTTTGCATTATATAATTTCAATGGTTGCTATACCCCTATATTTGAACTTTTCACCATCCGATGCCAACCCTGGAATAAATCAACACCGTATCTCGGGGTGCACTATTTGAAACACAAAGGGTATGGGGAAAGTTGCAACACTTAAAGATAAGAATAGAGGGGCAAGTTGAAAAAATGTCGCAACTTGCCCCTCTATTATTATAGAGGGAACAGCTCGAGTAGCATTGAAACTGCTGTTTGATACACCTCGATGACAGAGCTAAAAGTTAATCCTCACGATGAACCCCTAATTTCTGGACAATATTCATGACTGCAAAGACTAACAAATAGAAAGAAAAGTTTGATCTTTATATCAAAACATACCGTACTTTTCGGACTACTAGCCGCTACTTTTTTCTGATGATTTGAGCCATGTGGCTTATATAAGGGTGCGGCCATTCTGTTGTGGCTTTTTCTTTCACCGCTGGGGCGCATTAACCGAAATCTTCGGTTAATGCACCTCTAGCGGTAAAAGAAAAAACGAAACAATGCCTAACGGTACTGTTTCACTAGGCACTGGGTTAAAAAGCGCCAGCCAATACAAAAAAGTGCCGTTAGACACTGTTGCGTTTTAAACAGCAAAGTTGCTGCCGTGTTAAAAAGCAGCATATTGAGTTCTGCGGCCTATACAAAGGTGCGGCTTATGTATTGTTTTATTATCATTTTTTGGAAAATAAAGCAGATGCGGATTATATAGGAGTGCAGTTTATAGTCCGAAAAGTACGGTATATATGTTTTGCTTTACTGTGGAAGTTTGTTTGTCATGATTGTTATACACAGTATTTGGAGGTTCATACTTTTTGCAAATTTTTCTTGCTTAGATAATTAGTGGAAATTTGAATTGTGTGGCTGAAAATAAGTTCAAGAAAACACAATTCTAAAACTAAAATTTACTATGAAAACCAAGAATTTTTCAATGTGCCCCATAGTGTTTCAACTTACAAACCCCCCCCCCATACCGGGGCCCGTTGACACACCAATTATGCAATTAGTACTTTTGTGATATTTTCCAAAGTATACAACCAGCAGAATTGGCATTTGGCATACATATGTAAAACATATTTTTGCATCCTTTGTGATTGTCTACATTATATTCCAATATTCTAAGAAAATATTATGTCCAAAGATGTATTTTTGCTGCAATCTGCCCCGCTCTCCCTTACCTATTATAAATTAGTAACAAAATAGTACATTAACCATACTAACTATAGTTACCTACTGTAACTTTAGTGTATTTAGTGATTATGATCGACTTATGATTATGGTTATCATTCTTCTTTCTTTAATGTCGTTATCAATTTTAGGACCCAAAAACTAAATATATGTTACATATGTAGTTATGGGGGTCCTCCCATGTTTTTTGACAATTTTGACGACCCCATGACAGGGATATTTGAAAAGTGACAGACGAGACGACAATGATCGTGTAAGTAGGCTTACTGAAGCTGCGGCTACACGTAAAGGATTTTTCATTGGTTCTGAATTCTGACCGAAATGGACGAAAAACACAGATTTACTTGGCCGAAATTCACAGAATTATCTGAGCTGTGCATGCTCACCGAAATCGTCAACGAAACGCTAAACAAATTATTAGTGAGCACAATTCTAGCAGCTTTAGCAATTAGTATAGTCCAAGACACGTAATACGACACACAATAAAAGTACGAAGGCAATTCAACATAGTACACACGATGTAACTGCTTAGCTTGCGCTAAGCTCAATTCGTTCATTTCGTGGTTTCGGTCAGAACCAACGAAAAATTTGTTACGCATGGCCAGACCTTTACTAACTTAATATTTGTCCATAAATCAACACGATCAAACGAAACTTCAATAGTTTCGATTTGAAGCATCTGGCCCAGCATTTATAGACTGCCAGGTAATTTAGGTAAACAGCAATGAAATGCCATGACACACTGACAGCAAATCCGTTTCCAAGTCTATGACTGACAATGATTATTAAAGACAATTTCGGTCTACTTTCAGTTAAAAAAGTGTAGCCCTAAAAACCTAAGACGGCTTTCACTCTTCGCGGAGTAATCAGCAACGCTCCCAAACATCACTAATAAGTTTGTGAAGGTCGCTGGTTGAGCCATGCTTTTGATTAGCAGAAGTTCAAGCTGAGCAAGTTTCAGGTTTTCAACGCAACCCAATGCCACCAGAATGGATATTCATATTAAAATAATGAATGTGAAGGAAGAGGTTGTTTTGGTTACCAACTTAAAAAAGGTGACGACAGTGATTTTAAAAGTGACTATTTTGACGACAACTTTGTGTGGTAGGACCCCCATATGATGTCATATGATTATGTATACTGAATTAAAGAATATAGTAAATATTATACTAAATGCTAAAAGAAGGAACGATAGATTTTCACTGTTGCTTAGTTTTTAATAATTTTCGTTTCACTCACACAATATCAAGCATTTACGAAACATGAAGAATGCTGAACTGAAAAGTGAGATTCGTATCTCTTCCAGCCATTGTGGATGGAATTTTAGAAAATAACATACTGGCATCTTCGTTACTCTGATGTATTCAGCACACCGACAGCCAATTTTGAGTTTCGAGAGAAACTTCGTGTTGATGTCGCTTGGCGAAAAAAAAATTCTATGGTAGTGACGGATGCGTCACTATCATAGAATTTATCACGTTTTAGCGTCGTGTTCCACAACGTAAAACAAAAAAATCATATAACAGAGGCAACCTAGCCCGGGACCGCACTGTATATTCCTGCAAGTCAGTAAAATAGGGTGTCACATTATTGCTGTGCTACCGAACTCATTAGTGTCGTATGACTATCATGTGGTACTTTTGTCGCATGCATTTGCATCCCGATGAGATGTGACAAAATCGTCGATATATCATAGATCAATAGGTCTTGTTAAAAATTGTTTGAAGTTTTAGATAGATAAGATGTTATATTATGACATACTAAAACTTAAGAAAGTTTAAAAACTCTGAAAAGCTCACTAAATTTTAAGCAAAGAGTTTCATAAAAGTCACAGCCATTTTTTTTAAATCTAATTTTTATTTCGCAGAAATTCCCATTTCGCAGGTGAGTTGTGAACATAACAACTGCAAAGTGAAAGGGTTTACCATAAATCAATATTTTAATGCCTCTTCTGTATACTTTAAAATCATCTAAAAAGTTCAAATTGAGCAGGCATAGATATGAGAAAATGGTTCAATTTGAAAGTCAAGTAGAAAGCTCTGCATACTACCAAGCCAATATTGTATTGATACAAACCAAAAATACCACAGCTGCTGTACAGCCAAGAATAAATTAAACTGTTAGGATTAGTTTTTTCTATTTGAAGGGCCATAGGGGTGAGTTTGGGACGACCTTGGAACAGATTAGGCTATCAACATGTACATGTATTTACTGTAAAATCCCAACAACGTAAATGTTCTCGGAATGGATTATTTGAATTGCAGGAGCGTCTAGCGTATAGCAATACACTGTTCATCCTGTCGATAAGGAATGAGAGAATGAATGGAAATGCCAACGAGCTGGCTGATAATAATAATCAATAATCGATAATAGAATCTTAAACATGAATAGCTCAAGATACTTTTCAACTACTGAATGAAATTTAACGTGAATTTGAATAGAATTTGATTTGGAAATCTCTCCTTCATCTACAGGGAATCACCGAAACGCGATTTTCATCATTTTCCTATCCTGACACTGATTGGCACACACAAACGAGTAGGATTTGTCTCTGATTCTCTCCAGTCCTGCTTCGTCATTCCATTAATCTCTTACTGATCTCAGCATTATGTATACAATGTACCACACAAGCATGTCATATGTACAACTACATGTGCTTACCTGTATAGTAATCATTTAAGATGGTAATATACCTGCATAGTAATCATTTAAGACTGTAAATAAAAAGTTTAATGCTCTTCCACTATATACTTTAAAGCCAGCCTAAAAGTTACGTCGATTTTTATTTAGCAGGCTTCAAAATAAGAAAATAGTTCATTTTGATAGACAGCTAAACAGATATGTATACTACCAAGCCAATAACAGCATGGGTATAGTTCAATAATCATAAATAGTCACATAAACATAATCACAAAAATAGTTCAATTAGATTGACAGCTAAAAATATATGTATACCGTACTACCAAGCCAATAATGGCATGAGTAGTAACAATATGAAACAATAAACCAATCTTACCTTATAAGGCTATTGGCTAAGCTAGTTTGGGTACCAGCTGAAACGTAGCAGGCTGATATACTGCCACATCCATGTCGTCTATGAGTACACAGAGATCTCTCCTGATAGACATTCATTGTATACACACGCTGCCTGCCAATTCATACCCAGGGTGCTATATACATAGTGAATATACTGAAATGAAAATGATAATGAAATTAAGTGAGTCAATCTAATATATATAGACATTCATTTTGAAACATAAAAAGTATCTTTGTTTCATGAAATTATTTTAATCACAATTTTTTCTTAGCAGTCATTTACAAAATTAAAGATTTTCTACATTCTCACCTAAGAAACTTGTTAGAACCAGCCTCTCTTTAACTGCTCTTGTATTGGTGCATCGAACCGCTGCATTCCGACACAATTTTGCTCATGAATTCATCACTATCCAAACCTATAAATTAGTTTATGTAATGAGTTTTCAAATAGTTATGAATATAAAACAACTTTATGTAATTACTCAAGCAAAGCTTAAACGATGTTAATATGCAACTTAGTAAAAAACATTGAAACTTTATAGCGCTTTATAGATATAATTTATATCCATAAATTTCACTAAATTGATATTTAGTGAAAACTTATTCAAGTAGAACAGAGACAGTTTACAGATAGAAATTTATAGCTTTATATAACTTGTATCCTCAAACATTTAAACTTTATAGATAATATTTATTTTTAAACATTCAAAGTAAAGTAAACAAGATAGAACAACATTCTGAATGTCATAAATCTGTAAATCATAAAGCAGACAAACAATAGAACAAGAATAAGTATTACTGAATTTTAAAGTTTTAATTTTCAAATAGCTTTAAAAGTAAGCATTGACTAGAGCGTCACCTACATCAGCTATTATTATACTACTAGTTGACCAAAAATTTGCTTCACAAATGAGTGCATCTACACTGCTGATTAATATGATTAATAATGAGTGCATTGACCGATCTATATTGCTCATGAACGTGCAAATTCTCTGTCAGTCTCATTAGCTGGTTATTAGCTGGTTCTTTTTGAGAAAATAAAGCTACATCCACTCTGCTCTGATTGTTGGATTGAACTGGGCTGGCATTGTTGGCGGCCACCGGATTATCAGCTAGTGTAAGTGCAGCATTCGTCAGATATATCAAAAACATCATTTAAAATAGTAACATTCGAATGTTATTCAAAGTGAGACAACGTCAGAACATTTCTCATCTAAACTAACTTCATACAGCTTCACCTAAATGTAAATATTGAAAAACAAACCTTTTATAATTACCTGAGTATCGCTAACAAAAATATAAACTTACTAACACATTTTAATGTCAACCTGACTGATAGTGATTGTAGAAATATTCATAGAGTGACATAGAGAGCAGCGGAAAAGACTGAGTAAAGCTTTAACACACCGTAACTGGCTCAGTGCCAGTATTAGCAGTAACAAAACCAAAACTACATATGGAGTTTAAAGGTTGACTTGCAACAAAATTCACAATACAGTTATTTGGTATTAAAAGATTCATTATGTCTTATTCTGCTGTGTTGTAAGTGCAAAATATGTAAAAATGTTATTACAAGCTCTCAAAAGCTAAAAAAGGAACATTTAATCGCAGCCACACGAGACCGCTGTAGTTTGGATTCGTTTTCCAAAACGGCTAAAATGTGACGTAGTTGTGCGAGATGATTTCTGTTTACACTTTCTTACAACCTTATTCGTCGAAATATTTTCACAAATATACTTCACGCTTGCAATAAAAATCATGTCTATTGTTCTTACGCGTCTATTTCATCGGCAGCGTAATGCTGCAACTTTGAGCACTGATATCTCAAAACTACCATAAAAATATGTTTAATTTTTTAATTTTAGCTTGAACGATTGCATATTATCCTCTGATAAACATGATGAGCCTTTTGGTCTACTGTGATGGTCGAAAAATGCTGTAGAAATTGTTTGCGCCATATGGCGGGAATTGTAAGTCACATGATCAGATAATGTTAGTTTCAGTTCAAGCTTGATCTATCGCAAATAGCGGACACGCTTTCTCATATTAAACTTGTTAATTTCAATTCATCATAATGTCTAACGTGCCACATCGTGTTTGTGCAGCTGTCAAACCGAGAAGCACTTTTTTTCTTGGCCAAGAGCAGAGAAAAGATCAGACCTTCACCGGGCAGGGAGCAACTGGGTGAAGCTGGATGTGACAAACTTTATTTATTCGCCTGCTTACTCTTACCTTTGTTTTCGCCATTTCAAAGACGACATGTTTTCTAACCTGTTTGCATACTCCACATGTCACTAAAGCTTGCGAGTAATTTATTTTATGAACTACTTGTATTAGTAGTAGTAACTCGGGTTATTTTCTAGTATTCTCCTAATACTACTGCATTTATCTATATTTGATATTACAATGGTAATGTCATTTAATTGTAATATGATATTATTCGTATTTTATTTTTTTAATTACGTGTATTATTTTATTATAATAACAAAACTAATTCATACAGCATATCTATCTGTAAAACGTAATATATTAATCTATAATTGATAAAATAATGTTATAAGTTTCACGATTAATTTCGCCAAAATTCTTAACCCCACTCACTTATAGATATGTTATATAAAATAGTTATTGTCATTTTCTGGTATCATCGTTAATAGCATATTAATATTATTAGATGATTATTATTAGTATTAGATGATGAAGAGTTTGTGCCAACCACTGAAGACTGGGAAGAGTTTGAGCGCTATGTTGGCCAGCGTCAAACGCTCTCCAATTACATGTAAGATAGAGCTGAACTTAACCAAACTTGACAAAATATAAAGAATGTCCATAGAGTTATTACTCACATTTTTATGTTTACAATATCATGGATTCTGATAAGGTTTTGTAAAATCTGTGTCATGATTGCATGGCTATATATTTATTCTTTTTCTGATCAAGCAAATATGATATAATAACAGGAAACGATGTTGTACAAATCTTATTGCAAGTCAACTATTGTGTTGTGACTTCAGACCCGAATATTCCTATAAAGAGGAGAAAATAATAGTAAGTGTGACAGCACTCCAGCGACTATTTCACTGTCACGCCTGCGCCCTCCCCTGCTCATTCACGATGGTGCGAGAAGGCGGATGGGTAGAGTTCAAGGTTACATGTGCCTCCTGTCACCAATCGTACACTTGGGAAACAACTGCCAGGGGGAACAGAGCTCACGTCATCAACTCCCTGCTGTCAGCTGCATCACTCTTTTCTGGCGGATGCCTTATGCAGAACCTCCGTTTTTTGTCGCTCCTGAACATCGCGATGATGTGTGCATACCGCAAGTTTGTGTTTTGGCAAATGCCGCAAATTTGTCCCGGTGAGCGACAGCCTCTACCTGCCTGCTTGGTGTCTAAGATTCGGGCTCTTTTCCCACCAACAGATGATGAAGAAGAGTTTGCAGATTTGCAAATAAGATTTGCGACATAAGCCAAAACACAAGATTGCGGTATGCACACAACCTTTTCCGAGCATTTGGCGATGGCTCTCCAAATGGAAATAGATTATCTACCAAAACAATTATTGAAAAACAATAATTGCTGATCATCAAAATAATCTCGATCTTTATATAATAAAATCATAAAACTAATACACTCTCTACTGTAGTAAGTGTACAAGCCAAATATAACAGTTCTCCTTGTGTTCCACGAGTTCAGAATATGTGTGTCCAACCGATGCATTAAATGTGTAACACAAGAATTGTAGATAACGCTTGACACATTAGCATAGCTTTGGTGTTGTTGGCATTAAATGAAAATCCAACTCACTATGATATCGCAGGTAATTATTCCACCCCAACTCAAGAGGTGCAGGCGCCACAAGTTCGTCCACACCAGGATGCATACACAGGCGTTCATGCTCCCCGCGGTCATGGAGACAATGCGCAAACTCAGCATCATGGCAGCACAAACATTCAGGAAGAGATGGCATGTCTTGACAGCGCTTGCAGACACCACTCTGTAGCCAGTGGTATTAGTTCCTAAAGAAATGAACAGATTCTATGCAACCATAGCTAATACAACAGGTCGATGTTATTCAACAGTATATCAGTGCAGCACTAGATTTAAATATTAAAATTATTAATGTTGTCATTCAAGAAAAATCTTTAACTATTTTTTCGCAATATGAAGCAATAATTATCATCATTAAAATTATATATATATATATATAATATTCGTTCTATCACACTCTAGCTAAAACTATTACTACTAGCTAACTTGGCACATAAGAGCTGGCTAGTGGCGGTGCTCACTTGCTGGGAAGTTTGATTCTGTTGAGGATCTTCTTCAGATAGAGCGTCAGGGTCTTAACTCTTCAGAATTTGACATTTTTTATGATCACAACTCAGACATGTGCACGTACGTTGAATTGTCGGACGGAATGGCCAAGCTGAACTGTAAAGTAGTGAGCATCTATATTTGATACGGGGTCGTCGGTAAGACCCGGAGTGTTTGTCATAAACTAGTGCTACGATAAGTTTTATATTGAGCCTTTTATTGGCCTTTCAATTCACGTGAAAACATCGCATGACAGAACAATAACCAAATGTAATGACAACGTCAGAGAAATAAACTGATTTCAATCTACGGCGACTTTTCGTTTTTGAGCTTTTAAAAGCTTGTAATCACATTTCCACATATTTGGCACCTACAACACAACAGAGTAAGACATGGAGACTCTTTTGATACCAAATAACTGTAATGTGAATTTTGTTGCAAGTCAACCTTTAACTGGAAAGTTTAACATGGAGAGTAACTGGCTATGAATAAAATTTTATTAGCAAAGCTATAGCATTAAAGCATCACAGATACCCTTTGAAGCAAAGTTATAAAATAAATATATAATTATAATATACTTGGGTATATTATAATATATATCCTAAACTTGGGTATCATTTATTAAATCATTTAACACACAAAATAGTCAGACATATGAAACAAATACCAAGCATAAATGATGGTGGTCGAGAACCAAAGCGTTCAAGAACCGAGGTTTGACTGTACAATATTACAATATTTAATAATATATACAATATCTAGTATTCAAATAATAAATGCATAATCGTTTTTAGGGGTTTTAAACAGTCAAAACTGCTATCAGGGCAATGGATAGTTGATCATACATGAATCACGCGAACCTTTCATTATTTTGTAAACTTGAAGCACATAAATTATATAATTTTTTTATTACATAGTTCAATACATCAGAGTCTTGGCTTTCACAAAATACACAAAAAATAATAAAACTATGAAAAACAGGGTGTCCAAAGTATGTCCTGCAATAAAAAAAAACACTTGGTGGCGGTTCCCACAATGTGATGTAATTATTATTTAACCTTAGGTTGTCGATCTCTTTCACTGCCATTGAGGCTGCGCTTTTCTGTGACAATCCGTGCTGTTAAACTCAGAGACAGCTAATAATTAACTAGGATTCTAGATAAGGAACAATGCCCGGATCGTGCTAAAGCCTGACCAATATAAACACATGTTCGGGTCTTTCTATCGAAAGGCAAGTTCGCTGAGCCCTTCATTGGTCAACTAAATATAGTTTTTGGATTAATTAATTGCTTTGTTTGTAAGCAATTAACCTTCTAACAGATATGGTTGCTGAGGATATCTTTTTCTCTAACGAGTTAAGCTTCCCATCATATCTCACATATTTTATTCTATGTTCAGTTTTGTGTTCAAATAAAACACAGGCATTTCAACAACCACTAAAATTCGGTAAGCGCGCCAACATTATGTAGAATGGTTTTAGCTGAACTCACCAAAACACGGAAGCCCAATCAAATCGTTGCGAGAAATAAACCCAATGAAGAGCTCAGCGAACTTGCCTTTCGATAGAAAGACCCCACATGTTCTGGGTTAATTAGTTATGCTTCAATAAATATACTATAGTTGATAAAGGTAATGAAATCACATTGATTAAATTGTGACCTGCAGTTGAGTGGCCCTAGATAGAGTGGCCCTAGGATTATATGTCAATCGCACTTTCGCGAGATCAAGCAATGCTTGAAATTAATTAGTCTCAGTCGCTACCCTCAACACCACAATAAAAAGAGAGGGCTAGTGCATAATATCATCGGGAAAACATAGTATTGTGCTTGGAATCTGAGTTACTTATCATAGAAATAATCTGTACATAGAGAGCTAATGACACTGATTCCTTTGTCATCTTCATTGGTTCTGTGGAATTGTCCTACCTTCGCCTGCCACTAGCGTCATTATCGTAGTTGATAAATATAAGCAGTGAGCAATGGAATGAGCGGTAAGAGCACACAACACCGAATATGAAAATTGTGACATGACAATTTTTGAGCCTATACCATTGAACATTTCTGTGGTAGAGCTCTGGGGAAATCCTTTTCAAGCCACTTTTGTAAACTCAATGTTTATTAGGTACTATGTTAATTTTTATCCTACTACTTTTATTAACTTTTATCATAACTATTATTAGTTATGATTTGCTTTGAGGATAAATTTGAAACTTTTATCAAAGATCCAAAAAAAACTTAAAGGTTGACTTGCAACAAAATTCACAATACAGTTATTTGGTATCAAAATATTCACCATCTCTTACTCTGTTGTGTTGTAGGTGCCAAATATGTGGAAGTGTGATTACAAGCTCTTAAAAGCTCAAAAACGAAAAGTCGCCGTAGATTGGAATCAGTTTATTTCTCTGACGTTGTCATTACATTTGGTTATTGTTGTCACGCAATGTTTTCACGTGAATTGAAAGGCCAATAAAAGGCTCAATATAAAACTTATCGTAGCACTAGTTTAAGAAAAACACTTCGGGTTTTACCGACGACCCCGTATTAAATATAGATGCTCGCTACTTTACAGTTTTGTTTCGACTTGGTCTAATCATCTAGTCATGTCACATCGTGTCACATCTAATCATGTGACCCAATATTTCGCAAATAATTTCTGCAGCACTTTTCGATTAACACAGATAACCAAAAGGCTCGTCATGATTATCAGACATTGATATGTACTCCTTCGAGATGAGGTTAAAAAATTAAACGAATTTTTACGGTAAGTTATAAAATATCAGTGTTAAAAGTGACAGCATTACAATGACGATAAAACAGACGCGTACGAACAATAGACATGGTTTTTTGAATGCGTGAAGTATATTTGTGAAAATATTTCGACGAATGAAGTTGCATGAAAGTGCAAACAGAAGCCATCTTGTTCAACTACGTCCTATTTGCGCCGTTTCGGAAATGAATTCCAATCTACAGCATTTTCGTGATGGCTGCGATTGACTGTTCGTTTTTTAGCTTTTAAGAGCTTGTGATCTCATTTCCACATATTTTGCACCTACAACACAGCAGAGTAAAACATGGTGAATCTTTTGATACCAAATAACTGTAATGTGAAATTTGTTGCAAGTAAACCTTTAATGTTTATAAGGTACTAGGTTAATTTTATTACACTGCTTTTATTAACTTTTATCATAACTATTACTAGTTATGATTTGTTTTGAGAATAAATATGAAACTTTTATCAAAGAGCAAAGAAGAAAAACCTAAAGTGATCCTAAAATTCTCAATTTCATTTTCCAAAAATGCAATTGGTTATCATTTAACTCTTTCGAGCCGTGTAGTACATCTCGGCAAAGCATTTGCATATGGCCAAGAGCTTTAGTAGGCTTCATTAGAATTGTCTTTGGTTAGTGAGTAGATAGTAAATCAGCCTATCGTATCTGTACTTAAACAAAAAGAAACAATTACCTACATGTGTTGGACCAAAAGAAAATATGTTTACAACCCATCCTGAGCATTGTTTTGCTTTGCAAAAACTTTATTTTTTATAGCAACTTCTTCTTAATGATGACCAGCCATTTACAGATATGGAGGTTTCACTAGATGGACTAGGGGTGATTTTTTAACAATAGTACTACTGAGAGTGATCATTTTATTTCTAGCAGTAATAATAATGTTATAAGCTGCAAAAATATTTATAAATCGTGCCACTCAGACATGCAGAAGGTTGGTTTAAAAATAACCAAAAATATGTCCGAGCAACAGATTTGTGGTATTTTTTATGTGATCAGCTGATGTAAAACTTCATGCTGATCAATTTGGTATCCAAAAAGTTTTGATAGATCATTTGGTTCAAATGTTATGAAGATTTATACCTAGTCAAATATTAGGTGAATATGTAATTACAGCTAATAAATATTAAATATATAATATAAAAGTAAGCAGTAAAAACTGTCATTACATTATTTCATTCTACATTAATCAAACAAACATTTCGTTATTTTGTAAAAGTATACATCTTAGTTATGATTTTTTTGGGGAACTATTTAACTTAAATTAACCTTCAACTTAAACTGTTAACTAAAGATCCCAAAGTGTTTATAAATTCTAAATGCCATCTACCAAAGTACAATTGCTGATCATTCGCTTTAGGAGAGTATCGTTCATTAAATTTGTAGATAATATAACTGTGCTGATTGACTGGAATGCTAGTAATGAAATTGAGTATAACCTTTTCTTATTAGCTCAGAGTGTCGCTGCTTTGTGGGTCATAATCAGACTTACCATAAAGCAGCAATATTGCTTTCAAAGATATCTTTTTATCACTGACTTTATACATAAAAATCTCTTGTTTGAGAGAGAGCTTGTGAGAAATAGATGAATATGGAGGTCAGGAATGAGTGAGCCTGGACGATTGGCAAACCACAAATTCTGCATGCATCACCACCATTACGACTATATTAAACATAGTTATTCGTAATTACAAATTTTAACAGCTTCACTTGAAAGTACAATATCACTTATTACTATTAACACCTGACTAATTGAAAATTAGAGGCTAAACAGCACTGCAAGTAAAATGACTACCTGCAAGATGAAATTAAAGATAGAAAAAATATTATTATTGGAAAAGATTTTTGTTACTATTAATTTTGTAAAAACCAAAATCAGAGATAAAAAAGTACAGGAGACAAGAGGGCACCTACCCGAGTCTTCTATATTCATGGTGACGGCTGAAGAGGAGCAGTAGGTTTCTGTTGCTTTGCATGCATCAGAGATCATGTGAAGCTACTGGCTTGTAGTATCTCCACATATTCAAGCAAGAAACAGCCTGTGTTTGGACTACAGAGGGTTGGTCTCTACAGCGGTCAAGAGAGTCACAAGATGTATCAAATGCATCAGTCACAAACTAGTTTATGTTCAAATTATCTTTTAAAAACAAACACAGCATTTCAAAAATATCTTTCAAAAAATTTGCTTTGTGACGACACATAAAGCGCGACATGATAGAATAATCGTTTTGCAAAACTCGATCAAATGCCCATGTCTAAAAATGCGTTGTGTGAAAACTGGCCGGCGTGAAGTCAGAAGAACAAGACAATGATAAACTAATACAATCTCAAATATTTGTGTTTCGATACCATATCTGTCATTTTAGGGTAGATCATCAATTTCTTACTGTTGTATATTGTTAGAGTTATTATATCTTTATTAATTAGTAATTGATAATCAGTCTGGATAAGAGTTGTCTACCCTTCTTCCCATGATGCTACAAGACCTTCCCATGATGCAACCAAGAACAGCACTTCCTGAGGATCTGATGAAATGCTAGAACGCTAAATAAATTACGACTGTAACTTTAATCTTTAACGATTGACATCATCTAGATAGTTTAGGGCTGGCCAGCCATTAGGTTTCATCATCAACTAACCAGACAACATTTAGGTAATTATCACAACTTATAACATGGTGGCAGCAAAATACATCAAGATTTGCTGATTGATGAGAACCCAGCCAAGTAATATATTTTGAATATCAGCTGATTAGGCCTGCTTCTTATTTGTTTTCCAATTTCTGTGTACTGCTTGTGTGTTGCTATGGATGGTTTTGGATTAACCTCACCGGCTGAGCATGGATGGAAATTTGGCGGAAAACTGGAGGAAATGGAGGAGGAATTTTGAAAATTATTTGGATGCAATAAACCTCATTGCTGGGCCTGCTGATGAAAATGGGGCTTGGCCGCCGGCAAATAATGCAATATGGAGGAGACAAATAGCTATACTACGACATTGCATTGGCGAAGATGCTGTGGAAATATTAGATCAATTTGAATTTGATGAGGAGGCAGAGCCACCTGAAGTTAGGACTCGCCTCCCTGATGTCTTGGCAAAATTTGAAGGTTACTTCAACCCGAGGAGAAACCTACTGTATGAATGGTATGTTTTTATGTCTTTGACTCAAACCGAAGGTGAACCTATTGATATGTTTGTTAAAAGGCTAAAAACTCAAGCTAATAAATGTGAATTTGCTGAGCAACGAGACATGATGATATTAGTACGCTGTGTGTTTGGAATAAAAGATCAGAGGCTCAAGGAAAAATTGTTGCAAAATAGAGACGTAAACCTGAACAATGCCATTGATATGATCCGAGCATCAGAAGTCACAAAAAATCAGTTAGCTGAAATGGCTAGTGAAAAAGTGGTGGCAGTTGTAAACAGAAGCAACGGAACAAGTAAAGGACCTCCTATACCAGCGCCTAGGAAAATTATTGACTGCAAATTTTGTGGTTATGACCACTTTAAAGGGAAATGTCCTGCCTATGGAGAGACATGCAATAAATGTGGCTTGAAAAATCATTTTAGAAAAAAGTGTACTGGTACCAAGAAGGAAGTAAATTCAGTCACGGTAAAAAGATCGGATATTGGGGTTAGTGACCTATTCATTGGAATGATAGCCAACGATAGAGATTCGAAAAAAGGATAGTATAAATCATACAAACTTTCACATGATTCTGTTTCAAAACAAATCCTTTTTAAAGTAGATACTGGTGCACAGGCAAATGTTTTACCATTGAAGTATGCCAAAGATCTGAAGGCTATCATACAAAAAAGCACTGCAAGACTTATAACATATTCCAATGATGTCCTACCAAATGCTGGCAAAACCACGCTAAAGCTAAATACTGACAAAACAGAAGATGAACTCGTATTTGAGCTCGTTGACGAGGATGTTGTACCAATATTAGGCCTTCAAGCATGTGTGGAACTGAATATAGTCAAGAGAATTGACAGTGTTAACAATCAAGCCATTTTAGAGGAGTATGCAGATTGTTTTCAGGGAATGGGCTGTCTCGAAAAAGAACATACTATTAGGGTAAATTCTGAAGTGAAACCAGTTATCAACAGAGCAAGAAGCATACCTCTGAGTATGGTAGACAAAGTGAAAGCTGAGCTAGACAAAATGGAAGCCAATGACATAATTGCCAAAGTTGACCAACCAACACCATGGGTAAACAGTATGGTGGTGGTAGAGAAACGAGATGGCAGTGTCAGAATATGTCTAGATCCAAAAGAGTTAAATAAAGCGATTCTTCGTGAGCATCATCATATTCCAACGCTAGAAAACATATCATTCAAGTTCACAGGAAAATCTGTTTTCACCATTGTAGACATGAAAGCAGGATACTGGCATGTTCCACTCGATCGCCAATCACAGCTACTTACAACTTTCAATACGCCATTTAGCAGGTACTGCTACAAGCGTCTACCCTTTGGGATTAACTCTAGTGCAGAGGTATTTGAAAAGAGAGTCGAAGAAGTATTTGGTGACCTTGATGTTTGCATCTATTTTGATGACTTGATTATTGCTGGTACAGACCAAGAAGATCATGATAGAAAACTCAGAAGATTGCTACAACGGGCAAGAGAGAACAACATTAAATTTAACAAGGACAAAATTCAACATAATCAGTCGGAAGTTAACTATTTGGGCCACATTGTGTCCAAGCATGGGCTAAAACCTGATCCAGAAAAGGTCAGAGCAATCAAGCAGATGCAAAACCCAGTAGACCGACAAGGAATTCAAAGGCTCATGGGATCACTTAATTTTCTGAGAGGATATATTCCCAATATATCAAAGGAAACTCAACCAATTAGAGACCTACTAAAGAAAGACACTCCATGGGTATGGGGCAATCAACAAGAAGAGGCTATGACTAAAATAAAAGCTGTTCTAACTAATGAACCAGTTCTGAAGTATTTTGACACAGAAAAAGACATTGTTTTGCAAGTTGATGCTTCTCAGGGTGGTCTAGGAGCAGTTTTGCTTCAAGCGAATCAACCAGTAGCTTATGCCTCACGGGCTCTAACTAAGACTGAAGAGGACTATCCACAAATTGATAAAGAGTTGCTAGCTATAGTATATGGGTGTGAAAAATTTAACACTTATACTTATGGACGTGGAATTGATGTTCAGACAGATCACCAACCTCTGGTCTCCATTGTTCAGAAACCACTTTGCAAAGCATCACCTAGACTACAGAGACTTCTTGTAAGATTACAAAGATACAGAGTTGAAAAGATCCACTATGTGCCTGGCAAATATCTATACTTAGCTGACACTCTGTCACGGGCATATCTCGAGGGCATCAGCGATAACATTGAAGATGATGTTGTCATGATTCACTCACTTCAGTTAGAAGAGTCCGCCAAAGAAGAAATAAAGATGCATTATGCCATGGATGATACCATGAAACTCCTAACATCGGCAATTCTAAGTGGTTGGTGTTGGGCTGTAAAAAAACAGGTTCCAATTGAGTTACAGCCATATTGGGGTGTACGTGATGAGTTATATCTCAGTGATGGATTGATTTACAGAGGTGAGCGTCTAGTGATCCCGAAGTCTCAGCAACGCCCATACCTCACGAAGCTTCACTCAGGACACTTGGGAATGGATAAATGCATCGAGAGAGCGAAACAAAGCATGTACTGGCCTGGCATGAATCAACAGATTAAGCAACTTGTAGCTGAGTGTCCTATATGCCTGAGATTTTCTAATAGACAACAGAAAATGCCGTTGCTACCACATGAAGTACCTAAGTTACCATGGAATAAAGTTGGAATGGACATACTAGAGTTTAAAAACAACAGCTACTTACTAGTGGTGGACTTTTATTCTCATTATCCAGAACTAAGGATCATCAAAGGGAAGACTGCCAAAGATGTCACACTAGCATTAAAAAGTATATTTGCTGTTCATGGGGTACCTATTGATGTAGTTGCAGACAACATGCCTTTTGGTAGTATGGCTCTACGTCAGTTTGCATCTGAATGGGGCTTTAACATTACAACTTCTAGTCCACGTTATCCCAAATCCAACGGTATGGCCGAAAGATACGTTCAAACAGTTAAGCAGTTCTTGAAAAAGGCAGCTGCTGATGAATCTAAGTCGGACATTTATCAATCATTGTTAGCCTACCGACAAACTCCAGTCCAAGGTCTACCTTTCAGTCCATCTGAAATGCTCTTTAACAGATGTATTCGCGGTCCATTGCCTTACACTAGAAGGACCTTAAAACCATTGATTCCTGACGCATATCCCTTGCTATCAGAGAGACAAAGAAGTCAAAAGTTAAGCAGTGATAGACAGGCTAGAGACTTGCTTCCTTTACATAAAGGAGAAGAGGTAGTCATCAGAACAGATGACGAAAATGAATGGAGCAGAGGACAAGTTTTAAGTAAAACACCACATCCACGGTCTTATATGGTAGACACTGGCACATCACACCTTCGTAGAACTAGAACCCATATCAAGCCAGTCCAAAGTATACCCGATGAAACAGATGAAATGACAACCATGAATGAACGAGCTATTCCTGATGAATCACAAGACTTAGCTCCCGGTAGCACACCGAAGAAGCAAGACACTCCAAAGTCAACGCAACGAACAAGTGCACGTAGCAATCGTGGCAAGCTTCCTTCAAAGTACGACTCCTACAAAATGTATTAGCAGCTGTCCCAGCTGCTACTTTAACTGTATATATGTTCTTTGTATTAATTGTTAATCGTTTAAAGACTTTATGTTTTGGATCTAAACTTCCGAGGAAAGGAAGGATGTTGTATATTGTTAGAGTTATTATATCTTTATTAATTAGTAATTGATAATCAGTCTGGATAAGAGTTGTCTACCCTTCTTCCCATGATGCTACAAGACCTTCCCATGATGCAACCAAGAACAGCACTTCCTGAGGATCTGATGAAATGCTAGAACGCTAAATAAATTACGACTGTAACTTTAATCTTTAACGATTGACATCATCTAGATAGTTTAGGGCTGGCCAGCCATTAGGTTTCATCATCAACTAACCAGACAACATTTAGGTAATTATCACAACTTATAACACTTACCAAGCTAGGAAGTAAATTCACAAGTGAATAATATTTAAACACGCAGTTGGCTAAAGCATGGTTGCGTAAATTTGTTGAACGATGAAATATTTCTTACTACATTGCAACGTTAAAAGCATACATTTTGGTTTTTTCTCACAAGCGCTATAATTAATAAGCAAATAACAGAACCTAACAGAGCGCAATAACCTATCTTGATTCAATTGTCAATTGGCCTTGCCTTCGTTGACGCAAAGAAAAAGAAAGTCTTTAAACGGGCTCGCGTGCGCTCAGCCGTGGAACCACGATTTGGCTAGATGCAGTAAACTCGCCCCAATCAATGTTTAGTTATCAGGTTATAATAATTAATAACCTGGAAACCGCAATGAATGTCCTTTGCGGCGGCTGTTAAACGACCGTCGCCATTATAGAAAGAGTATTTACCCAAAAAAATGTTTACGCAATGGCACGCGCTGATAAATCGTGATTGTGTCCGTGATATGTCGCCTGAACGCCCGAACCCTCACCCCAGACGATTCGGCTCATTTTCGTTAAATAACGTGGAGACAACTACGCAATCTCCTACGGTTGGCATCTATGGTTGCGATAACAAGCCTAGATTCAAACCTCCTTCAAACGTCATTAGTAGAGCTGGCATCTAATTACACAGGGCAATATCCAAAAGGTTCTTGGCGATATTTAGTCTATCTTCACAATGATATCCCAGGAATGGGACAGTCTCTAAAAGAGGCACCATGTGCACGCCTAGGTAATCAAGGCTTTGATTCGAAACGAGTGGGTTTGTCTACGTAGAGCCTGTGATTGGATCCATAGTCAATTTTCCTAGGGTTTTAACAAATGACCCATAGCCCACCACCCATTATTTCACAATTAACCCTTTTTGCGTTACATGTTTTATAGTCACCATAACACACAGTTTTACAGCCTTATCACTGCATTTACAGAAAAGTCTAGATGGACGGGCTTGCCAGTAAAGGGCGAGTAGAAATACACAAATAAGATTTTCTTTACGCCATGCGCAGTTAGCCAAATCAGTCAATCAGTTCCTTTAACATAAATCTATGCCCTTTTTAATACGAGGCGGTATTTGCTTTCACACAAAGGTCCTTAGTCTGTTTCGGCTATCGCTCCATCCGAAACTGCCGTTAACGTTGGTAGTAGTGATGAAAATTTAATATCTCTTTTTAAATTTATTACCACAGTTAGCTATTATGGATCACATAATTCATTATAATTAAGTTCTACATTCTAACAAGCCTTACTACGGAAAAGCCTTACTAACGAACCCCATACCACGTTTATGTATCTAGTTTACTAAAATATACCAATAGCATGTTAACATGATGACTGAGATAATATACCCCTTAAGACGTGAAATTTGGTGTGCACATGGTGCCTGTTCTAGAGACTGTCCCACCCCTGGGAATGATTTACAGCTCCCCAATATACAGCCATGGGGGCTTTATATCATATATCTCCACTAATTCAAGGCCACTGAACAAGATTAGGGTATTCAAAATAATCCATTGATTCTTGTTTCGTATTACTTTTTCTTCAATATACACGGGCCTGCACCATGTTCCTTCAGAATGAATTTATATCGTAAAACCTACGATGTATATACAAACTAGAAATTCCACTGTCATACAGTCCTTTTGTTGTAAAAACGTTAATTTTTGTTTCTGCATGAACTATAAGTATGGTTCGTTTATGCAAGTCATTCATGAATATATTTGTGTAGCATTTAATAGATTATCATAATATAACTTATAAACTTGCAGATTTATAACATACTAGAAATTCCCTTGTCATCCAGCCCACGACCAAAGTGATATTGGAAAAGAGAAAGGATACTGCTGGTTGAGAAATGCAATATTAGCAGTCAAATGGCACTGCAGTGCAACAGGATAACTGCAATGGTAGCTGTAATGTACTGGGTGTTATTATAAACAACAAACAGCAATAATGAAAAGAAAATAATAAATGTTTATATCTCTCCCTTGCAATAGGAGAAATGCAATATTAGAAGTAAAATGGCAAGCTGCTGTGTAATATACAGTTTGAAAGCAAGGATTACGTTAGCCTGTTTTGACAAACTTGTTTTTGCGAAGTGGTCCCCCCGTCGAGCGGGCGAGCAACACAACAGCTTGTCACAAGATGTACTGCACCTGATGCATCAGCTGCACTGAAAGGGAGTTGTTCTCTTCCGTCTATGCGGCTTGGCTGCAATGTTATGGCGGTCGCTCTATTGGTAATCACTGTTATAATGCGGCTAAATCGCAAGTATATTGTAAGTATGTATTAAGTATCTTGTATCAGCCCGACCATGCCGCGCACAACAGGAAGTCCCCTATGTCCTTGACCCAACAGCCTACTAACAAGTGGTATTGTAACATCCCCCTCGGACCCCCCACAGGTATATGAAGCTTAGTCAAACTATTATGCATACTACCAAATAAGCAATGACAAGCAAAATAAAACAAATGAGCGTTAACTACTAATATGTATATACCGAGTATTGTTATGTAAGTAGAGTATTGTTATGTAATCCACTGTTCAAGTGTCCAACTTATGATTGTCCGTGTATTGATATCTTGGCAGTCTACTCATAATTACTTAAGTGTCGTGGCATTCTGCTAACTCTTCCACTACGAGTCTTAGTTGGCACGTTGTTTGTTGAAGCTGACTGAGAAGGGTCCGGAGGCTCAGCAACAGATATCCCCACATCTGCTCTCTCGCTTCTCTCACAAACCCTTGTCTGAGTCGAGAGTTCAGCAACAGATATCCCTTCATCTGCTCTCTCACTCCTCACACAATTCTGACGATTAACAGGTATTTGAACTTGAGTCGGGGGTTCTGCAGCAGATAACTGATCATCCCTTTCACCCCTCACACAACTAGGGCCCTCTTTGGTGGCTGCAGGCCTCAAATAACGTCGATTTCGTCTTAGCATTTTGCCTCCAATTTCGACTATGTATGAACGGTCAGGCATATGCCTATCACTTTACCACCATTCCAGTTTCCCTTTCTCAAATCTTGAACATATACTGGTTGTCCTACATGAAGGACAGGTAAGTCTTTGGCTCCCACATTATAGTTCTGCTGTGCTTTGAAATTACCCACTTCTTTCTATCCACTACCTGTGTCCTACTTAGGATCTGGGGTATTAGAGACTGTATTGGTTGTGAAACCATGGCCCTAGTGCGCCTGCTGAACCATTTCTGTACTGGACTGCTCTCTGTAATGTACGAAGGAGTATTCCGCCACTCCAGTAGTGCTGCATATATGTTGTCAGCCTTGTCCAGCATGTTTTTCGCTATTTTAACAGCCGACTCTGCCTTCCCGTTAGACTGTGCATGATACGGTGAAGATATGGTGTGCTGAAACCCCCAGTCACGTGCAAATCTGGCAAACATATCTGACGTAAACTGTGGTCCACCATCAGAGTGTACTACCTCCGGTATACCATGTCTCGCGAACTGCTCTTTCATAACTGTTATCACAGCTCCTGCCTCAAGATTAGGTAATTTGTTTATCTCGAAGTAGTCTGAAAAATAGTCCACCATAATCACATAATTTTCCTGTTTTCTTGTTTGAAACAAATCCATACCCAGCTTAACCCAGGGCCTGTTGGGTATCGAGTGAGACCTCAGTGATTCTTTTGCCTGACTCCCTCTGTTGTCCTGACAGCCCTGGCACTCTCCAATTGTCTGTTTTATATCTGCTGTGATGCCGGACCAATAAACACTATCTCTCGCTCGTCTCAGAGTTGCCTCAATACCCTGATGGCTGCTGTGAAGACTATTCAGCACCTCCTTTCTCATGCTTTTTGGCAAAATTATTCGCTCTGCCTTATACAAAATGCCATTAAAGCTAGCAATCTCATCTCTAAAATTCCAATAGCTCCTCACTTTCGCATCCACCTCATCCTTGTTGTCTGGCCATCCCTGCTTCACCACCTGGCCCAATATCACCAGCTCTGCATCTCCACTGGTTGCTTCTCTCACCCTCTCTAATTTCCTATCACCTACTTGTGAACACTGTTCTGGATTAACAGTTTCAATCTCTAATGCTCGAACTTCCCATTTTTTTAGCTGAAACACCTGTTCCTGTCCCATATCTACTAAACTGTCACCCTTTAAAGGTGCTCTGGAAAGCATATCTGCTATCACCTGCTTGGACCCTGGGCAATAGGTCACCTTGACATCATATCGCTGCAACATCAATCTCATCCTCTGTAGTCTCTTAGGTGTCTGTAGCAAGGACTTTCGCATCATGGACTCTAAAGGTTGGTGATCTGAGTTAACTGTCACATCTGGGTGGCCATAAATGTATTGGTCAAACCGATGGCAACCATAGACCATGGCTAAGCACTCTAATTCAAGGGATGCGTAGTTCTTTTTACATTTGGTCAATCAGCGAGAAGCATAAGCAATGGGTTTTTTGTCCTGTAATAGTACTGCCCCAAGTCCAACAGTGCTGGCATCACACTGCAAAACAATAGGTTTGGTATGATCAAAATAACCAAGGGTTTCACCACTCAGCGCCAACTGTTTCACTTCTTGGAATGCTTTCTCCTGTCTTTGCTCCCACTTGAAGTCGGCCCCTTTGCCTAACAGTGCTCTCAGCGGCTCTGTAACCGTGGCTAGATTAGGCATAAACCTGCTAAGATAATTTGCAAAGCCTAAAAACCTCGGAAGCTCCTCTACTGTCTTTGGAGTTTGCATATCAACTATATCCCTTTGTTTTTTGGGATCTGCTTTCACTCCGCTTTCACATAAGATATGTCCTATGTATGGTATTTTTCTCAATCTTAATCTCAGTTTCTCTTTATTCAGCTTTAGCCCTGTCTCACGGGCCCTCTGAAGTAAAGTTACAAAGGTTTTATCGTGATCTCTCATGCCTCATCTATATTCTGTCCTCGGCCCACTATCAACACATCATCTGCCACAACTGCTAATCCCTCAATGCCTTCTAGCGCTACATTTAAACATCTCTGAAACTCTTCTGGACTGCTACTCAAGCCAAAGGGCATTATTTTCCATCGATATCTGCCTTTAGGTGTCCAAAACGTAGTAAGGAAACTACTCCTTTCACTCAGCTCAATCTGCAGGAAACCATCCTTAGCGTCCACCAACGAAAACACCTTGGCATTCTTCAATGTTGGTAACACATCTTCCAAAGTTGGTAATGGGTAATGATTTTTTCGTATTGCCTTGTTGAGATCAGTTGGATCTAAACAAACTCGAATAGACCCTGACGGTTTCCTCATGGCCAGAAGGTTGGAAATCCACGGAGTGGGTTTGTCCACTTTAGCTATAATCTTCTGTTTTTCTAAAGCATCCAACTTTTTGGCTAGATCTGCCCTAAGCGCAAAAGGTATTCTTCTTGGCCTATTCTAAACAGGTCTGACAGATTCATCAGCTTCAATATCGTACTCCCCTGCTAATTTACCCAGGTCGGTGAAAACATCTTTGTATTGTTCTAAAGCCCATGCTATAGTGTCTGATTCCTTTCCTTCTACCAAGTCAACACATTCATTCACTGTTAGCAACTGCAACAATAGGCATGAGTCCAAGGATAACAATGTAAGATTGTTGCAATCTATCACCTCAAACCTCAAAATCACTGGCTTTTCACTGTTCATAACAGTTAAAGCACATCTACCCAATGATAGTTCCACTGTGCCATTGTACATGCTAAGCTTCGCCGAACTCTTTTGCAATGGCGGTTTGCCTAACTGCTCATAGGCTTGAAAGCTCAAAATATTACATGTAGCTGCTGTGTCCAGCTGAGTCTTTAGCCATTTTGGAGCCCTAATTCCCTCAGCTTTGACTTGTAGGTTAGTTACCAGTTTACGGCCTTCGCGCTGAACCCTGATTAGCCATGCATCCTCTGACCCCGAAGACATGTCTCCTTCCTTCATCACCATGTTCACCTGATCTTCTCTTAGTTCATCGACTAGTTTCACGCTTGCTTCATTTTTCTTTCGACAGACTCTTGAGAAATGATTCATTGTGCCACAAGCATTGCATGCTTTTCCAAAAGCTGGACACTGCTGAGGAGAGTGTGATGTGCCACAGTACTTGCAATTACCTCTCGCTTTTGGTTCCTTCTTTATGACTACTGTGCTATCAACCGGTCGCGATGGATGCTTATACACCGCATGTGCTTCCTCATTCAGCTTAAGCCCTGCCATTTCTTTTTGTGTATCCTCTACTGTTCTGCAGATCTTTATAGCCTTTTCCAGATCAAGGTCTTCTTTTTCAAAGAGCTTTTTTCTCGTTCCCTCATCCGATAAACCCAAAGTGAGCGCATGCAAGATCCAATCCTCGGCTGCTTCTTTAAAGTCACAATACTCTCTTGCTTGCTTACGTAATGCTGTCAAGAATTGATCAACAGTCTGCTCACCTTGCTTCATTGCCAGAAATTTGTGTCTCGCTGCAAACAAATTTACTCTAGGCTTGCAGTAATCATCAAATGCTTTAACAACTGTTGCATAATTTATGCACTCTTCATCTGTCAGACTGAAATTGTCGTATATGTCAATACCTCTTGGCCCCACTGTGCGCAAGAGTATAGCCAGCTTAATTTCATCTTTAGCTTTTGCCTTATCGTTAGCTGCTATAAACCAATCAAACTATCTCTTGAATCTGGTCCACTGTGTCGCTAAAGTAGACGCCTCAGTTGTTTCTGACAACGGTTCTGGAAGCAATGATTCCATAATAATGAGTACTATGAATCACCGTAAATAGATGAAAGCGAACAACCACTATGCTAAATAACCTACACAAAAAAATTCAGGTCAAGGACTAAAAAAACTATATATATGTATATATCTATCTATATAATCTTCTTAATTATAAGAATGATACACGCAGTAGATGCTGTTGCTTATAAAAATGACACAGTCTACTATTTGTGCCTCTAGTAATACTGTGAGCGTCTGCGTAGGTATATCTAATAAGCTAGTAGTGATGTAGTCAATCAATAGCAACAATAACGAGTGCACGAACAAATGCTATGGGATGTATGTCTTTATGTATATATATCACCATAATCACTCTTCTACCCCAAATAGCGCTACTGTAATTGTATGTTGTTATAGATCGTTGACTTCGTTATGCTCCTACATAAGTTTGTTGACGAGATGATGAGTCGTGGTTGTCGAAGTAGCAGTAGATTAGTAGTCCATTCATTAGCTCCTTCAGCTCGTTGAACCCGCACTATTATTTATCGTTTTGTACTGTCTATTGGTCGTGAGTGTTAGTGAGACTGGTAATTATTGTTGCTCATCCTCTCCTGACACCATGTTATAATGCGGCTAAATCGCAAGTATATTGTAAGTATGTATTAAGTATCTTGTATCAGCCCGACCATGCCACGCACAACAGGAAGTCCCCTATGTCCTTGACCCGACAGCCTACTAACAAGTGGTATTGTAACAATCACAACGGATTTCGCTCAGAAATTTATGTAGAAAAAATAAAATAACAACGTTTAACCAAAGATCAGTCTTTGTTGTAAACTTTAAAAAACTTAAATTTAGAACCCAAACGCTTTCCAATGCTACAGAAATGTAAGTTAAATTCATTACCTATATCATAATCACTTGAAGCTATACAAAAAGGATTTTGAAAGCCAATCAATTGTGTTGGTAGCTTACGTTTTGCCAAACTTGGTTTTTTAAAAGCTTGTTGTTTATAACATTCCAAATCTGCCTAGAATTACTACACTGATCAGAAGCTTGTGAAAAATAGCTAAACTTTGCATTCTTCAACTTTGTGCTTAAATCATTTCTAAGCATGGTATACTTCCTTCTCAAATCAGGGTTTAGTGGAGCATTTTGTAATTTTCTATAAGCTTGGTATGTTTTTTTAATCATCCAAGAAGATCCCTAGTTATCCATGGTTTATCAGGCTTTATATGTTATCCATGGTTTATCAGGCTTTATATGTTATCCATGGTTTATCAGGCTTTATATGTTATCCATGGTTTATCAGGTTTTATATGTTATCCATGGTTTATCAGGCTTTATATGTTATCCATGGTATATCAGGCTTTATATGTTATCTATGGTTTATCAGGCTTTATATGTTATCCATGGTTTATCAGGCTTTATATGTTATCCATGGTATATCAGGCTTTATATGTTATCCATGGTTTATCAGGCTTTATAAGTTATCCATGGTTTATTAGGCTTTATATGTTATCCAAGGTTTATCAGGCTTTATATGTTATCCATGGTTTATCAAGCTTTATATGTTATCCATGGTTTATCAGGCTTTATATGTTATCCATGGTATATCAGGCTTTATATGTTATTCATGGTTTATCAGGCTTTATATGTTATCCATGGTTTATCAGGCTTCATATGTTATCCATGGTTTATCAGGCTTTATATGTTATCCATGGTTTATCAGGCTTTATATGTTATCCATGGTTTATCAGGCTTTATATGTTATCCATGGTTTATCAGGCTTTATATGTTTGCTGGAATTTATGTTACCTTCGATTGTAGAATCTTTTAAACATTCATTTAACTTTTTCATAAATTATGTGTTTGGTCTGTTCCCACGCAATGATAAATTGCTTTAGATAACTCAAATTTAACATCATAAACTCGAACAGTTTTTTGCCGAAGCAAAAAACATGGTTTTCTACGTTTTATTCCGAAGGAATTTCCATTAGTCACGGCTGCGACTACTATGCTCTCCTAACGAGACGCTCCCTATATATAAATATATAGTGTACATATATTCTCTCCCATATCATATAATGGAACCAGGTAGTATACTGCTCCCTATACATACATATATAGTGTACATATGTTCTCTCTCATACCATATAATGGAACTAGGTAGGAAACTGCTCCTTATACATACATATATAGTGTACATACATTGTATGTTCTTTTCCATACCATATAACGGAACCAGGTAGGAAACTGCTCCTTATACATACATATATAGTGTAGGCCTACATATGTTCTCTCCCATACCATATAATGGAACTACTGTAGGTAGGAAACTATAATAAAAATAATTAATAGGATTGCTAAGTTGCTAAGATAGCTTAGTTGTGGTCAAACTATAAATCTTAGAAAGTAATAGTGATAAAAATATAATAAAGATAGACACAACATGCAAAATACACATTATAAGAGTGAGTATATGCGGATATGTAAGGATAAAATGTCAAAAATAGACTTGTGGCCCAGCGTCCACTACAATTTGAATCTGAAAACGCCCTGGCAGTCACATCATCTAAAGCAACAAACAAATTTTCAGTGATAGAAAAATATCTATATTTTCCGATAAAATATTTTAAAACTTTACATAAGAGGCTTTGACTTGCAATAAGCAATCTATGCTTTTTGATTTATATACAGTTTTTATATGTACATGTATCTACTGATGAGTACATGCACTTGTGACAGTTCTCTGAAAACTTGAACGCTCTGATAACTTAAACACCTTCGCTCGGTCCCGTAAAGTTTTAGTCATCTATCCATGTTTGATTGCAGAATGAATAAAAAGTAAAATATCGCCATTTTATTGGCCTTAGCAACCACTTTAATTAAGGGTCAGCAAAACAGTCTAATAAAGCATCCTAGCCAATCAAACACCTCAGAAATCGATTCCTGACATGTACAGTAATTTGCCCAAGAAAGGTCATGACCTCAAAACACAAACGTCTAAGCCACATGGGCAAGTTTCACTTTGAGAGCCCGTTGCGCACTATATGAATTGTCGCATTTGTATTGATAATGGTACGACCTGTCACATACGCTATATGTGTTCCTCACGCACCGCATACCCTAATGGATATGCGATAAAGTGGCTACTTTATCTTTACTTTGATGATATTGTAGCAGTACAAAATTATTTTAATAAGACTGATTTTCAATGTAGGTTTTATTGTACAAACTCTGAACTTCTAGCCTAGTACTTATTCCATACTACCTTTATTATAGATGGCAGACAATGTTCATGCAAGCAGGTAGCCTCTTCTAGCTTAGTACTTATTCCATACTACCTTTATTATAGATGGCAGACAATGTTCATGCAAGCAGGTAGCCTCTTCTAGCTTAGTACTTATTCCAAACTACTACTACTTATAGATGGCAGACAATGTTTATGCATGCAGGTAGCCTCTTGTAGCTTGAATACTGATTATGAATTACAATATTTATACATTGTCTATTCAGATTCCAACCACTTTGTATATACGCATAATAACATGAGAAATAAACATTTAATTTAAATTTAAAAACAACCAGAAATATCAGAAAATATGATCTGACACGATTAAAGAAACTGCCTACTTCTTTACCTGTATTATACTACAATAAAAAATTCTCAAGATACTTTTAACAGTTTAAAAAATTTTATGAGCTTTATTAAGTTAAATGTCAGAAAAATTCATATCTTAGTATATAAAGTTTTCTTTGAAAGCCTCTCAACGCTTATTGTTAATTTGTTATCGATTTTTAAAATGACCTTCAAAAACAGTTAAGTCATGCATTCTTACATGTTTACAGCAAATGGTAATTTGAAAGATACAATGCATATAATTAAATATAATTAGATAAAAGATATAAATCTTATGTAAATTTTATTCAAAGCATCAATAAAGTGGGAAGCAATGACATGTGACACAAGGTTGGGTTTGAGTGAAAATTTCTACAAAGCAATGCAATTTTTGTAGTATAACAAGTTCAGCTTATTTCCAACCTCATATAAATAACCATGATTTGTTGGTAACTTGATTAACAATAGATAGAAAGTTGCTTTAAACTTAAGATGATAGACTACATTAAGGCCCTAATATTTTTTTGTTTGCTCTAGATGACAATGGTAAAACATGACATCTTCTATTAGCCTTCCGTAACCAAAGAGCCATAGATGAAAATAGGATAAAGCTTAAGTGTTTGTTGTGCAAACTGTTATAACAAAATATTACATAGATAATCAATTTAATTTTCTCTTCATAATGTAACTTAGAAATGATAACGGTGTTTCAAATGTGTCCTATCAATGATAATCCTCAGTAAGCAAATCACTATTACTTTTCAGTGAGCCTATCAATAAGGGTGAACATTCACTGCATGTGTTTCCATGGGTTTCCAAGTTGCATGCTTCCAACGAATTTGCATCTTACCGTTTCAATAGTTTGGAGTTGCACTATAGACCTTTTCAGTATGCATGATGTAAGTCAAAGCAAAACTTGTTAAAATAGACTCTCTTTTAGGTCACAGTAACTTTTTACTTCATGCGTAGTCAACTAGTTGTACCAAAATATAATGATTTTGTCATTTTCCTACAACTCCTTTTTGGAACATAAATTGTAATGTAAAGGTAAAAGGTCGCTTCGCCTGAAGGAACATGGAAATTATGGGCAACATTCGCTTTGCCTGTAAAAGGGTTAAAGTTATCTTCCCTAAATTCTGATGAGCTACTCAAAAAATACAATGCCACCGTCCATGTGAACGTCCTTTTTAATAAAATGCCACTGTAGGGGGAGGGTTGAAAAATAGAGTGCCACACAGTCTAAATAGAGGTTTTACGATAGTTTCATTAGCATTCTGGCTGATAATCTTGGCTCTGCTGAAAAAGTTGTGACATTGATGCAAGGATCAATATGCTAGATTGCTACAGCAAATTAGTGAAACCAGAACACCCTTGCCAATGCTATGCATTATCTTTCACTGACCAAAACACTTTAGCAGTGCAAAAATTCGAAATGTAAGAGAATCCAAATAAAAAGAAAATTATTCTGGGTTGCTAACAAATTGGTCCCAAAATGACACACTTATGCATAACTGACTGGGTTTGTCATTTCATCAAAAAAAATTGGCTAACATAAATTTATAAACAAAGACGACAAAACCACCGTTAAACTATTACATAAAAAGTTTTGGCAAGCAGCCAATTCATTCATCGATGAAAATCATTGCACACAAAAGAAGAAAAAAAGTTCATACTCTGGCTGTAACTAATCAATATTTAATAATGTAATAATTAATCATCTATTACTGTCTTGCTTGGATGTTTTTATTGCTCAATTTTAAACAACTGTGACATGTGAAGCACTAAATAAAAAGAGGTAATATCACCTCTCGGCGCAGAATTGCAAGTTTTGACACCAATACACAAATATTATGTGAGATTGAATACTAAGATTCAATTACAAGCTGCCTGTGAGAAAAAGATTGGGGACTATACTATAGTAATGAAAGGCTTCAGTTACGCAAACAGGATTGCTCAATCTTTCTTTCGAAGTCAAAAAGAGTTTTAAAAAGGCGAAAAGTGAAGGTGACAGTGAGTCTAGAAACAAGGCAAAAAAACCAAACCGAATGAAAAATTAAAAAAACAAACAATTTAGAATTAAGTTAAGTGTAAGATTAAAACTTACTTTTAATTGTGTGGGTAGTAAGCTAAACTCATTTAAAGCATGTCAATTACATAAGTACTGTTTTAGCTTATTCAGGTTTTTCAATATCTTGGCTTTTAAATGAGCCATTGTTTGACATGGTGAGACAGACATTGGTTGGTGTTTATAGGAATTCCCCAGAGCTCTACCGCAAAAATGTTCAATGGTATAGGCTCGGAAATTATGACGTCACAATTTTTATATTCGGTGTTGTGTGCTCTTACCGCTTATTTATCAACTACGATAATGACTCTAGTGGCAGGCGAAGGTAGGACAACTCTAGAGAACCAATAAAGATGACGAAAGAATCATTTTCATTAGCTCTCCATTTACAGATTATTTCTATGGTGAATAGCTCAAATTCCAAGCAGCATATTATATTTTTCTGATGATATTATGCACTAGCTCTCTCTTTTTGTTGTGATGTTGAGGGGCACGACTGAGGCTAATTAATTTCAAGCATTGCTTGATCTCGCAAAAGTGCAATTTACATATAGCCCTAGATCCACGGCATTGCAGGTCACAATTTCATCGATGTGAATTCATTACCTTTATCAACGAAAGTATACTTGTTGAAGCATAATCATATTTAGAAAGCATTTAAAATCATATATATAAAACGATGTGATAATTACTGCTATAAATGTTTAAAATGAATGAAAGAATCAAAAAAAGCAAATTCTAACAATCTACCGAAATCTATTAACTCAGAACATGTGTTTGTATTGGTCGGGCGTTAGCACGATCCCCGGGCATTGTTGATTATCTAGAATCCTAGTTTATTATTGGCGCTCTCTGGGTTTAAGAGCACAGATTGTCACAGAAAAGCGCAGCCTCAATGACAGCGAAAGAGATCGACGACCTAAGGCTAAATGATAATTATGATATCACATTGTGGGAACCACAACCAAGTGTTTTTTTATTGCAGGGCATACGTTTGACACCCTGTTTTTCATAGTTCTGTTATTCTTTGTGTATTGAATATAGGCTCATTTGAAAGCCGAGACTCTGATATACTGAATTATATGATAAAAGTACTTATATAATTGATGTGCTTTAAGGCAATTTTGAAGTTGTAGTGTAGTTGTAGTGTATTGTAGTGTCAAAAGTGTAGCGTACCAAATGTGTTGCTGTCAAGTCTCTCACTGTTAGACACTGCCGTTTTAAAATAGGAACTCCATACAGTACGATACACAATAATGTCACATGTTTCTGCAGATCATAATTACAAGACATTGTATCCGTTGCTTTGTAAGTGTAGGGAGTGTTTTAGAACAATTGAGAACATGTTTTTCTATCGTAATATTCTCTTTCAAGTGTTTTTGGAGAATGAATTAATTTGCATTAAATTATTTTAAATAAAAAAAATTAATTTGAGATATGAGTATTCCGCTCGTATAAGCTTGTATCCAAGATATAAATTCATTGGTGAAAAGAAGAGCTAATATTGCATAATTTTTAAAAAAGCTTTACATTTCAATTTGATTGACCAACTACAGTCGCTTATTGACTATTGAGTTGTTGTTGTCCATAACAATGCAAGCTGATTGTCCTTTTTAATCTTAACACTTAGCATTAAAACTTTGAGCTTAAAACTTCTAACTTAAAAGAGTTCTAATAATAAAACAATAATAAAACAATAAACACAGATTATAAACTATTTTTCTCTAATTATTATTCATTAGTGTCATTCAATGTAGAGCAAGAATTGTTTTAATCATAATTTTCTGAGTTTTGATGTTATGAACATTCCTTGCCTTTTTTGGGTCTAAAATCATCAGGTACCGCACTTTGCTTGTCCTTCCTCACAAACAGCATCTTCACCACCTCTCAGTTCTTTTTTCATCTAACTGTTTAACACAATAGTCTCTGATATAGGTACTCTGATATAAGGCTTCTGCTTGATACGGGTTACTAGTTCAAAGCAATAATCATCAATCATCGAATAACTTATCTCAGCATGTGAGTTATTATATTACTCGTGTTATTCATACGTCTTACACTAGTAGGTCATCAAAAATATAGTGTTGCTAAGTCCATTCCCATGAGTTCTGTATCACAAAGTAAGCATTTGTACATGTAAAAGTATTCAGATAAAAAGTTTGATTGAGCATGACATTGCATGACATGAGACATAGGCTTGCATGCATGGAAAAAACACAATGTTGACTGTTTCCTTTTAACATTTCTTACAAATATTTCTTACAAAAGAACCCCCTCCCCTTAATAAAACTGGTCATAGGTCAATGCAGTTGTGATTACTATTTTATTGATGATTTTGTCCACCAATCATAAATTTTAATAAATAAGCATGCACAACAATATCCTAAATTATTGTACTGTTAATGTCATTCATACTTTTTAAAAATGCATGTGTGAATGTCTTCGAATGCAAAATCTAGCAAGTTCACAAAGGTTTGATTTATGTATTCTTTTTTTTGACATAAACTGAAATGCAAAACGCGACAATCAGGCAAAAACCTTCGGTTCGAAAATTTCGTTATATGTTGTATTGTATTTAGCTTATTCATATCAGTAGTTATGTGAACATCATACAATGAACATAACAATATTCTAAACTGATGAGTCCTTGATCATCTCCTAGGGCAGCTCTAACACAAAATAACTCCACCTGGTTATTCATTGTAGCTAGCTATGTTAGTAATATCAATTGCAGAATATAAATGGCAAACGGCTTTTTTCACCACTTGTGTTGAAAATCACTTGTAAATGAACGTAAATGAAGAATCTGAAAAAATTGATAATGCTAAAGTAGTATGTAGAGAGCAGATCTACACAAAAAAGTGACGGATCCAGCGGGGGGATAGAAAAAGGGGGTTGCGAATTAAATTGGCTAGGGGTGTAGATTGAATTGCGTGGAGTTGAATGAGATGTTGGGGTTTGGGGGAAAATTGTGGTGTAGAGTAGGGGGTTGAATTCGAGGGGGTATGGATCCGCTCCTGGTGTAATCGGCGGATTATCTGTGGATGAGTCATCCGATTAGTGGGGGATGAGTCATCCGATTAAACGTGGATTATCGCGGAATTAGTCGGGGGAATCGTTGCGGATTAGTCGGCCGAATCGTCGCGGATTATCGGTGGATTAGTGGGGGGTGAATATCTGGGACATCGAGGGCTGGTTGGTTTTCCGGAGTGGATCTCGCGGATTATCGAGGAGAGCGAGAGATTACCGGATGAGTGAGGGGGTTAATATCTGGGACACCGAGGGGTTGATTTTCTGGAGATTGTTATATATTTGAAACATTGAATATATATGAGAAAGTGTTTATGTACAAAGTTATTTTTTGAAGATTTGATGTTTTTGTAATGTTGAAGCTCTTGAATGGTTAAGAATTTTAAGGAATTTATTTTCGGTTTTTTTTGTATATATGTAAGATTGAAATTTGTTGGAGAAATTAATATGTTGAATGAAAGATCAGTTTTATTACAAAATTATTCACTTTAAAAGATATATTTATATGTATTATTCCTTATTTCCATCATCATTTCGTTTCAATAAAAATAAAATAGTTTATGTTTAACTTGAAATATATGAAAATGTTCAAGTAGATAGGACACAATAAAGATAATATAGTATAAATGAAACATTGAATATATATATAAAAAAATGTTCATGTACAATCTTTAAAACGAAGTTTGTATCGAGTTGTTCATCAATCACTCATCGGCATCGGAAATAGCTATGATAGCAGGATCCTTTTTGCATTGTGCCGAACTCTCGTAAAATCTGCTTGCTTCTTCATGTCCCATGACTACTACATCCTTCCGGGCCGTTTTAGGGGTTGATGGGGAGCTCGGTGACGGCGGGTTGGCGGACGGTTTGCGAGAGCGTTGGCGTTCGTACGCCTTCTCTTTCTTTGCCGTTCCCGAATGAGAATGACGTGTCTGCAATGGAATTATACGTTATTTTTAGAACTCGAATATATATTGAGTGGTAGTATGATATAGGAGATGAGCTACGGAAGGGATGGTATATAAAGTCAGTTGGAGCTCGATAATCTCGATAGGGTTTACAGACGGATTAGATAATTCGGTTAAAGTAAGAACCTCTTATTATTCACTTCGACTGTAAACTTCATAAATTCTGAAATTATCCACCACTGTTATGGATCCACCACTTTTTAAAAGAAAATATTATGTTATTGGAGCTTCCGAGGACTCAACTTCACGTACTATTGTTATATGTGTTATCGAAGTATTTGACTTACTTGACAGCACAATAACATCAATGATTAATCACTGTTAGCTCTTCTCCAATCTAGACTAATTTTACTATGGTTGATCAAGTGTAGGCAAGCCGCCTGGTTTGTTCAATGATTGATTGAAGTGTGAGTTCAATTTATGGGACTTGACCCAGATCTTTTAGTGCAAGCCTCAACTAGCTAAACTCCGATGTTGATTGTTAGCAAATAGCAACACTTTATTTCATGAACCAAAACCTAGTGTACAAGAAGTAAAGTTCTAGAATATGAGAAAGATAACAAATAGTGAGAAAGAACTAAGTAGTATATAAATCTCTTACGCCAACGTCAAGCTTGCGTCTGCCCTTAAAGCTCAGTCTTACACGTCTGTAAGTGTCACTGCCAAAGAGGCTGAGCTATTAAAAACACAAGCTTTTATAGGCATTTAGGATAGCCTGAGGACGGGTATATAATGTTCGTATCATATACTATGTTGTAGGAGTAAGTCCATTGGAAGGAACACTGTCTTTGGATACGTCACAGGGGGTGCGCTGAGATTGTGGCTGGATGCTAGGATTGCGTAATATTGTCTCCGTCAGCACCGTAATATGTCATGGAAAAGTACTGGCTTAGGGTGATGGTAAGTTCAGTTATTTTTGGTAGTGCTTGGTGATGGGTGGATAGATATAATTACTCCCAAATTCCTTGGCGGTTTCCATAGGCGGTGTTGACTCATCAGTTTCCAGATTGATGTATTATAATTTTGACATTTCCAATTAGGGGATATTTTGATGTCTCTTAGGCGTCTTGATGCTCGAACGAAATATATGCATGTACGGTGGTCTGGCTACATTCCTGCTGTTATCATGTTTTCAGAGTATTTCCATACAACACTATGAAATTCAACAATATTTCTGAAAGATTATCCCAATAGGACATACAGACAGACTATGACAAAATAGGACTTATAGTAAAACTAAAACATTCAGACAAATTAGTTCGTTCAGTTGAACTAAGGAAATAAAAACATGTAATACTTACTGAAGAAGCAAATTCTTCCATCCTTTTCTGAGTATGTTTAGGGATATATCCATTTTGCTGGTGAGATATGGGAATCTACAATAGCATTGATTACAGTCAGACTACAATATACATTCAAACCAACTCATTCAATTAACTCCGAAGAACCAAATTCATCTGTTTTAATCTGAGTAGGGATATAACATACACTTTGCTAAGATATTGGAGTTTGCAATTGCAATGAATACAATCAGCCTAGAACACATAGTTACTACTCAGAAGAAAAGATTCATTGTAACATTCCTACATAACATCTAGATTGAATTTGTAGTACTTACTGTAAACCGTAATCTTTCGTTGAGATCTTGATAGAACTTTTCACGTAAGAGAAATCGACAAGCTTTTCGCTTCCGGTCGCTTATTTCCATTCCATGAGAGCAGTAACCCCATCGCTTCACACATTTATCTGCACATTGTAATCGTTCTTGAAATATCTTTTTTCTGTTGTCTCTGGTACTCATTGTGAAGTTATGAACTGAATTGAAAAGGCATATTCGCTCGAAGGTTTTATAACAAGTAGAAGTGTTGTCGTGGTTCATTAATTTTGTGATCTAATGATATATATAAACAGA
Source organism: Watersipora subatra (assembly GCF_963576615.1). Lineage (NCBI taxonomy): Eukaryota > Metazoa > Bryozoa > Gymnolaemata > Cheilostomatida > Watersiporidae > Watersipora > Watersipora subatra. The sequence continues at coordinate 21,713,784 of NC_088713.1, forward strand.
TTTCGCGAAATTCAATTTCGCGAAATTCACTTTCGCGAAAGTTGACTATATAATATATATAATGTGTAATTTCGCGAAATTGAATTTCGCGAAACTCACTTTCGCGAAATTCAATTTAGCAAAAGTTGACTATATAATATATATAATGTGTAATTTTGCGAAACTGAATTTCGCGAAATTCACTTTCGCAAAATTCAATTTCGCGAAAGTTGACTATATAATATATATATAATGTGTAATTTCGCGAAATTCAATTTCGCGAAAATCTGTTTACTATTTTCGCTTCATTGATTCTGTTGGATACGCCACTATTCTTCAATACCCTGTATAAGAAGCTTGCTCAGTGTAATTTTCCTTTTCATCACTTAGTCCTGCTCCTGATGCCTACTTATATACAGATTGAGATTTTGGGGCAATCGAGCGTTGATACCATGAGGCTTGTATGCTTCAGCTAGAATTCTGTTAGCCGGCTACTCGCGATTAAGTACGTTGAGTGTCGCTGTGTTCAGGCTGTCGTGTGGACAAGCGCCTTGGCATTCGACCTGACTGTTTTCCTAGGCTTGCCTATGGAATTCTCCTGTTTGGTTTGGCTTAACCATTCCATAACAGTCTCTTGCCCAGTAAATAGAGGGATGAGCAAAAAAAAGAAGACCCAATGGACAGATGGAGGAATTGTACTAAGGTAGGTATAAGTAAGTATTCGTTTTGAAGAGAATATAAAGAAAATGAATATATGTATTGTTTTGAATAAATGTAGTATGTATCATTTATTCTCTCAAAGATTGATGAATGATAACAGGGTTCTCTTTACCAAAAGTATTTTGTCATGATTTTATCGAAAGATTGTGTGTTATATATCACTTCACAGTCTTTTCCATATTTTGAAGATATCAGTTAGAATGTGATGCGAGTAGATTCTGGTGTTATTTGGATTAGTTGGGGGACTATTTGAATGAGTGAATTTTTTTTGTAATTATTCGAAATATTCAATTCGTTTGTCGTTCAGCTTTTGTCATTGGTTACGTCATATAGATAGCAACTGAGAAGTTTTTCAAGTTTTGGATTCCATTTTAAGATTCATCTCTTCTTGATGAACAGGAAAATTACATCAACCCAATGAGATAGATAGGGTAGAGGCGATACGTACATTCTCTGTTATTAACTAATAACGACTCGAGCAGTCCACCGTATTGTTGTAGTCAAAACAAAAACAAAAGCACGTGCTCTACCATCGTTGATGTATAGGATGCAGCTAATGATTGGATCAGCAAGCGTACGCACCTACTTCTGTTTACGTAATGGCTTTGCCTTTACAACCATAACTGAACTCTCGTCCTACCTCAAGTCACGTGATGTCGCCTATAGTCTGTCTATCTTATTGCGCAAACCTACCTTCACTTTATGAATGGTGAATCATAATCTGTAACTTCGACTTATAACCGAATAGAGCATTTGCAAAATCTCGAACACCACTTCAAGATATACTTATTTCAGAATTTTATCAATTGGATTTGTTATCAGCTCTGACTCATTTAGTCTCCCAAGTAGTTCAGTGTCAGCGCATGGAACTAGCAAGTCTACTAGTTTAATCTAATTAAAAGATCTATGGGTGCTTTACTACTTCATGGAATAATTCTCAATGTACTGATTACTCATGATGATCTCTCACAGTGAATGGAACTAGCAAGTCTACTAGTTTAATCTAATTAAAGGATTTATGGGTGCTTTACCACTTCATGGAATAATTCTCAATATACTGATTACTCATGATGATCTCTCACAGTGCATGGAACTAGCAAGTCTACTAGTTTAATCTAATTAAAGGATCCATTGGTGCTTTACCACTTCATGGAATAATTCTCAATATACTGATTACTCATGATGATCTTTCGCAGTGCATGGAACTAGCAAGTCTACTAGTTTAATCTAATTAAAGGATCTATGGGTGCTTTAGTACTTCATGGAATAATTCTCAATATACTGATTACTCATGATGATCCCTCACAGTGCATGGAACTAGCAAGTCTATTAGTTTAATCTAATTAAAGGATCTATGGGTGCTTTAGTACTTCATAGAATAATTCTCAATATACTGATTACTCATGATGATCTCTCACAGTGCATGGAACTAGCAAGTCTACTAGTTTAATCTAATTAAAGGATCCATGGGTGCTTTACCACTTCATGGAATAATTCTCAATATACTGATTACTCATGATGATCTCTCACAGTGCATGGAACTAGCAAGTCTACTAGTTTAATCTAATTAAAGGATCCATGGGTGCTTTACCACTTCATGGAATAATTCTCAATATACTGATTACTCATGATGATCTCTCACAGTGCATGGAACTAGCAAGTCTACTAGTTTAATCTAATAAAAGGATCTATGGGTGCTTTACTACTTCATGGAATAATTCTCAATATACTGATTACTCATGATGATCTTTCGCAGTGCATGGAACTAGCAAGTCTACTAGTTTAATCTAATTAAAGGATCTATTGGTGCTTTACCACTTCATGGAATAATTCTCAATATACTGATTACTCATGATGATCCCTCACAGTGCATGGAGCTAGCAAGTCTACTAGTTTAATCTATTTAAAGGATCCATGGGTGCTTTACCACTTCATGGAATAATTCTCAATATACTGATTACTCATGATGATCCCTCACAGTGCATGGAACTAGCAAGTCTACTAGTTTAATCTATTTAAAGGATCCATGGGTGCTTTACCACTTCATGGAATAATTCTCAATATACTGATTACTCATGATGATCTCTCACAGTGCATGGAACTAGCAAGTCTACTAGTTTAATCTAATTAAAGGATCTATGGGTGCTTTACCACTTCATGGAATAACTCTCAATATACTGATTACTCATGATGATCTTTCACAGTGCATGGAACTAGCAAGTGTACTAGTTTAATCTAATTAAAGGATTTATTGGTGCTTTACCACTTCATGGAATAATTCTCAATATACTGATTACTCATGATGATCCCTCACAGTGCATGGAACTAGCAAGTCTTCTAGTTTAATCTAATTAAAGGATCTATGGGTCCTTACCACTTCATGGAATAATTCTCAATATACTGATTACTCATGATGATCTCTCACAGTGCATGGTACTAGCAAGTCTACTAGTTTAATTTAATTAAAGGATCCATGGATGCTTTACCGCTTCATGGAATAATTCTTAATATACTGATTACTCATGATGATCTCTCACAGTGCATGGAACTAGCAAGTGTACTAGTTTAATCTAATTAAAGGATCTATGGGTGCTTTACCACTTCATGGAATAATTCTCAATATACTGATTACTCATGATGATCTCTCACGGTGCATGGAACTAGCGAGTCTACTAGTTTAATCTAATTAAAAGATCCATGGGTGCTTTACCACTTCATGGAATAGTTCTCAATATACTGATTACTCATGATGCTCTCTCACGGTGCATGGAACTAGCAAGTCTACTAGTTTAATCCAATTAAAGGATCCATGGGTGCTTTACCACTTCATGGAATAATTCTCAATATACTGATTACTCATGATGATCTCTCACGGTGCATGGAACTAGCAAGTTTACTAGTTTAATCTAATTAAAGGATCTATGGGTGCTTTACCACTTCATGGAATAGTTCTCAATATACTGATTACTCATGATGTTCTTTCACGGTGCATGGAACTAGCAAGTCTACTAGTTTAATATAATTAATGAATCCATGGGTTCTTTACCATTTCATTGAATAGTTCTCAATATACTGATTACTCATGATGATCTCTCACAGTGCATGGAACTAGCAAGTCTACTAGTTTAATCTAATTAAAAGATCTATGGGTGCTTTACTACTTCATGGAATAATTCTCAATGTACTGATTACTCATGATGATCTCTCACAGTGCATGGAACTAGCAAGTCTACTAGTTTAATCTAATTAAAGGATCTATGGGTGCTTTACCACTTCATGGAATAATTCTCAATTTTAAAGTGAATAATTTTGTAATAAAACTGATCTTTCATTCAACATATTAATTTCTCTAACAAATTTCAATCTTACATATATACAAAAAAAACCGAAAATAAATTCCTTAAAATTCTTAACCATTCAAGAGCTTCAACATTACAAAAACATCAAATCTTCAAAAAATAACTTTGTACATAAACACTTTCTCATATATATTCAATGTTTCAAATATATAACAATCTCCAGAAAATCAACCCCTCGGTGTCCCAGATATTAACCCCCTCACTCATCCGGTAATCTCTCGCTCTCCTCGATAATCCGCGAGATCCACTCCGGAAAACCAACCAGCTCTCGATGTCCCAGATATTCACCCCCACTAATCCACCGATAATCCGCGACGATTCGGCCGAATAATCCGCAACGATTCCCCTGACTAATCCCGCGATAATCCACGTTTAATCGGATGACTCATCCCCCACTAATCGGATGACTCATCCACAGATAATCCGCCGATTACGCCAGGAACGGATCCATACCCCCTCGAATTCAACCCCCTACTCTACACCACAATTTCCCCCCAAACCCCAACATCTCATTCAACTCCACGCTTTTCAATCTACACCCCTAGCCAATTTAATTCGCAACCCCCTTTTTCTATCCCCCCGCTGGATCCGTCACTTTTTTGTGTAGATCTGCTCTCTACATACTACTTGCTAACATCATCGAACTAAATGTAAGCATAAAAATTTGAATACAAACCTTATTCTGCTATTTTTGTTGTGCATGTAATGTCAATCGGGATAAAAGAAACTTTTCAAGCTATCGTGATGTCAGACTAGGCGACAGGGATAACAACAATTTTTATGTCTCAGCAGATGTTACTGCGCTGAGCTTTTACATTCCGTAACTTGGCTCCGTGCCAGGATTAGTAATCACAAATCTATCAGAAGTTTCATACAAGCAAACATGGGTGAAATGTATAGCCAAAAAGCAGTATAGATTTGCTACATATCGGTACTACTAGAAAATTCGCCATGTTAGAAAAGAGCTCTTCGACTAACGATATTGTCTCTGCCGTGTGAAGGTCAAGATATCCTATCTGGAATTTCCAGTATCGTTATAGAAGTGTCATCAGAATATTTGTAACAAGGATCATCAACGACATGATTGGAGTTAACAATAGCGCTTTTGCAAGTACTATAATTTTTCTGAAAAAACCGCTACACATCAACCATAAAAACAGTAAAGTACAACAAATATTCAAGTTTGTCAAATAGAACTTTGTAAAAAAGATTTTAACATCTTTAATTTTCGAGAAATTACCAAAAATATTTTATAAATAGTTTCACTTTACGCAGTTGGCTTGTTTATATATGTTACCAGTAGTCTTTGTCCATATATATACATAGCAGTTTATGTGAATCTTGCTGTTATCATTGTTAGAAAGCAAATCTAGGCCACAGCGAGGGAACGGAAGGAAAGTTGTAGATCCTATTGGAAGCGGTGTTTCTGGTTGAGTAAGAAATTTTTTGACACTACCAGGGCCGACTGCCTCAACCCTAAATGGAGATGGATGGAACTTCAGTGCAAACACACAAACAACATCAGTTTGGGTTTCCTGGTTTTTAGCGAACTGAATAAATTTTAATGTAGCCAGAAACACCACTTTTCCAATAGGATCTATAATTTTCCCGTAACGACCATGCGTGTGAAATGAATAAAATTGAGTCGAGATCGTAAATCTAAAATATTTCAGCCAATCATAGGTCGACGTAAACAAGCGAGCTAGTTTTAAACCACAGCATCGACAACGTGTCATATTAGGTGCAGTATATGCTGCATCCAGGCTAGGGGACCAGAAATAAGTAATCGCACATGTATTCATATTTAGTATCGGCCAGTACCAGGGCAGGGTTGAGTTTTTAGGCAACAGAAATTTGCTGCGTGCCAGGATTATTAGCAATGGCATGACAATATTTATTGTTTCAATAACCAGACAAATTTCAAATGTTAGTGGTAGAGCTTGCATCTAATTAGTAACACCAGCAAAATCCGATACTTGGAATAAAAAACATTATAGCCAATATATGATCTGATTGCGATAAAATGGTAGAAAAATTGAGTGTTTTTTGTATTATTGTCAGATATCAGTTCTGGAAGAAAACACGAGGACCTATTTTGCCAAAAAATCTATAAACTACTATGGCCTGTGATGGCAACAATATCTGCAGAAAAGAAATTTAATTACTTTGTCATCTTAAACCCAACACAGTGTTCACACTGGATCATCCAGAGGATGTCAGATGTTAACTGATGAAAAACCCACAAATTACTGTATCTCACCATGATAATATATACATTTATTATTTATTAATAAATGTATATATTATTAATTTATTATTCAAACATCATGGACTTCTACTCATCGACATTCAACTCATCAAAATATTGCATAAACATCGGAAGGAGAGACATGAGAACGGAGCAGCCATCCAATCATATAAAGAGCCTATACAGAGTAGAAGAGAGCTTCCATGCGTACATCCCCGAGCTACAATGAAAAGATTGAGTATGTCACAAAAACAATAATTGCATGGCTTGGGTTTCCAATTTTAATCTTTGTATTTAGCGTTGTTTCTTACTTTATGTTAGTTTTAAGTTTTACGTTCTATGTTAAATTTTTTGTGTTATGCTAATTTTATTTTATTGTACGCTCACAAACTCAAGAAAAACAGTTGTTTTAATTATGTCTCCATGAGATCCCATTTAATCATGGAATTACCCAAGGAGCTGGTGGCTTCTAGCAGTAAGCGGAGCCTCTGGAAAAATAAGCTTTAATAATTTTTTTACAGCTGAAGAATTTTTTTTAAATAAGACATTTAAAAAACAAAGAACAAAGCAAAATACTTACCCCAGAATGTTTCTAGATTTAAAAAAATAAAAGTTAAAACTAAAAACAAAAGAGATAGAAACACTTTTATAAATTCTTCACTCAGAAAATGACTAAGTTTTTCAAACATCATGGACTTCTACAAACAGTGAGCTCATGCGCTCAACCACAGCTGATGTGTTACGCTACGCATACTCAACAGTTACACACAGCTTTCAAAATGCTGACAAGAAGCCGATTCAAAGTTGTATTAAAGGAGCTGATAAAAGTGATTAAATTAGAGGGGGCCAGAGAGAGAGAGAGAGGGTGGCCCAGAGGCTAGGGACCAGGGAGGCCAATAGGTGAAATTGTTTAACCCTTTTACTGCTATTTTACCACGAAGAGATACTCCATTTGATCGAGTACTTCTACTAAACTAATATCATTTTTTGGACAATTTTGATTGTTTTCATTTTGACAAGATATACACTTTACACTACGAACTATTTGGATGGTTTTTTTATTTATTTTATGCTCAAGTGAGGTTCATTATTGCTGAATTTACATTTTAAGGAAGCCAGAGGTGGGCCAACCTATTGTTGATACGGCAACAACTACAATATTTGAGATTGCTTACAAAATTTGAGATTAGCGCCTGAGAGAAGCTATATACTGGTTATAAAAAAGTGGCTAACACTTATACACTTATACTACAGATAAACAAACATTGGTGTCCAAACGAAGCAAGACAACTACTGAAATGAAAGCTACATGTATGTATACAAACATTCAGGATAAGACAACATGTGTCAGAGTTACAAGTAGGTTATCTAACAGGTCAAACACAAATTTGTAGGATTGAAGTTGACAGTTGGTTAACATAGAAAACAATTTCTTTGCCTGGCAGAAAGAGCCACTTTGCCAGTTCGAAAAATTATTTGTTACATGAGAAATTCAGCCAGGAGTGCTATCTTACACAGCATTAAATAGAACTGCACCAAAACAGAATTACATTTCGTAAGTTTCATTTCATTAAATTTTAAAACTTAAATGTGTAGTTTAAACAATTCTATATATAATTTATATCTGGTATAATATTTTATTCAGGTATAAGCATATTAAATACTTTTAATTTATCTTTCTCACGTGAGATTATGCTAATTATACTCCGGTGAAAACATCGACACAGGATGGCATTGGAATTCTCATTTTCTTTTATGTTGAGGAATAAAGGAATTTTTATATAATCAAATTTTAAAAGGCTCTACTCAATTTCAATAACAAAAACACTTCAATTAGTGTAGCAGCTACTTTTTAATCATTTTATAACAGAAATGTCACCTTTTTATTTTTATGGCTCCATGATCATACTCATGAGCAAATCAGTTTAGATGCAATATTTTTAGAGAGCCACTAATAGTAGCATCTACAAAAATTATTCCTATTATAGGTTGAGTCATACAGAATACAGGTAAGTGATAATGGTTGATTGATAGTAATGAAGTAAACTCAGGGCAACCCCGAACCAGGCCAAGCAGAAACTGATGTTTGTTATATTAACTGAGACACCTTCAATAATTGACCACACTTTGACACAACCGGCGTAAGAGCAGCTAATACTCACTATATCACAGCCGATAGCAGACTATGTATAAACCAACACAAATCAAGCAAGAGCCGATAGCACAGACATAAGACAGCCGATAGCAGGCTGTATATATGAGTGCAACTTCAGCAAGAGCCGCCAATACAGAGTCTATATCACAGCTGATAGCAGACTGTGTATATACCAGTGCAAACCTTTGATTCTAGCTGTCTAAGTTACAAAAGAAGATGTGTTATTTTTGAATAAGTACATTATAGTATCATAGTATGTCTCTCCATACTAACCAAATGTCCGACTGAGTCTCAAACGCCAAAAATAATTATTTATTTAAGTAAGAAGAAACAAACTCAACAAATGATTAGTGGTTACGAGCTGTTGGAACTTGTAGGTCAAAATGACAGTTATTTTCAAAAAGAACCAACATTATTTGCCAGTAAAGATACAATATAAAAATTTGGCAACATTTTTGTAGTGCATTACATAATATGGAAAAAGAGTTAGTAACAAAACAAAGAACAAACGACTATTTTTTCTTTATTTTCAGAGGGTTTTCTGCTTTCAAGTCCAAGGTCCAGGGTAGTGGGAGCCTTAGTTGTTTTAGCGGGCACATTCTGGCCTGTATTTATTCTAGCAAGCGCTTTAGTCTTCGTTAGTCGTTGAATCGCACCATAATTTGAATCCTCTAGTTTACTACATACATGTGAGTCCAGATTGATTTGCTAGTGCAGGTTTAGCCTGTGCTCCCATCCTCTCTTCAACCTTCTCAATGCCACCAACGTCTAATAAGGATTTGTCCATTTGCTTTAGTGGTGGAAAGCGTTTTCATAATTTGTACTCGACTTTAATTATTAATTACTCATCAAAATGTTAGTAATTAATGGTCGCATTGTAAACAGCACACTAGTTGCAAAGTTGATAAGATGCCGCTGATGCTAGTTTTCATCTCTTTTCAAGTAAAATTAAACTGTGGCTCAGCTCAAAAGGCTTGTTTTCATGACGGCAACTAATTAAATTTAGTTGTGCCAAGTAATGAGTCGCAATAAAACATACATGGTTAACACCTGACCTTTGCATATCAGGAGCTTGAACTACTGACCTCTTTCAGAGTTCTCTCTAAGGATCGTTTTGTTAGTCAGTTTAATATAATAGAGAGCAGCTTAATTTTTAGTTACACAAGTTAGTTAGCACGAAACTAGCACCAGCAACCCTATTGATTTAGAAAAAGGCTGTACCGACTCTTCCCAACTTACGAACAAAATACGAACATGTACGATAATAAGCGATCGTCTTTTGGGCAAAGGTTCGTTAAGCGAACTTGTTCATAAGTTGTCTCAGTCTATAATTTGTGCAGTGCGCAATTTAAAGGTTTATCATAGTTTTTGCAAAAAGTTTTTCAAATAGCAAAGCGAAAAAGTTTTGCTCAGCTAAAAAGATTGTTTCGACGCTAATGACGACTAGTTCAGCAGTGCAGAAAATGAGTTGAGGTCAGCAGACACTGTGGAAGGTATTGAACAACCAGAAGAAAATATAATCATTCCATACAAAAGCAACAATCAGAACGCAACATGCCGAGCAAACAATGCAAACATTTTTGTTTCAAAAATGTTAATTTTTGGTCGGAATGTATTGTAAATATGGTTTGTTTATGTAACTTGTTCTTAAATAAATATTTGTAACATTTGATAGATTATATAACTTATAAACTTGCAGATTTATTTACACACCGTTCATATCTACATATTCATATCATTGTTCGTAACCGAATCTTCATAAGTAAGTAACATCTGTGTATAGATCAAATATATTGCAAACTACTCAGCCTTTAGGTGGCCTTGAAAAAGGCTACCTAAAGGCTGAGTATGGTTGCATATCGTCTAGTTGTAATCTGATCATGTGACCCATACTTAATGCCAAACAGCGCAAATTATTTCTGCAGCATTTTTTGGTTATCACAGGTTACCAACAGGCTCTTCATGTTTATCAGACAATTATATGCACTTCGTAGAGCTAAGGTTGAAAAATTAAAAGAATTTTTACGGTAGGTTATAAGATATCAGTGCTGAAAGTGACAGCATTACAATGATGATAAAATAGACGCGTAAGAACAATAGACATGGTTTTATCGAATGCGTGAAGTGTATTTGTGAAAATATTTCGACGAATGAGGTTGCATGAAAATGTAAACAGAAGCCATCTCTTACAACTACGTCACATTTGAGCCGTTTTGGAAAGAGAATCCAATCTACGGAGGTTTCGTGATGGCTGCGATTAACTGTTTGTTTTTAAGCTTTTAAGAGCTTGTAATCACATTTCCACATATTTTGCACCTACAACACAACAGAGTAAGACATGGTGAATCTTTTGATACCAAATAACTGTAATGTGAATTTTCTTGCAAGTCAACCTTTAAGGTATGGCCACCCGAAACGATTTTTTCGTTGATTTCGACCGAGATCATGAAATACAACGAAAAACACAGAATTATTTGGCCGAAATTCACAGAATTGTCAGAGCTGTGTATACACAACTAAATCGTCGACGAAACGCTTTTAATTGGCTAAACAAATTATTAACGAGCACGATTCTAGGAGCTTTTGCAATTTATATAGTCCGAGGCACATAACGCGACACGCAAGAAAAATACTAGCGCGATTTGCCATAGTAAATACGATGCCACTGACTTGATTGTGATTAAATGTTGAACATTATTACTTTATAATTACAATTATAAGTCTGTTTAAATTATAATAAGTTATACCTATTATAACATCTGTAATCATCATCTGTAGTCATTTCATAGGCTTTTACGAACTTTTCATTTAAAACTGTTTTCAATTCTGATCGCTGTTAATACGGAAACTCCAAAATAAATCTTGCTACCCTTCGATGTTCAAAGATGCACATCACCAAAGATAAGCACCTAATGAATTTATTAAAAAATAAAATTATATTTCGTAACATCATGTATAATTCAACATATGACAAACATTCCAACAAAAGATATTTGTGTGTCAACGCAAATTTAGTTTGTAGAAAAAGCAGTAAGGAGCAAAATGGTAAAAAAACAAAAGTTCATGGAGCCAAAATTAATGAGATATTATTTCAATGAAATAATATCTCATTAATTTAGGTGATGACAAAATCATCACCTAAATTAATAATGATTAAGTTTTAACGAAATTTAAATTTTTACTAAAATCTATTTTCTTATTTCAATGTGCTAGTTTTAAATTGTATATTGTATGTAAATAATCAAATTTGATTAATTAAATGTCTAATTTAATTGGACGTTTAATGTTGACTTTTAATTTAGACATTCTTTAATGCTGCTCAATAAATGAACCAGATTAACAAGATGAGAGAAACTACACAATAGAAGTGCTCTATAACCAGGCTAAAGGTCAAACTCTACATGTGATGGCCGGGAGTTGTCATATCATACGGTGTTTCAACTTTAATATGACATTTGAGTAACTCTTTTTCATGCTTAAAGCATCTATAAGATTAAAGGTTTAACTCTGCATGTGCGAAAAGGTGACTTGCAATTGAAGACTTTTTATGTGCAAAGTTTTATACTTCATTACGATATTTGTGTAATTTTTTTATACTGAAGGCATCTATGAAAAAAGACAGCAGCTTTTCTAGATGGTTCTATCAGCTTGTTATTTCCCTCTGTAACTTAAGTCAGCACACAATCTGTGCCATAAGGATAAAGGAGACCTTTTTATAGATTTAACAGGTCAAGGATTTAACATAGCAAGCTGAGGATAACAAGTGTGATGGCTGGCTAGATATCAGAAGAGGTCTTTTTTTGTTGAGAGTCATTCATAGCAAAACAACTTAGTTCATTTTTTTTTTAAACTAATGATTTATTTATTCCATGTCAAACTCTCAAACTTTAAAATCATTTTTACTTAAATTAAATTGAGAAAATTTCTATTAAAAATCTCAAGTACAAAATCTATTTAAGGTAAAAAAATATCCGAGGAAAGATCAATTTTCTAGCCCAAAGTTACCGTCAAAACTTACATACGCATCTTGGGAGACTTGTAGACCACCAGCAAGCAGGAAATTAGTACAATAATATAGTGTTAAGTTGATAATATGTATAACATGTATATTTATGATGATCAGAAACAGTTATTTTGGGTTCAAAAGAAGGCTCAATACTCTGCCATAATCTACCGCGTGAAAACAAATGTGCTTCTCCCGCCTTGTTCCTCATTTAGACAAAACTAGCATCATTTGCTAAATAAATGATAACTTGGCGGTTAGTCATGAAGAATTACTAATAAAATTTCTATAAAACTACATGAGTTCTAGCGGACTTCGAGGGCTAAATAAATAAGTAGTTTCACCGGAGTTGTCTCGCATCAGTTGAGCTAGATAAGTTATTTATATAGATATTGAAAATTTTCCATCTTCTCTATACTATTTAACATATTTCAAGTTATGCTTAAAAAAATTACTTTCAGCAACATCTCATGCACTAAATTGCCCAAAAGTGTAATTGCTGCCGCCGGCAAATTATTGTTCTAAAGTTCACTGATCATCTAATCATGTATGGTTAAAAAAACAAGTAACATTAACAACCACTAATACAACAAACACTAATACAGCAACAAACAAGTCCTCACAGAGCAATAAAAGATGGATGGCTATATAAACAGCTGATGCAATGTCAGGTACCGAGTAGACATAGATCAACAAATCAAAACTAACAACTTTTAGCAGGTCCATTTAGCACAAATCAATAAGACTTAGTTACACAGCGTTTTTCTCCAACCATAGAAACCATTTTAATAACTGTGAGGCCAGTTGCTGCCATTGGTAAGACCATGATGTTACCCAAACAACTTTACAAGGGCTAAGCTTGTTGAGATAACACATAAACACATACTTCCATTTCATAGCCCAACAATTATACTCCAAAAGTTTCAGGATAAAACATTCTGCAATAACTTGATTTGTTATCAAATCAAATTTCTTAATCATCTCCGTTGTTTGAAACTAAATTACAAATCACTTTGTCTAAATTGGTCTAAATCAAATCTGTTGCAAATTGACACAGGTCACTAGAAAAATATATTTTTTAAGTACATGTATTAAAGTATTCAGATATTCCAATCTCCACTAATGTCGATGAAGCTCTTGTATTTTGTAGTAGTAAGTACGTAGATGACAATAGCAGAGTCGTAAATGACCCGGACAGTAATTATATGCAGGCGTACTAGAGCTACGTCAAATATAATTTATTACCTATTACTCTATTGCAAATGATCCGCTGGGGCCCTTACTACTCCACAGAGAACCCGATCACTTTAGAGTAAAAAGCTGTATATATATATATATATATATATATATATATATATATATATATATATATATATATATATATAAAGTACATATATACATACATATAGTATACATATAAATATATAAATAAATTTATATGTATACATATATATATAATTATTTACGTATATATATATATACATACATGTATAGGTAAATATATATACAGGGAACAGGGGGCAAAAATAAATTGCAATATTCTGTGTTCTGCCGTCTCTTGGCTTATTGATCTCTTTATATATTCTCCTTTCTGGCAGGCTCTGCCCGTTCTTTAAAATAGCCGACTCAGTAGTAGGGCGGTACATTTTTCACCGGCTCGATAGTACATTGGCTGCAAATTGTTGTACAATTCGCTGACAATCTAATCGTTTAATAACAGTAGTAACACTAATAAATAATAACCAATAATTAAACTAACAATAACAAAATGACATTCCTCATAGAGCAGTTGAAAATGGATGGCAACATAACCGATTCTATTCAACTTTATTGAGACCAGGCAAGTAGCCAGCGGAACGATGCTTTGACATAGCGACACATAGTACCAATATAAGTTCATTAATCGAACTGGATAATAAAATGACTTCAGGGTAAAATCATGAAGGTGTAGTATGACATTGGGGCTCTCATGATGATCTATGCAAAATACCTGAAGTCGAGCAATTAACTTTACTAACATATTTATAACTCAAAAACTAATCGCATGATTATCATGAAAATTATTTATCAGTACTCTTCAGCCTATCTTGTTTCTTTCATCTTGTTAAACATATATTGTTTTATATATTGTATTTATAAGTAATGATATCATGTACTTATAATAAAATTACTTGTCAATATAATATTATCTCTAATTAAACAATGTTCTAGATAAAGCTAGAATATATAGAGTAAAAATGTTATACAGTTATTGATTATTATTGATTATGGCTAGTTGATTGCTTTATGATTCGCTTTTGCAAATCTTCAATAAATTTTGCTGGTTTCTGCAATGATGGTAATCTCTGCATCACAATTATCAATGCTTTGCACTTGTTGCTTTATAAAGATGTATATTTCACATAATATTCATTGATAACTGCTGGAATATGTCATTCTACTCCTGTATAGCGCTGATAATGCCTCTCAATCCATGACATGTTAGTCCTTGTTCTATTTTTTTGTTTCTATTGTATTGGTCAGACAACTCCCATGAAAGTGTTTCAGCTATTTACGTTGTGGTAGTGGAAGGCATCGACAGATTTATGTCCAAACCACTTTTGTGAAAACAAAATGACTTACATCTGAGTAAAATCAAATTAGCTGTCAAATCTATGAGTGCAATGAGCTTTAGTGCAACATTGTTAAATATAGTTCTAAATAAAAATATGTCTTCAAATTTAGAATGCAATAAAACATTGATTCCAACAAGTTGCAACGCGGACAATAATATCATTACAGCAATAGATGTCAACTGGTAGAGATAATTCTCATTGCATATAATTATATTGAGAGATATACGACAAGTTGGAGGTAAGTTAGCAAGTTTATTGTATCCAAAACGGATAATGCCACTCTAACCGAAACAGAGTGAAAAATATAGGTGAAGTTTGCTTCACCCTTAAAAGGGTTAAATTTATCTTGCCAAAATTCGAACGAGCTATTTCAAAAAGACACCGTCATCATTTATTTGAATGCTACCTCTAATGGACTGCCAGTATACGGTAAAGGTTGAAAAATAGAGCGTTATGGCTTGCAAATAGAGGTTTTACATGTATTTTAGATATTCCCCTTTGCTGCAGATGTATTATGTGTGGAGCATTTGCTGTACCTGCACGCTGTAAGCTGTAGCTGTGTTGTGAGTGTTTAGGAAGAAACTATGTTATGCATAACTAGTCCGAATCTACACGCAGTATCACTGCTGAATTTGCTATGCTATCTTTTTCCATTTTGACTTGTGATCACTTTGTGCACTCTGCTTGTTGGAACTGATTTGACTACTACTAGTTTAATTACTAGTGATGTTCCTCAGCTATTATTAGCAACACTAATATTCACCAGTAAAAGATTGTTATTCTATGAGTCAAACAATCGAGATACACGAGTAACCAAATTTTAAAAGCATAATATTAATGACAGAAAGTTAAAATAGCCAATAAAAGCCACATTTTTTTAACGGTTATCCATGTTTTTTGCTCAGTGTTGTATGGCTGTAAGTCTCTACAGTCAAATGGAAGTCATGACAGTTCATACATAGGGAGGACCAACAGTTGAAATAGAAAGAGCCTAAAGAAGAGGGGCAAAAGAGCCTCAGGCCATCTGGGAAAAAGCTGAGTCAATGGAGCTGCTCTCTTATATAGATGTCTAGCATGTGGGCAGTAGGTTGAGTGTTGAAATTCAAGGCTTGATGTCAGGTGTGTGGAGATATCTTGTTTGTGTAAGTCTCCAGCTGGTGTATATGATGTAGACATGTAGAGTAGAGCTCGTGATCAACTCCTGGTATCTAGGTTGTGCCTGACAGAGGATGGCAGATCTGTATATATGCAATCACCTGATTTGTCTCGAACACCTCTTTGGTGAATCTCTGGCAAAACGATTGACTCATTTTCTGATTCCCTCCACCTTTTTTCTGAGTTTCTAATTTTTTTCAGAGTTTTTTTCGGAGTTTCTAATCTGCTTGTTGCTGCTTTTTGAATTATTGGATCTTTTTGTGTTTTAGGCGTCATGCTGTTAGTGCATATTGGGTATGTATCTTGTAGTCTGGCTTAACACCTTGTTTGTATCTGATTTCAATGACATCTCCATACAACAGCTGCATCTTACAAAATTGTTTTTTTTTCAGTTTGTGAACCATTGAAGTTTTAAACTCTGACAGCACCATTTAGAAAGTTGTCCATTATATTTGTCATGCATGAATTGCTTAAGCCATTTGCTTTTTATTCTAGCTAGGCCTATTTTGATGCATGTAATATATTACGGTTAGGTATTATTGTCTTTCACGGCATTGGCCTAACTCGTTTGAGAGGAGGTGAGCTTAGTCTGGGCATGGCTTTCGTTGGGGATTGGGAGAGATCTCTCTCCCAATCCCCACGAGCGCCATGCCCAGGCTAAGGTGAGCTGAGTTGTACTGTATATGCCAACCTTAGGAGATAGCGTAGTTGTCTCCACGTTAATTAACGAGAATGAGCCGAATCGTCTGGGATGATATTACCCATAGAGCAGTAGGTAATCGAAGCGATATGACGTTCGGGCGACATATCACGGACACAGTCACGATTTATCGATTCGTGCCACTGCCATAATACCTGCCTGAACATCCGCGGATACGCTTTTGACCGTCACCTAACAGCCTCCGCCAAAGATATTCGTTGCGGTTTCCGGGCTGTTACTTATTATAACCTGGTAACTAAACATTTGTCGGAGCGTGTTTCATGCATTTAGCCAAATCGTTGTTCCATAGTAGACAGTAAGCGAGCACGTTTTGAGATTTTCTTTTTCTTTGCAACAACGAAAGGCATGGCCAGTTAGCCGTTAGCTAAAGATAAGTTATTACGCTTCGTTAGGTTCTGTTATTTACTTATTAACTGTGGCGTATGCGTTTAACGATGCAATTTAGTAGGAACTATTTATTCGTTCAACAAATTTATGCAACCATTTTGTAACCAACTGCTTGTTTATATATTCTTTACTTTTCGATTTACTTCCTAGCTTGGCAATAAATTGGTGGTCTAACCTAAAATGACATATTATATTGTTAAAACACAAATATTGATTACTGTATAAGCCTATCATTGTCTTATTTTGCTGACCGTACGCTGGCCAGTTTTCATACAATGCGTTTTCAGACGCGGACCTTTGATCCTATTTTACAAAACCATTATTCTATCAGATTGCGCTTTATGTTTCGTCATATAAAAATTTCTTGAGCGATATTTTTAAATGCCGTTTTTGTTTTTTAAGCGAAAGTTCTAACATAAATTAGTTTGTGGCTGATGCATTTAGTACATCATGTGACCCTCTTGGCTGCTGTAGAGGCCAACCCTCGGTAGTCCAAACACGGGATGTTTCTTGCTTGAATATGTGGAGATACTACAAGCCAGTAGCTCCACATGATCTCTTAAGCATGCAAAGCAACAGAAACCTACTGCTCCTCTTCAGTCGTCACCATGAATATAGAAGACTCGGGTAGGTGCCCTCTTGTCTCCTGTACTTTTTTTATCTCTGCTTTTAGTTTTACAAAATTAATAGCAACAAAAATATTTACCAATGATAATATTTTTTCTATCTTAAATTTCCTTTTGCAGGTAGTCCCTTTACTCGCAGTGCTGTTTAGCCTCTAATTTTCAATTTGTCAGATGTTAATGTTAATAAGTGACATTGTACTTTTAAAGGTTTGACTTGCAACAAAATTCACATTACAGTTATTTGATATGAAAAGATTCACCATGTCTTACTCTGTTGTGTTGTAGGTGCGAAATATGTGGAAAGGTGATTACAAGCTCTTAAAAGCTTAAAAACAAACAGTTAATCGCAGCCACCACGAAACCTCCGTAGATTGGATTCTCTTTCCAAAACGGCTCAAATGTGACGTAGTTGTGAGATATGGTTTCTGGTTACACTTTCATGCAACCTTATTCGTCGAAATATTGTCACAAATACACTTCACGCATTCAATAAAACCATGTCTATTGTTCTTACGCGTCTATTTTATCGTCATTGTAATGCTGTCACTTTTAGCAGTGATATCTATAACTTACCGTAAAAATTCGTTTCATTTTTTAGCCTTAGTTTGAAATAGTACATATCATTGTCTGATAATCATGACGAGCCTGTTGGTCACTTGTGATAATCGAAAAGTGCTGCAGACATTATTTCCGAAGTATTGGGTCACATGATTAGATTACGACTTGCCGAATAGACCAAAACCGAAACAAAACTGTAAAGTAGCAAGCATCTATATTTGATATGGGGTCCTCGGTAAAACCCGAAGTGTTTGTCATAAACTAGTGCTACGATAAGTTTTTTATTGAGCTTTTTATGAGCCTTTTAGTTCACGTGAGAACATCACGTGACAAGACAATAATCAAATTTCATGGCTACGTCATCGAAATAAAGAGATTCCAATCTGTGGCGGCTTTTCGTTTTTGAGCTTTTAAGAGCTTGTATACAATGCAACAAATACAATTAAGTGAAACTGTTAAAATTTGTAATTGCAAATAAGTATGTTTGAAATAGTCGTAAGGGTGGTGATGCATGCAGAATGTATGTTTGAACAATCATCAAGGCTGACTCATTTCTGACCTCCATCTTTAGATATTTCTCATAAGCTCTTTTAACCTCTTTTCCCTTAGTTTGATATTGCCGAGGCCGAGCCGTAGGCTACACACACCAAATAAAAACAACAAAGGTCCACATAGTTATGAGCAAAAACAAAAGTATCCATCCAAATATCTCACAAATTCGATGAGCAGCACACACAAAAACTACACCAATCAACAGGACCACCTATCATGTCAAAATATTCCAAGTTTCAAGTGATGTCTTATACATCTCACTTTATGGTTTCTCAAAACTTGTCTTCAAGACTCTATTAATTTGAGACTGTCTGATTGCTGTTTTCGAAATGGTCGCTGTTTGCCTAGCCTAGTGTCCTGCTTCAACACCTCAGTAATTATCAGGGAAAAGTTCGGGAGCACTCAGCGATGCCCCGATAGTTACTGAGGTGTTGAAGCAGGGCACATACATTTACATTGTCCTAAGTTCTTTTACTAGAATAGAGTTAGTACAATAAGACTTTTTTGGACTCTCAACACCAAACTATTGGTGTCGAGAGTTCAAAAAATAGAAAGTACAAAAAAGAAAGTACAAAAAAGTCTACAAGAACCTTTTTTGGTTCAAAACTCTCAACAGTTTCATCATTTATCTACTATATAAACGGCAATCGTTGTCTATCTGTCTGTCCGCCTTATAGAGTACCGTACTTTTCGGACTATTAGCCGCTACCAGGTATCTAGGGAGCAGTAACGAGAATCTCCGGTTAGTGCGCCTCTATTCGCCGTTTGCCGTTTTTACACAAAAATGACGTAATAATTACATCTCTATGGCTTTCTTTTAGCTTCATGACACGCGTTGCTTTTTTCTCCTTGACGTATTAGGGCTGATTCGTTTTTGGCAAAACGATATCGACAATAGACTCTCTCGATATTAGAATTAAGCGATCAAATTCTATTAACTCTATGAAACACAATGCCGTTTTTGTAAACCTCTATTTCTGGCTTTTCTTAATGTTCAATTGCTAAATCGCTGTTGAGGTCACTACTTTTCACGCGTACAATTGTATTATCTCAAGTAGGAATAAGATCTAGATTCTCTCACCTTCGATCTGACAAAGACACTACAATATTTTATTTTTACATAACATATCGTCGTACCAGTATCGTCGCATTCAGAGTTTTGATGGATAGCTGTTGGTGGAACAGTAACTTTTTTATACACACACTTCTATGCAATAATTGTTATTAATTCAACATATTCGCGAATTTTATTTTGTTTTCTCAGTTCGTATTAATTGTATCATTACCGAATCATCTCATATTGTAATCGTAGCAAGACAGACTCAATTTAGCTATTACTTGCTAATTATTTCACTGTTACATCTAAACCCTTTATCGTCGTTTTATTTTTCAAGATTATAAGACCTGCACGAAACCTTTTTTTGTCATGATATGAAGTTTAAAAGTTGTTTGACAAAGTAAGTTTGAAAACCTTTACAGTTGTTTTAGGTAAAATGGCAAATGTTGTTATATGTTAAATACAAATCAATTTTCTGTTCAGTTTTTTTTTATTACCCGGGCAACGCTGGGTCGTACAGCTAGATGTATTAGCTTACACATCTTTCCTGTTAAACCCAACCAGTTAGTTTTTTGTAATTAATTTCACATTTTGCAACAAACATTTGTAAGATTTATCGTGTAAGATTGCAAGTATCAGTTATTCTCCACTCTCTTATATTTACATACATTTACATACTTTGAGATATATATATAAATTTAAATTCTCTTATTACATTTATAAACTTCTTATGACTCTCAAGTTTATAATATAAGTTTTTTCAAGTTTGTTTCATCGTTGTTATTATTTCAACTTGCATTCTTTTAAACATAAATTGAGTATCGTGTTTGAAGTTTAAACATTATTCATTTTCCAATCACTGTTATTATTACTTGATTAGTTTCCAATCTTTATTATTAATATTATTCTTTTATTCAACCATTTTTGGCAGACATTGTTTTAATAAAATTTCAACTACAAAATACTATGATATTCTGTCATATTTTTTAGTATCGTCGTATTCAAAGAATTGATGGATAGTTTCTGGTGGGACAGTAACCTTTTTATACCCACACACTTTTATGCAAGAATTGCTACTATTAATTCAGCATATTCTTGATTTTTATTTTGTTTTCTCAGTTTGTATTAATTGTATCATTACCGTATCATCTTTTATTGTAATTGTTGCAAAACCGACTTAATTTAGCTATTACTTGCTAATTATTTGAAATTTACATCTAATCCTTTTTTACAATGGTTTTATTTTTTTAATTTATTAGACTGGCAGAAAACCTATTCCTCATGATATGAAGTTTGAAAGTTACAGTTGTTTGACAAAGTTTGATAAACTTTGCAGTTGTTTTTATTATTTCAACTACACAAAACTCTTTTCTCATGATAGGTTACCTATCATGTTTTCTCATGTTACCTATGTAGTTTGAATGCTAGAATGGCAAATGTTGTTATATATGTTAAAAATTCAAAAAGATTTTCTGCGCAAAGACTTTTTTATTATCCGGGTACAAGTACAGCTCATGGTGTAAACTGTTGAAAAAATACTTTACTGAAGTTGTTTTCTCACCTTGAATCGAATTAAAATTTACATTATTTTATTTTAATGGGAAAAATTGTTTCGGATCTTGAATTTCTAGAACTGATTATGTTCGAGAATTGAGGTTCCACTATACGTTATCAAAAGATATAGGTCGCTGAAAGTTATGAAATTTTAAATTTACATTGGTTTGAAAACCTTTACAGTTGTTTTATTTATTTTTAAATCAGTTGTCCTACACAAAACCTTTTCCTCATGATTTGAAGTTTGAAAGTTGTAATTGTTTGAAAAAGTTTGAAAACCTTTAGTTGTTTTATTTTCTCCTAATTTATTTCAACTACACAAACTCTTCTTTCATGATATTTAGTTTGAAAGTTAGAATGGCAAAGGATGTTATATGTTAAATACAAATCAATTTTCTGTGCAAAAACTTTTTTTACTACCCGGGCAACGCCGGGTAGCAGAGCTAGGTTTGGGGCCGTGGCGTCACTCGGGGATGCGGGAAAACCTTTTTCGCCTCGAGTACAGCGAGAGTCTCCAGGCGCGGCTTTCCGGATGAACGAGTTGGCGATTGCGAGGCGATTGATTGCAAAGCGATTTAGTGCTAGGCGATTGATTGCGAGGCGATTGGTTGTGAGATGATTGGTTGCGAGTGTGAGGTGATTGATTGTGAGGCGAGTGCGATTGATTGCGAGGTGATTGCAAGGCGAGTGCGAGGCGATTGATTGCGAGGAGAGTGCAAGGCGATTGATTGCGAGGCGGTTGCGGGCTGATTGATTGCAAGACGATCGATTGTGAGTGCGAAGCGATTGATTGCGAGGCGAGTGCAAGAACGCGATTGTCAACTGCTCGGCGGGTAAAGACTGGTCAGCTGAGGCGGGGGCTCAGCGGCAGAAGTGCGCGATCAACTGCAAACCTAGATGGGTATGAACGGATGCATGAATCTAGACACATGAGTCTAGAATATTTACTAGATTTTACACGCATCTAGCTGTAAGACACATTGCAAATTTCCATTGTTCTCCCCAGCATTGGCATGTATATGTGCATGCATACTCTGATCAGGACAACAATTTCAGTAGACTGCCTATTTGGAGTTGTTTTACAATATGAAAGACAACTCTCAATAAACCTTATGCTGCACGTAATTCTGTTCCTGTAGGCGGGTAATGCAGCTAGTGCTTAATATTTGTTTCATATTGCTGGCTAATTGGTCTGTCGAATGATTTGAACAGTGATAGTCAAGTTTGAGAAATATCGGTCCACAAACTGCGGTCCTATAAATAATTCTTGATAAGTGTTTATTGAAAGGTTTATATTTATACTTTTTATACTCAGCTAGTTAGAAAAGGTTTGTTTTTAAAACAATTACACTTAGCTTAATTTCTATGAAGTCATCAGAGCTTTTTCCGTTCCTTCAGTCTTTACTTTATCCATTTAATCGAATTCTAATTTATAGCAAATTTGAGTTGCTGTTGAAAGAAAGGCTCTTAATATTCCATGAACAATTGTCTTGTGTGAGCCGAATTGCTAAATTAATTATTATATTTTGTACTGTTAAAAATAAGCGCAAGAGTTATTTAAAACCTCTAATTGAACACCATGACGGTCTATTCTTCAACCCTTCTCTGTAGAAGGCCTTATTAGAAATGATGTTCAAATAGAGGGTGGCATTGCATTATTCAAACTGATTCACTTGATTTAATTTTCATTTCAGTAGATCTGCTATGTATATAGTGCACCCTGGGTATGACTTGGAAGGCAGCGCGTGTATACGTTAAATGTCTAACAGGAAATCTATCTACCCACTCATGGATAACATGGGCGTGGCAGTATATCAGACTCCTACGTTTTCAGCTGGTACTCAAACTAGCTTAGCCAATAGCCGTATAAGGTAAGATTGGTTTATTGTTCCATATTGTTACTACCTATGTCATTATTGGTTTGAAAGTATATCTATACATATATACTTTCTATCTATCTATACATATATCTTTTTAGCTGTCAATCAAAATGAACTTGTTTTCTTATTTTAAACCTGCTACATAGACATGGACATAACTTTTTAGTTGGCTCTAAAGTATATAGTAGAAAAACATTAAATTTTATATTTAATCATCTCTAACGTACTATACATGTACTGTAAATACATGCACTTGTACATGTGGCATATTTGCGTAGTACATCATATATACAATACTAACATACAGTGCTGGGCACGAGCAGGCTACTCCTTGGCCAACAAGTTCAGACTCGCCCCTTTACCTTCGAGTTTTTCGAGTATCGGGTAGCTAGTAGTGCTGGGCACGGGTACTTCTTTGCCTAGTGGCCTTACTTCTTTTTCGGGTATCAGGTTTGTTGATGCGGGTTTCATGTATACTGCCTACCGTGCTGGAGTTTTTCGACAAGAGGAGACAACTCCATGTAAATAATATATCGTTTTTAGTATAGACACCAACTATGAACTAAGACTTGTAGAATATTCACATAACTAAACTGTGTGCTGTTCATGATATACGGGACATCTTACTTTCTGGCTAATCTTGTTCTATATACTTAATTTGTAATATTAGTGAGAAAACTTGTTTTTACTTTATAACTACAAAAATTCTGATGGTATACGCCAAAGCTTCAAACAGACAATGAAGGCTGAAAATATACTAAAAAATACACTCCTCTACACCATATTCAGTTTGGCAATTGACCTTGACGAAATTATTATACATGCATGTGCACGATTGCAAAGTATTCAACTTAAAAATTTTTAACTATGTAAGATTAATGAACAGTTACTTTATAGACAAAGCATGTGTTATAATTTTACTAACATTTTAAAAAAACATGAACCCCATAAAAACCTCCGTTATGGAATTCGTTTGACAGAGATGCCAGATTTGTGGATAGAAAACATAGTTGATTAACTTTGGCAGGCTTTAGGCTATTTCGCTTTGCTGTGATAATGTTCCCATCGGCTGAAAACAGCCTTTCACTAGCTGTACACTGGAAGCTTGAATGCACAAATACTTCTTAGCAAGCTTTGCGAGGCATAAATGGTCATAAAGAGGTCACCGCTAGCAGTAGTGAGAGCCAGAGTAGTGAGAGCATTAAGATACGCTCCCCAAATTTTGCGTTTTGCTGAAGCAGTACAGCTGGTGGTGGCAGACTCTAGTGTTATTGTTTCTTGTACATCTGGAGCCAGCTGTTCACACTCACGAAGTATAATATCTGTCACACTCTCATTGCGGGTAGCTTTGAATCTAAAATTTCCAAAAGAAACCTTCGCAACATGTTATATTACAGTGCTGTGTTTTCTACTAATGATTAAAGTATCAGTGGAAAAATCTTATCTTTATCCTGTAGGGTATTATATAGCACTGTTTCAAAAGCTTCGTACCTGCAGTGTAGCCTATGCTATGTATCTTGAGCTATGTCAAACTAATATGCCAGTAGACTTTGTTCACTTTGGATCTAAAAAGCTACATTTTGAGATCAGTTGCCAATAATCAGCATTGTGCTGATGGTGCTTATTGATGTATTCTAAGATGGAGGACTTGGGTCAAGGCAATGTCACTCTCTTCCGGCACTAGAAGTTTGTTAAACAGTATGACCATCGGTTGAACAAGTGACATGGTGACTGCGTTTTCACC
Organism: Watersipora subatra; assembly: GCF_963576615.1. NCBI lineage: Eukaryota > Metazoa > Bryozoa > Gymnolaemata > Cheilostomatida > Watersiporidae > Watersipora > Watersipora subatra. Next base: position 21,739,097 of record NC_088713.1, read on the forward strand.
TATAAGTAATGCATTTAGCAGATGACTATCACAGCATATTATTGGCATCAATATTGCTAACCTGAAATACCACCCGCTAATATATCTCCAAAAACAGTAAGGGGAAAGTATAGGGGAAAAAGTAAGCATAGTCATGCCCTTCCCAATTCCACAGCACTAAAAGGTTTCAATTCTATTTTTCTTGAATTAATGGTAAAAATCCCAAAATATTATTTTTGGCCACAAAATTTTCTTATTTAAACATCTAATTTTTAATAAAAGGCCAATTAGCACAAATACCAAAATACAAGTTCAAGTACTTACAATACAAGTCCAAAAGTACAAGTACTCCAAATAGTACAATGGCAGAGTACATGTTTAACTTACATTTGGTCATATGCATTATAGTAATTTTTAAAACACATTAATAGTAGGTGCTTAGGATTGTAGTGGCAATGTTCATATTAACAGTTATCATCACCACATTATATACTATTAACATCATTATACTATACTACACAATACTAACACCATCATATTATATAATACATCACCATATTGTATACTATTAACATCATTATACTATACTACACAATACTAACACCATCATATTATATAATACATCACCATATTGTATAATTTTAACACTATCAAATTTTATAATATTAACACCATTATATTATATAATATTAACACTGTCATATTTTGAAGCAGATGTTAGTATAAGAATGCACTATAATTCATTTAATTCATTCTACGGCTATAAAGCTTACAATAACCCTTTTATAAATAAGCTTTTTACAATTACAGCATGAAAATGGCCTAATCTGTTCGAAGATCGTTCCAAACACACCCCTATTATAATAGGAAATAGGGAAAAGCTAATCATAATATATAGATTTATTATTGGCTGTACAGCGATGTGTATTGTACAGGGTGTGATATTTTTGTTTTGTATGATACAGTTTTTAAAACAGTTTTCTAAATGACATTCTAGAACTTTGTCATGTTTCAGTATGTCATAATATAACCTATAATATGTCATAGGGTTGTGATGTCCCATACGATTTGTCCCATTTCGCCATATGATGTGGAACACAACGTTTTTTCATCCCCACCACAAAAAACCAAGAAAAGATTATCTCGAAATTCATAAGTGGCTGTCGGTGTACTGAATACGTCGGAATAATGATGATGCCGATTTGCTATTTGCCGAAATTCCTCCCACAATGGCTAAAAGAGATATGAATCTTGCTGTCTCTCACTTCAGCATTCGTTGTTTCGTAAGTGCTTAAAGATGTGATTGTGTCAAATTTGAGTTGATTTCAAAGGAAAGCACTTTTTTGTCTATCAGTTGATATGTTGATATGGTGTTTGTTGTGTTAGGCGATCTCATTGTAAAGATATTTGAAGATTAAAATCGAAAAAATTTGATCTTGATAAAAATGCTCATGCCAAAAAAACATGCTCAGACTTGCCCAAAATGATGTAAGGAGTAATACAACCTGTTTCTATCTCTCGTATTCACACCGGCTATTGCGATAAAAGTCTAGTCCTACGCGGCTCTATTGACATATATATTTTATTTTGCATTTGCTCATGTTGGCTAAAATAAAATTTTAAATCTAGCTACAGATACATTATTATGAATGTCTCAAATGCCTCAAATAAGAAAAATTAAAAACTTGTCATCTTAGCTTTCTCTAAATGCTGTGTAAACATCTGAGTACCGACTACGATTCTGCCGGTCTACGGTAATTAGGTCGTCGAGCTAACTTATTTCATCGCGGCCTTTGCATCAGCTAAGTTCTCAGCTACTACTCACACTGGAAACTAGCTACTAAACAAAATAAGCGCGCCGCCATCTTTGAAAATAATATGTTCGAATATATGGCGAAACCAACTGCATCCCAAAAAGTCATGTATAGTCAACGTTATCTAGTCATTATCAGCTAGTATCATTATCAATTTGTAGAAACAATTTGCTAGTCACATTCGATTAGTTATTTCCATAGATATAGTAAACCCTAGATATGCGAATAATCAAAACAAGTGAGGCCTATAATTAGCATGACGCAATGTCATGGTGATGTGCAAAGCGAATCAGCTGATCTATTAACTCCTATTGACTTAGCACTAAAAACTGCTCAATTTTTTCATAGTTTGTGCATCTGAGACTGCATATTTTATTGAAAATATGTAAAATTTATATGCAGTAATGCTTCAACTTACGAGTGCCCTAACGTACGAGAAACTTGAGGTACAAGCCAGCTTTTAAGCAAGTTTTAGCACTAAAATACGAGCCATGTTTGAGATACGAGCACATGAGACAGTTGCCAAGTATGTCGGAGGTGTTTTATGAGAACAGCATCACTCTGTATTTTTCAACTGCTCAGATTATACTTTTGTACCATGTTTTTTGTGCGCAATTTTCAGTGCAGAATTATGTGAATTAAAAGTACCGTGCATAGACCGCAAGTTTGCCAGTAAAAGGATAGATAATGCATAGAAAAAGTGAATGATAAAAATTGATATTAAATGGAAAATCATTGCAAAATATGCAAAAGATGTATGCGTGATTGAGCTTGCTCAACAATATGACAGAAATACAACCACAATTATCAAACACAAGGATTATATTCAAGGCATTTAGTCTGCAAAAGGACTAACCATAGTTTCTAAACGATGCAGCGATCTTCACGACCACTGATGGAGAGACTGCTCAGGTTTTGGATAAAAGACAAACAATTGGCCGGTGACTGCGTAACTGAAATGATGCTACGTAAAATGGCCGGTGCTATCTATCAAGACTAAAAAATAGACATTCGGACAAGTTGGCTAGCGGTCGTGCATTAACCCTTGGTGACAACACCTGTGTTCGTCCTGATCGCAACACGTTGAAAGGGCGACGAAGGCAAACGTCCTTAGATAGGTTTCTCTTAAAACGGCCGGCTGGTCGTGAAAGCGAAACAAAAAAAAAAATTAGCTAACCAGCGAGAAACTTAAAACTATGAACACCGAAGAAACTTTAATTGCGTTAAGTTAAATATTAAAGTTTGCTTTTAGGTTTGCTTCCAAGTTTGTCTTTTAAGACTTGGATAAAATTTAAATTTATCAAATTCAACTGTTGTAAGGAAGAATAACTTATCTCTCTGGCAAATGCTAGCGTTAACTGGTATTGTATGTATTTAATTTTACATTTTAATTAATCACATTTCCTTGCATTATTTTTATTTGTTGCTTTTTGAAAGCATGTGGTAAGTTAGGACAATAACCAACATGTTCTTTCTGTTACAATATATTGTTTTGAGTGTTTTATTTGCATTTTCAAAGTATGAAAACCTATCAATATATATTTAATTGTTCTATATATAAATAAATTGCACCAACATGCGAGTAAATTGACATATGAGCTCAGTCTCCGAACGCATTAAGTTCGTAAGTCGAAGTATGACTGTAATGACTTTGGATGAGAAAGGCAAGAATCTTACACACATGCTAATGAATAATACCAATGATTTAGAAGCTTCTATATCATTGATAATACAAAGAGTGACCAAATAGAAATTAAACTAATAACAAACTAATGAATCAAATGAGGTTTAGAAGCAGTTACGCTGGACCCCTGTATTAAACACCCATTAGACATGACTTAAAATAACTAGACGAGATAGTTTTTGTCTAAGGTTGGTTGAACTAGATTCCTGCTTTGAAGCGGCATAGTGTTTTCTGATTTTAGTATAGCGATTTACTATAGTTTTGAGTAGACTGTTGGCATGCACTGTACATTTAAAACCTTGATTGAGGTTATGTAATAAAACATATATGTTACTGTCTGTGATGTTACTTGTTTAAAAGCTCTCTGTGTGATACCACAGCTCTCCATGTGTGAACGTAGGCACTTTTCTGCAGCAATTAATATTCGACCTATCAATCTGGTCACCAATCCTCCTCTGTTTTTAACTGAGATTAGGGTTATGTCATCACTATTTCTACTTCCCACTACTTCGACATCGGTCAAGAACTTGATACACTCATCACATTTGAGTTAGAAAAAATCCTCATCACCGAACTCCTCATCTTCACCTTCCTCAGCTTTTGTCTCTTCTTTCTTTTTCTTTCTAGCCAGAGAATGTAGCAGGAGTTGGCCAGTTTTTTCAGCCCGGCTCACATCCACATCAATACAGTTAACATTGGGATTTGGTGTGATATCTGCTTTTATGAACAGTGCTCGAAGTGCAGATCTAAAGCACTGCGCATCCGGGTTATTGTTATAGCCACCCTTAAATCGTATTGTGGAAAACAGAATCTCAATGTGATCCTGGTTGATCTTAAAGGCTAGGAAGTAGTTGATGTAAGGGTAGTTGCTGAAAAGATATTGAGCAATGTCATGTACAGATTTGGCGGCTGACTCAAAACCAATGACGAAATGATGATGATTTTCTTATTATTTTTCACTAGCAGCATTCAGCTTGGTGTCTTTAATCGGCATAGATAGCTTATGATATTGTTGAGAACTTCTCATTTTGAGTTGAAGTTCTGTTTTGTTATGGGCAATTCAGGATATACCTGGGGTGTTGTGGTCTCTTCTGATGACATTTTACTAAGAATTTGGTCTTATTGTTATGTTTATGACTTAAAAACTAGCATGCCAAGCCTGCTTCCACTACTAAACTTATTGCTCAAATGAAGGCTTTGATGCTGTGATGCACATCACTACGACGTAACGTCGTGAAAACAACAGCCAATTATAGGCCTCACTTTTGCTCCATTGTATTGATAGCTATTCGCCAATCTAGGGTTTACTATATCTATGGTTATTTCAAGTACAAAACGAATGGTTTTATGAGTTGACCGAAATAGTGAACGCAAAACAACGTCAATTTCGTTGAAATAGACTAACCCATCTATTCTGGCAAACGATTACCAAAGCTATTTTCGCACCTGGTTGGCGGTTTGTAGACTCACCTGTTTTCACTTAGCAGGGTGGAGCATAACATTTTTTGAACTTAATATTTAGTCCGTTGGAATTGAGTCGAACTATGCAAAAGTACCTGCCAATACAACTTTGATTACACTTCATAGATCCATCCATCAGAGAAGATTTCAGCACAGATGGCAGGAGGGCTATGATGTATTCAATATGTTCTGCAAATCATGTTTCGCATTGTCTTTAACAATATTATTTTATTATATAATTTTTAAAAGCCAAAATTTTTTCGTCGGAGCATAAAGTTTTTATTAAACCATCCATCCAAGTCGTGGCCATTCACATAGTTTCATCTCATATAATAGGTAAATTAATCTGCTGCAGCAAACTCAAACAACATATTATGATTTGTGCAGCAAACATTCCTGTCTCTCTTTCCCATTTATGGCAGTTTCTAGACTGACACGACTGCTCCCCTGGTGAACCACATGAACATCCTGTAACAATAAAACAAATGTCATTCATATATACGTCATTCTAAAGCGTATCTATTAAAATCTTTAAATTTGAGAGTTAGATTGTGAGTGTAATTTTCAAAATTAATAAATGTTTAACAAAAGCATAAATATGCAAAGCCAACAATTTGAAGCTTTCTTCTGAGAGTTGAAGATGAGCATTGATCAATCGATGTTCCTCACTTTCTACAAGTGAGAAATGAACATAAATTCTAATCATAAATCTAATTTACTAGCTAAAAATGCCAAAGAAAATTTTAAGCAAATGTTATAGCTAGATGAAACGATAAAAAGTTGTGAAACAATGATTCGAGGTAGCAAAAAGTTATAATTTTACTTATTAGTAGATGTATTCATGAGTAATAAAATTATTACCGTTAGTTTAGAATATATATGCAAAGGATATTCATTCTTAAAGATAAATTTGTTCAAATATTATTATATCATAGTAGTTTAGATAATGTTGGATTATGTTTTAGAGTTGTCTGCTCGTCTTTATTATTATTCAACTTATATTTTACCCACAATTCCTTTTCTTCTTCCCCTTGCTTGATTGTATCCTGACAATGGTGGCTGTATAATAAAAGGACTCAACTATAAATCCCTTATAATCGCGTATAAAACAATAGGTTATGGGCCCAGGAAAACTCTAATATCAAGCAAGCACCATGGATGATAAACTGTCTGTGGATAAGCTTACTACGTCCAACTATTCTACATGGAGATTTAAACTGAAACATTTGCTCATTGCAAAGGAACTTTATGAACATTGTGATGGTAGTATTGCAGAGCCAACGGAAGGTGCAGATGCTAAGAAAGCTTATATAAAACAATCACAGAGAGCTCTTAGTCATATTGTATTGGCGATCAGTGATGAATTCATATATTTGATCACTGAGTGTGAGACACCGAAAGCAGCGTGGGAGAAGCTACAGTCTCACTTCGAAAGAGACACACTAGCAAATCGGATATATCTAAAGAAACAATATTTCAGAGCTATCATGCGTGATGGTACATCTATAGAAAATCATCTAAAATATATGAAGGATATTGTAAACAAGCTCACGGCTATCAAAGCCCCGGTGAGTGAGGAAGATCAGGTAGTAACACTGTTGGGCAGCATGCCGAGTAGCTATGCAACTGTCGTGACAGCCTTAGAAGCGCAAAAGCCTGAAACCCTAACATTAGAATTTGTTCAAAACGCGTTACACAATGAAGAGCAGAAACATGGCGTAAAAGCTGCCGAAATGGATTCTGGTGAAAGCGGCAAGTATGGAAAAACGACTTCAAATTCTGACACTGCCTTATATACCGTCGGAGATAACACGTATGAGAGAAGATGCTATAACTGCAATTCACCATTTCACGTGGTCAGAGATTGCACAGCGCAACAGAATAGTCGAGGTAACTACAATCGTGCTAACTACAATCGTGGAAACTATAGTCGCGGAAACTACAGTCGTGGTCAGGGCCGTGGTCGTGGTCAGGGCCGTGGTCAGGCGAATCAGCAAGGAGCTAAATTTGTGACTGAATCCCAAGTAACTGAAATTCAAAGTGAGGAGAGTGCTTTTCTAGTAGGAGAAAATATAGCGGCAGCGAAAGAATGGCTCATTGACAGCGGGGCAACTCGTCACATGACTCCTGAAAACGGTGGTTTCAGTACATACACAAAGTTTGACCAGCCTGAGAAAGTTGCTATAGCGGACGGCAGAGTATTGGATGCCATAGGCTCAGGTAACATTACGATATCAGTGTCCATTAGCCGGAAAGTGAAAAGAAAAGCCACTCTCCACGATGTACTTCATGTACCAGATTTGAAACAGAATCTATTCTCTGTACAATCGGCCGCTAGTAAGGGTATGATAGTACAATTTGGCCACAGTAGATGTTGGGTTAAGAACAAACTCCACCAAATACATGCTATGGGAACTCTCGTTGGGAAACTTTACTACTTAGATCTGGAGTCGTCTGATCATAAAGCTAATCTAGCGTCATCGTGTAACGATATATGGCATAAGAGACTCGCTCATATCAATCCTACCAGCATCGGACTTATGAACCGTGAACAGCTCGTTACAGGTGCCGATCTGTCTAACGTAAGTGTAGGTACCATATGTGACCCTTGTGTGAAAGGTAAAATGGCTCGAAAACCGTTTATAGCTAGAGATGGTATTAAATCTACTAGAGTGCTAGAACTAGTTCATAGCGATGTATGTGGTCCAATGCAGAATAAATCAATTGGTGGCAGTAGATACTTTGTGAGTTTTATTGATGATTTTAGTAGATTCTCGCATGTGTATTTTATCAATGAGAAATCGGATGTATTTTCTGTATTTAAAGATTTTGAAGCCTTAGTGACCAACCAAACCGGCCAGCCAATCGGAACCCTTCGAACTGACGGTGGAGGGGAATACGTATCAAGCGAATTTGAAGAATACCTGCGCTCTCAAGGTATTCAGTATCAACTAGCCGTTAGATATTCACAACAGCAAAACGGTGTAGCAGAACGGTATAATCGCACTGTATGTGAATTAGCCCACGCGTTAGTAATCGACGCCGCATTACCGAAACATTTCTGGGCTGAGGCCATTTCAACAGCTGTTTATGTTAGGAATCGTGCCCCCACTACTGCTCACCATGAGCCCACAACTCCATACCAGCAATGGTACAACTGTAAACCAGATATTAGTAATCTAAGGGTGTTTGGTTCTTTAGCCCATGCTCATGTACCAAGTGAGCTCCGTCAGAAACTGGATAATAAAGCAGAGACAATGATGTTTGTTGGCTATAGCCTTAGATCGAAAGGCTATCGTTTATATAATCCTTCTACTAAGAAAGTCGTAGTGCGCCGAGATGTCGTGATAGATGAAAATAGGTTAGGGTTACCAGAGTCCGAGACTAACCAATGTGAGAATGAAGACAACTCCGAAAAGCTGACAGTTGAATTACCAGAACCTGAAAATCACTCAGCAGTTACACGAAAATCACAGCGAAACCCCAATCCTATTGTAAGATTCGGGGTTGATGAGTATGTCAATCATGTGGCTTGCCTCACCAGCAATATAACCGAACCGCTAACAATGTCAGAGGCTATGTCTAGTCCCCAATCGAAGCAATGGATGAACGCCGCCTCCGAAGAATACACCGCATTAATCGATAATCAAACCTGGACATTAGTAAAACTACCGGCTGGTCGTAAAGCCATTGGTAGTAAGTGGGTGTTCAAAACCAAGTGCAAACCCGATGGAAGCGTGGACAGATTCAAAGCTAGATTAGTAGCCAAAGGGTATAGTCAAAAACAAGGAATAGATTACGATGAAACATTTGCACCAGTAGTGCATCGGTCATCACTTCGAGCGCTTCTATCATATGGCACGGATAGAGGCATGTTGATACATCAAATGGACGTAGTAACAGCTTTTCTCAATGGTAAAGTTTCTGAGGAATTATTTATGACACAACCTGATGGATTTGTATCGCCTGGAAATGAAGAGTTGGTATGCAAGTTGAATCGCTCTCTGTATGGCCTAAAGCAATCATCACGATGTTGGAATCTAGTCCTCGATGAGTATCTGCGGCAGCTTGGCTTCTCTCCTTCGAGCGTTGAACAATGTGTTTATGTACATAACGACCATGGCGATCAAACGATATTAGCGGTCTATGTAGATGATATCGTAATCCTAAGTGACACTGATCAATCGATGAAAATAATCAAAGAATCGTCAAGTTCAAAGTTTCAGATGAAAGACCTAGGGCAACTGCAATTTTGTCTAGGTTTAAACGCGGAATTCACAGACACCTCAGTGAAGCTGCACCAGAAACATTATATTCAGCAGATTCTTGAGAAGTATGATATGTCTGACTGCAAAAGTGTAGCAACCCCGTTCGCTACAGATATACAACTAGTGAAGGATGACGGCAGTAAATCTGTGGATCACACTCTATATCAATCGATCGTAGGCAGCCTTCTCTACGCATCTACAGCTACACGACCAGACATCGCACATTCTGTGGGAGTGTTGTCGAAATTCAATTCCATGCCGACCCAAACGCACCTCACTGCCGCAAAGCGCGTTCTCAGATACTTAAAAGGCACCATGGACTATGGGATTACATTCAACAAAACTGACACACAACCCGTAGGTTATTCAGATGCTAACTGGGCTGAGAACGACGAATCTAGACACTCGATATCCGGAAATGTTTTTATGTCTAGCAGTGGGCCAATCAGCTGGTTCAGTAAACGCCAATCGACAATCGCTCTGTCTTCAACAGAAGCCGAGTATATCGCAGCTTTCGAAGCTGCAAAAGAGGCAGCCTGGCTACGGCAATTATTCGTTGACATTACTCGAGAGACATTACCACCAATAGTACTCCGCATAGACAACCAATCGGCCATCAGCATAGCAAACAACACTAACGTTAGTAAGCGCAGCAAACATATGGATATAAAATATCATTATATTCGACAAGAAGTCCAAAACCACAATATAGTCACAGAATATTGTCTAACTGATGATATGATAGCCGATATCTTCACCAAACCCCTCCCTAAAATTCGTTTCGAGAAACTTCGTGTTATGTTAAATGTGGGATAGACGCCTGGCTGGCCGATAACTAGGAACATTATTATTACAGGGTGTACGCTTCGTATTTGCATACATTATTTTGTTGTGAAATTATCAAAACTATGTGGGAGTGTTCAAATATTATTATATCATAGTAGTTTAGATAATGTTGGATTATGTTTTAGAGTTGTCTGCTCGTCTTTATTATTATTCAACTTATATTTTACCCACAATTCCTTTTCTTCTTCCCCTTGCTTGATTGTATCCTGACAATGGTGGCTGTATAATAAAAGGACTCAACTATAAATCCCTTATAATCGCGTATAAAACAATAAAATTTACCTCTATTCTCCTATCTTTCTCTGCAGCATAACGCTGTTGACGCCTGTCAGCTCTAACTATAACCGGTCTGCCCCAATCTTTAATCACCTGACACTCAGAAAACTTTGAGTCACCTTCGCATTGTTACAATTCTGTTGTTCGTCAATAAAACGTGTCGGTGCAATAATTCAGTAAATCAACGATGTCAATTGAATATCGATGCATGTAGCTAGTAGAATCTACTACTAGTCAATGCGCGTGACTAACTAGTAATAGAGTAAGATCCCTAATAACCAGAATCTTCAAAATCACAGACAACTCGTTTTATGAGCGATAATAATTAATATGACCTATATAAAACTTTCGTGTTGATTATTGTTACATGTTGTAGCTATATGTTCACGTGCGTAGTCACAGACTTCATGGTATTGCTTTTACCGGTGCTGCGCACGTGCTATTGTTTTGCTTTTGGCCACACCAAATACAAATATAAGAGTCACGCAGGCGCGGCTTTTAGTTTCCTGCTTGGTGACAAAACATGACCCCCAAAATACTGTCTGAAGGGTAGTGTTCGAAATCCTGTTGGTCAGCCTTTAGATAGTAAACAGCCATTAACCCAAACACGTTTTAATTATGGGCTAATGAAGAGATCTTATATTTATCGCTCGCGGACTCTTTTCAGAGGTATAACTTGTTACGTCACGTTGAAGCACCCGTTCGAATATGAGATTTTTAAAAGATGGCCTCATTCAAACGCATATATCTCTGGACAGAGTTAGTCTACAAAGACAAAAATGACATCAAATTGTAGCTGATGTAGCCTTTTGTTGGTCTTAATTTCATTAAATTGACATTTTTGACGCAACCACATCTTTAATATTGCGTGAGTAAAACAAAAGTTAATGAAAAGCAAAAGTGAAAATCGATTAGTCTTTCTGGCATTTAATTTAATATTTACTATAAACTTTTATTCATTATACATATATATATATAAATACATATATATAACTGTAATTCGTTAGCCATGGGTCTTAAGATTGAGGTCGATATTAAAGGAAGAAGTAAGAATCATTACCATAAGCAGATCTTAACCATTAAATAAACTAAAGTTACTGTAGGTAACTATAGTTAGTATGGTTAATATATTATTTTGTTACTAATTTTTAATATGTACAGTATGTATATAAAGTTTTGTTGTTTTGTACCAGATGTGTTTGTGTTACATAATCACTATGGGTCTTTATACCCGTCTATACGACATTTTCGCCTTAAGATGCTTAAACCGGGATGAATTGGCGGAAGTCCACTGTTAACATTTAAAATATAAAATACATGATTAGTTGAACTCATTTTTTGGATTACCAGACGGCTGAAAATATTAATGAGTCATCAGATGCACATAACATGACAAATTGGATTCAATCTATTTTTGTGTAATTTCAACCAAATACCAGGTTTTATCAACATTTTCAAGTGCCAAAATAGCAAGAGCGAGTAGCTACATTTGCAAACTATCAGACAGAACCAGCCACAACATATATACAGTGAAACTTGGATAAATCGCCCTCGGATATATCGAACACATGGTTAACTTGAATGGATTTGCTCGGTCCGTTCCCACGCAATGATAAATGGCTTTAGATAACTCGACCGAAACTCGTTAACTCGAACAGTTTTTTGCCAAACGGCTACCGAGACGGTTGTTACTATCGCTTTAGAATTTCACTTTATTCCAAGCCATAGAGATAAACATCGACTTTTAGTAGTTCTTAGGCCTCGTTATTACCAACATCGGCAAATATTTTCATTAATGACTTTTCTAAAGGTTTGCAAAAATCAAATTTTACCAAACATCCGCTTAGCGATAAGCCCTCCGAATGCAAGAAAAGCGAGGTAGAATTTGGATAACTTTAAAGTAATATCGGCAAAATTGATATTGGATTTTTAATAGTAAAGCAATTTTGTAATAACTGACTTACTGCAAAATTGATCTTGGTTAAAACGCTCGGTAGAAAAATACGTATGTATTTTTCTGAGCGTTTCAACCGCGATCAAGTTTTGCCAATTTTAATCTGAGAACGTCCTGGCAGTCACATCACCTAAAGACACAAACAAATCTCAAGTGATAGAAAGATAGAGAAGATATCTATACTTTCTGATTAAAAATATTTAAAACTTCACACGAGAGACCCTTTAACTTGCAACAAGCAATCTATGCTTTTGATTTATATATACAGTCAAACATGGATAACTCGTCCACGGATAGCTCGAACACATGGTTAATTCGAACATTTCCTTTTGTCCGTTCCCACGTAATGATAAATTGCTATAGATAACTCGAACTCAACACTGTTAATTCGAACTGTTTTTTTGCCCAACGGCTACCGAAACGGTTGTTATCGCTTTAGAAAATCACTTTATTCAAAGCCATAGAGGTAAACTTCATCTTTTCGTAATTCATAAGCGTCGTTATTACCACCATCGGCAAAATATTTTTGTCAACGTCTTTTCTAAAAGTTTGGTGAAATTTGATTTATACTGCGATACGATGAATAGCACGGGCTAGCCGGGTCACGCGCGCAAGGATTTTCGCCACGCACATACAAAACAAAAATCGCATGTTGTTTTGTATTTGCGTGGCGAAAATCCTTGAGTGCGTGACTCGGCTAGCCCGTGATGAATAGTTTTCTGTCGTTGATTCCGTGTTGAATCAACGTCGGAATGTTGAATGTTTAAAACGTCTTAAAAATTGTTGTAATTAAATGTATACGTCGTCTGAGCTACAAAAAACTATTCATCGTTTGACCTAAACACAGAATACGTGTGTACATTCAATAAGTATCTATTAAAAAAGCGTGAGTGATATAGAATGTACCGTAAAACCTCGTAAAACTTCTAATTGACCTGCCTCGGAGTGTTGCTCTTAACGAATCCCAGGTAAAGTAAGGTAATCTGCATAAACTTCAGGAAAAAAAAGCAAAATTGATCGTGGGTAAAACCCCATAAGAAAAAAATGTCTTTTCTTTTGAGCATTTCAACAACGATCAAGTTTTGCCAATGTCAATCTGAAAAACGTCCTGGCAATAACATCACCTCGAACAACAAACCAATCTCAAGTGATAGAAAAATCTCTATACTTTTTCATGAAAACGTTTTAAACTTTACATTAGAAGCATTTAGTTTGAAACAAGCCATTTGTGCTTTTGATTTATATTATAGTTTGTATATGTACATGTATCTACTAATAAATAAGGAAATATATGGACTTGTGACAGTGCTCTGATAACTTGAACGCTCTGATAATTCGAACACTTTTGCTCGGTCCCTTGAAGTTTGAGTTATCCATGTTTGACTGTAGTTTGTATATGTACATGTATCTACTGATAAATACATGCTCTTATGACTGTCCTGATAACTTGAACGCTCTAATAACTCAAACACTTTTGCTCGGTCCCTTGAAGTTTGAGTTATCCGTGTTCCACTGTAGTTACATTAATTTCGCCCAGTTTTTTCAATGGGTTATCTAAAATTGGTTCAAAGTCCTTATGCATAAAAGCAGAGGCTGATATTTAGCTGTTATGATGCATTATATGTAATGTCCAATAATCTCATACTCTCACATTGCCTATTTTGCAGAAATGACATCGACAGTTCTTACATTCGTGTTTGCCATGTTGTTTATGTTTTATAGTTGAAACATAAATTACTATAGCGAATGTTGAGACAGTATATTTTTCAGTATATTTTTACATATATATGACAGCTACAACAGAAGTGTCCAACCTTTATAATCACACCATAACAAGTATTATCAACAGCTGGCAAGCCAAGCTAAAAAGCTAGAAAAGCAATAAAAAGCCACATAAACCAGTAAGCTATAATTACATTATAGCTTATAAATAAATTATATAGCTAGAAATATGCTATGGAAAGCTTGACAAAAAGGACAATAATATTTCAACATATGTATTTGTGTATTTGGGCCTCTAAACTGCTCCTACAATGTAAATAATCCATTCTGAAAGGCTTTCCTCTACTCGAATGTTATGTTATACGAACACATATAAATATGACACATACGAATTACAAGTAAATAGCCTAATTCATTCCAAACTTGCTTCTTAGGCCCTTCAAATAGGAAAAAACTGAGCCTAACTTTTTAATTTAATGACTTTACTGACTTTAATTTAATTTACAATGTGAAACTGTGCTATAAAGTAACTGTGGTATTATTAGTTTGTATCAACCTTTCTCATTACTTTCAACTTTCATTTGGTTTAGGGTTCATTATTACGGTAAATTTACATTAGGTTGAGAGAATCACACTGTAATAATAACTGTAATTAATAACTGTAATGTGAATTTTGTTGCAAGTCAACCTTTAAGAGAATCGCACACATTCGATGTACATTTAAATAGATTTTTTTTTCAAGAGATTAAGGTCGATGCTACTAGAAGAAACTAAATAAATTTGATAAGCTTTGATAGACTATTTGCTCTCATTCATTGATTCAGTTAAACAAATGAAGACCACAACAGATGCGCAATCCACCGAAGCCTGGATAGTTGACGCCGTGAAGTTTTATAGATTACTATACATGTATTTGTAACAATACAATCATGCTTTTTAGTTTGTCAACTATTTGGTAAAAGACCAAGCCAATGAAGCTGAAGTAATTAGATGCTGTTGAATTGATCAAATTCATGATAAATTGCTCTATTCGCAGTTAAAAACTGTTGTTGACAAACACCTAGTCAGACCATGCTAAATGGCATTCTCATACATGAGTTATTATTTCATGTCGCCAAATACCTATGTGTATAATATAGAATAACTTACATAGTTCAAGAGTTTCACATGGAAACATGATACCTTCTTAACAAAAGCCTAACAACTTTTCACATACGCATATATGCATCAACTCTGGCCGAACTTGGTTCCATTGCGTTTCGGCTTACTTGCGTACTAGTAAGGGGATTCCCCAATGCCTTTAGCTGCGTAGTTGAACACTAGACGTGGCGTATTACGGACAGCCGCTTACGCGGAAAGTGCACTAAAGATATAGCGCTAGATCACGATGTGTCGTCTGCGCAGTGGCTTACCGCTAAACGCCGATTTCACTTCCTTGCATATCTGCTAGCGACAGCGGTGATAGAGGTTTGTATGCCGTTTACTGTGCGTGCAGTGTTGTTTCTTTTTTAGTTTATATGCATTCATTCTGTAGCTGTATTATCATATGTGACGAGATTTGATGAACACAGCACAAAGCGTAAACAGCTATAAAGCCAGAACAGCCAATCTGGGCTGTGGGCTTTTTTAAACATGGCAGCTTTGTTCACTCACTTTACTTTGATACTTGAGCAAAGCTGCTACCCTTTCGCCAAAGCTAACGAAGCAAAGATTTTGGAAACTTTAAATAGCATACGTCTTAACTAGTGCACTTGCCATTTTTAGATATTTATCTGTTTATTTCTCTGACATTTATCTGCTAAACCTTTCGGACGACCCAAGATCATCTCACGATTAATGTGTTCATATAGCATATGATTTTAGTCTATCTAGACTGTTATGGCTCACTCAACTTTGTTTGTGTTCCAATAGTTATGCATCTGTAAATTCTTTCAAGCACCTTTACCATT
Source organism: Watersipora subatra (assembly GCF_963576615.1). Classification (NCBI taxonomy): domain Eukaryota; kingdom Metazoa; phylum Bryozoa; class Gymnolaemata; order Cheilostomatida; family Watersiporidae; genus Watersipora; species Watersipora subatra. Next base: position 21,755,050 of record NC_088713.1, read on the forward strand.
TCTAGTCTGGGCGCTTTATATGTATTCTTATATGCAATTTGAGACTTTTTTCATTCTTCAAGCAACCACCATTGCTACAAAAATGCAGCGCACCTTTTAGCTATTCTTTATCTCACGCATACAATGGTTGTGGGTGTAACATTGCCTTTGCATAAGCAGTTTTTTAAGGTTAACTGACAACTATTACGTGTATTTATAACAGTATAATTATAATATTTCATTTTTTATTAATGCTTTTGTGTCAGTAAAGCAAAAACTGGTTTTGCAGAGAAAAACACTCATGAGGCCTTTCAAAAAGTCAGCTGAGAGGCCATTTTTTGACAAAACACAAATTTAAGAATGGCCGATGTAATTGCTGCAAAACAGGCAATGTGAGAGTATGAGACTATTGGGCGTTACATAATGTAATATTATCATAACAGTAATAGTATCATTACTGCTCCCTATCAGCCTCTGCTTTCACGCATAAGAATTTTGAACAGACAAATTTTAGATAACCCATCGCAAGAACTGAGCTAAATTAATGTTGGTATATGTATTATATATAGGCGTATGTTGCTATATATGTTACAGCTGGTTCTGTCTGATAGTTTGCAAATGTTGCAAATATTTCTTGCTATTTTGTCACTTGAAAATGTTGATAAAACTGTTGTTAGGTTAGAATTACACAAAAAAATGAGATTAAACCCAATTTGTAATGTTATGTGCTGCTGATTACTCGATTACTCATTAATTTTTTTAGCTGTGTGTTATATCAACTAAAGCTATATCAACTAATCATGTCTTTTATATCTTAAAGGCTAACAGTGGACCCCTGACATACATAATACAATATTAATTCATCCCGGTTTTAACCTCTGCAACAACTATATTATGTTAGGTGGTTGATTGTGGATTTGATGAAATAACAAACTGTTGACAATAATTTTCCTTTAAATAACTGACATTTCAACTATCCTTATCTCAACTACAGTGACTATCCTTTTGGGTTGTGGGTTTTTCGCTGGAAACCTAACTCAGCCAGGCACTTCCATCGGACAGTCGTCTGTGTTCTCTTCCTTGCATGCTCTTCCTTGCATGTCACATCACTCAAGTAGTCAAGAAATCGTTCATTTTGTCTAAAAATGGTCTCGCCCTCATGCATTTGACCTTTAACTACGAAAGCAAAAACCTGACACACTACCACTTTTTGATATCATCATCAAAAAGTGGTATTGTGTCTCCTTGCATCCAGACACACTATCATACCATGCTAAACTTTTCTTCTTTATCACCTCATGAATGTCTCGAACACCTCCTTACATCTTTATATTTCTTATCACCAATCTTCTATCAGCCAACTTGTGATTGGCTAAGTTTTATTTCCGTGTATCAGGAAACTTCTTCTAACAATTTTTCTAACTAAAAAGTTCCAATTAATCTCTTTAGATTAGTTGGAATTTTTCTATCACACGGTTCTGGTTTTAATTCATTCCACTTTCTCAAAGTATTCCAAATTTTCATTCAGCGTGTTTGCATCCTCTTTGATCCATGGTAGTACCCAAATTGTGCATTCATATGATCAATAATATTATTATAGTTCCATACTTAAATGTATTGTCATTACGATGTTATTCTCTTGTTCCTTGAAAGTTGCAGCTACTCTGAACTTCATACCTTAAAATGGGCCTTCCATACGGAATCTTATGTGTTTTAAATCAGTTTTGAGAAACCCCTACATGTCACGAGTGTACAAAATCGTTAGCCTGAAATTCCACAACTCCCTTCAAATTAATAAATGAAAAGCCATAGAACATGACTCATTTGCATCATTGATGCTATCTTTACTTTAATTATTATGCCACTGTCTCCAGCATTAAGGGTTTCCTGGCTAAAGCCTAAAATGTATGGCAGCTACACAAGCTTTAGATTGATTTTGACTAGGCGCACATTCCTTAGTCTGCGGCCTATCTTTTCACTGCTAGCAAGGAGCCATTGATCGGTATTGCCATGCATTGTTGCTTTTGAATGCTCCAATGATTGGGTTATTTAAACATTAACATCCATTGATGCCGGGAGTTCCCTTTTTGTCAGTACGTTTCAGCAGCAGAACAAAAAAGCCCCGATTTTAATATACTAGCACAATAGCGTTTGCACACAACTTATAACGCCCCATCATTTTTATTACAGCCACTGATAACAAGCACAGTTTTGAATCACTTGAAACAACTCGCTGCTAAACAAATACATTTTTGCATAAAAGTTCAGTATTTGGTATCTTTACTTTGCACTTACTATTGCATTTCTAAGCTATTGACAACTGAAAATACTTTATTTAAAGTTATAACTAGGTATTCTATCGCTATCTATGGATACTTGTACGTTATGAAGAAAAAGAAAAAAATCACTACAATGTTGTAGGCCTACTTGCAAGATAGCCATCATGGGATTTATTATTCTTTTCAATTCAACTTATGTGAATACTTACATTTAGGCGCATTGAAAGCAATTTCTGCTGCTTTCGATTGATAAAAATATATTTGGTGACTTATAAAATGCAAAAAATAGACTGAAGCAAAAAAGACATCATTAAACTTTTCGTCTTGGCTAACACAAGTATAAAATTTTCAAATATATGTATCTAGCTAATTCTGAATTGAATTTGAAACAAGCTGTTAACGCCATGTTGCTAACTCTTGTTGCTAGCACCTTGTTGCTAACGCTCTGACGAAATTCTTGATTTTAGTTCATTTGAAACATCCATTTTTTATAATTGGCTTATATAAAGTGATTTTACCGAAAAATCCTTGTGTGTAGTATGTTTATTTATAAACAACGAAAAACAAGCGAATTATACAACATACAATTAATATAGAAATGATGATTGTGCATTTGGTAACTATATAAAGGTAGTTGCCTCATATCTGGATATAATGCCAGGCAGCATTGGGCAGATGCACCACTACCAGAAGCTGCAGTCATGCAATGCAGCTATATGGCTGTCAACAGGAACTCAGCCAAAATATCACAAAAAGTTATAAATGCTACTGCTGACAGTAGGATGGCACTATGACTATAGATATCGCCGTTAGTCAACGTTTGCCTTTCGGCGTTAATCATCGATTATGTGAACCGTGAACCAATGGCATTGACGAAGCATCGTGGAGACGTCGGGAAAGTTTTCAGCTGTCAAACTTTCCTGATACTTTGCCGAGCATCGACGACCGCATTTCAAATGTGAACCATTCCGGCGATGAATATTCGCGGTCGTGGGTAGCATGATCTATTCATATCCATGTGTGAAAGTCGCTACGTATCTAGTTTTTGATTCCAGCATGCGAAAACAAAGAGGTTTCTTCGTAAAAGTTTAAAAAGATATATGAAAACACTACGTCACAGAGTATTTCTTGATGCAAACACGGATGTAATAATGTGAACATGGTTTTCATCGACGATCACCGAAGCATTGTGGCATCAACGCCGAAATACGGCGTATAGTGTGAACCAGCTTTGACTCTGATGGTAAATTAACACGCATGCCGACTAGCACAATCAATACTTAATAATTTAAAAGTCTGCTTTGACGATTATTTACCATCAATATGGAGAAATTTTGTTACCAGCGTTTGCTCAGCGTGCTATACAGTATATGAAAATCTTGCGTGCTACAATGTGATCTATTCACAAGCCTAAACATCTATTCAGCTGCCTTAAACAGTTCACAATTCGTTATACATGTATAAGCCATAAAATGACTGGTCGTGTGTGACTGTTGTTTTTGTCTGTGTTCAAATATATTGTAGCCAGTTACAAAAACTGATGTCGTACTACCTAAAATCTAATCTTTCTACATAAAAGTGACTCAACAAGACCATTAAAGGTTTACTTGCAACAAAATTCACATTGCAGCTATTTGGTATCAAAAGATTCACCATGTCTTACTCTGCTGTGTTGTAGGTGCAAAATATGTGGAAATGTGATTACAAGCACTTGAAAGCTCAAAAACGAACAGTTAATCGCCGCCATCACGAAACCGCCGTAGATCGGAATCAGTTTATTTTTCTGACGTAGTCGTTCTATTTGGTTATTGTTTTGACACATGATGTTCTCAAGTGACTTGAAAGGCCAACAAAAGGCTCAATATAAAACTTCTCATGGCACTAGTTTATGACAAACACTTCAGTTTTACTGATGACCCCATATTAAATATAGATGCTCGCTACTTTACAGCTTTGTTTCGGCCTGGTCTACTCATCTAGTCGCAATCTGATCATGTGACCCATACTATGCCAAACAGCGCGAATAATTTCTGCAGCATTTTTCGATTATCACAGGTGACCAACAGGCTCGTCATGTTTGCCAGACAATGATATGTACTTATTCGAGCTAAGGTTAAACAATTAAACGAATTTTTACGGTATAAGATATCAGTGATGAAAGTGAAAGCATTACAATGATGATTAAATAGACGGGTAAGAACAATAGACATGGTTTTATTGAATGCGTGAAGTATATTTGCGAAAATATTTTGACAAATTTTTTCGCAAATATACTTCATGTTATTGCGAAATATTTCAACAAATATTTTCGCAAATGGAAGTGTAAACAGAATCCATCTTGTTCAGTTATTTCCCATTTGAGCTGTTTTGGAAAGAGATTCTAATCTATGGCGGTTTTGTGATGGCGGCGATTAACTGTTCGTTTTTGAGCTTTCAAGAGCTTTTAATCACATTTCCACATATTTTGCACCTACATGTACAACACAGCAGAGTAAAACATAGTGAATCTTTTGATACCAAATAACCGTAATGTGAATTTTGTTGCAAGTAAACCTTTAGGTTAAATGCTACATAGACATATCTGGATGCCTAAAAGTTGAAAATTACTCACAACTGCTGATTATAGTAGATGGTGTGTATCATTTTCCAGGACTGTCCAGACATTCACAAATATAGGATTTATCGATGTGCAATGATACGACCAAATGGCTCAGCCAGAGCATCCCATTTACATTAAAATGAATTTGGCGTATGCTATCTGTTACTGTGGAGTGTAAATTGTCGTTCAAGGATTTTCATATGCAGTCAAGTTTTGGTAAACCGAGGAATATAAAAATTTGCTAAAATACCTATACCGCCTCATTGAATGCTTTTAGAGTGCTTAGAATTTTTAAGTGTTAATAACTGATTCACTAAAATTGCGTCACAATATTTATTCTTGCTTCCTTGAGGATCATTTTATATATTGTTTTTTAGAACGCATATATTAATTTCAAATGCTTATTATATGTACATACAATATGAACGACAGAATCAGTAGCTTCATTTCATGAGGATTTTTTTAAAAATACGACATGTGCACACATGTGCGGCATATGTCCAGGGTTTATGGCGGTAATGCTAAAAAACTAGAACTAATGCTAGAAAACTGAAATGTGTGTCAACGATTTATTGCAGAGCTGCATAAGATCTGCAAGTTAAACGACTGATTAATTGGTCAACAACTGCAATCAATTAAATGCTATAATACTAACCCCCCTCATTTAAAATTTATATGGCAGAAACTGGCTATTGCTTTTTTCTTTTTTTGAGTAGCTAATGATTGATCTTGTACATTACATCTATGTCTTACTTTTTGGTCTTTTTGTAATTTTTAGCTAACAGCTCTAAACCTCATGCAAATGTAAACCCTAATCTACCCGCATTTTAAAGAACCATGACAAGGGAAAGAATGTGAGATGAGTTCAGAAAGCGAATTGGCGCAGCCAAGCACGGCACCATGTCCTTTCTGCAAGCAAGAACTGGATAGAGAGGAGGATGGGACATTTGGACAAAATTGCGCTTACTGTGTAGAAGAATTACCTCTTTGGTTAGGATTGGGAAAATGTCCTGACTGTGGCACTCTCAGAGTACACAAGAATGAAAAGTTTGCCCGCCTTTGTGGCACATGCAAATATGCATATCTTACTGGAGGTTTGTACCCAATTGCTTGCTTTGTGAACTCCATGAAAACATTAAATAAAAAACAATACTCTAACCCACAAAGTTTTCCTCAGCATGTTTGTAGGTGCGAGGGAATTTTCGGAATTTAAAGCTTTACTTTCCTATAAAAACTGATGTCGAAGAGCTCACAAACTACGGTTTAGCATGTATGCTACATTGCTTATCTGTGATTACTGTTATGACCCGCCTGCACTAAATTGCAACAATTAATGTGCAGTTTCAAAAAACATAGTTTTCAAAAAGTACTCTAACTTAAAAGTTTGTCTTAGCATGTGTTTATGTTCTTAGCGAGGAAATTTTCGGAATTTAATGCAAATATGCATATCTTACTGGAGGTATAGTTTCAAAGCTATATTAATAAGTACCAATTTTTTACTGCGAGTTTATTTCCGTTAGCATGCATAAACGCAAAGTATTTCCATATTTTTTGACCACTTTCGTTCAAACATCTCGTGCATATGATCTCATCTGTCAGGTCATTACAAATATTTGGTTTCAAAACTGTCTGTTTCCTGAGAACCAGAGTCTCAAACACACACACCTGCGGGTTATCTGACTGAAGATGAAGAAAATACTTACTGTTAGTTTATAATATGTGTGATAATTAGTGATTCACTGGACTGTTTTACTGGCATTTCTATTACTAGCCTAGGTTCCAAATAGTTTGATTGAGGTGGACAAATGTAGGTACTTCTCAAGTTAGTTCTAACAAAGGAATGTTAGAGACAAAACGTGCATATTTTGAATAATTTTCCTTTTTGCAAGGAAATTTTTGTGTTCATATAATATACTTGATACAGTTATTGTAGCAACCACAAATGTATGTCAGTTGATAACTTTCAACTAAACTTAGTTTACATTTACATGCACCCTCGCCATACGATTTTAATCTGTTCCAGGGTTGGCATTGTATAGCAAAAATGCCATATAGAGGGGTATAGAAACCCACAGTAAGTATATAATGCAAACAGTTTCTGGTAAAAATCATTAAAATTTTATATAAGTACATATTAAAAATTAGTAAATTAAAAATAAATTTAGTTTGCTAAACCTTGAAGGTAAGTTTTAGTAAATGTACTGAAACTTTTTAATTAATTTACTGAACATCAAATTTTTCATCGCTAAAATTTTATCACCCTTCGGTGTCCGGCTCTTTTTCACTATAACTTTTAGCCGACCTCGTTAACACCTTTTTAACCTAATTCGACAAGAAAGCCAAAATGATGTCGGTCTCGTTATTAAGCGGATTTTTTAGCAGATTAAGGGAAGTTGGCTTATCTCTGACCCGTTGTTTGAAGGAATCGCAAATCCATCTTTTTTACCAGTTTTAAAGCGAAATATTATGTACCACCTTTCTTCATCCAAGGAATGCCACACTGAGAGAAAGGTCATCGTATTTCTTTCAGGCGCTGTGAGAAGTTTTTCGGCAAACAGAATATCGACATCTTTGTTATTTTGACGGAATAAGCCAAACCGACAGCCAAACTTAAAAATCGAGCAATTTTATTTATTGAATTTGTATTGTGAAATGAGATTGTATGTCAAGGATGAAAAAATGAATGATGATGGCAAGGATGAAAGTGAAAAAATCGTATAATAGGGTCATCGTAACCTGACGGTACATTATAGTTATATTTATGTAAAATTTACATATAAATTAAAAACTAAGGCATCCAATTTTACAAACTTTGCAAACTTCCGAATTCACAAACCTTCAAACATTCAGCCTCTGCAATCGAAGATCCTCAAATCCTTTTAAGGCTGCTAATTAGATTAGATCCCAACACTACTGGATTTAGCACATGCACACATGAATTTCATTTATTCATGGTAGATTAAAGATAAAATTGTTTTCGTCTGAAACAACCATTCAATTAAAAATAGGCAAATACAACTACATATTCTAACTACACTTAAGAATAATATCAGCAAGTTGACAGAATGTTGAAGAATTAGCACTGGTAGGCAGAGTTTGGATGGTGGCCCACATCCTGAATAGCTTAGAGTCACCTCATTTAAGATAGTTTGATTGTCTGCCATAAATATGAACTGGTCCTTTGAGGTTTTTGATTCAGTTATCCTCATGTGACCTGGGTTGAACTATCAAAAAGCTGCAGTTAGAGGCGCCGCTCTTTGCTTGTCCCTTTACATAAAAAGTTAAAAGATGCCATAGGTTGGACAGTTTTCTTACTTGATTCTGTTGAGACAAGATTGTTCAATACTTTTATCGGTTACGCAGTTGTGTATAGAACACGATGAAGATATGCTTGTCATAACACTTGCTATGATAGGCCATCTTTAAAGCAACTGCGTCTTGATCAAAGGTCTTGAACAGCACTATTGGATCCTGTGGTTTTCTCTGGAGGCTAATATTCATCTTGACAAGGTGTATCATGATAGCGGGTTTCTGACTTTCTTCATGTGGCTAAAACGAATGCCAGGACAACGTTGACTGGGAAAATCACTATCACTTAATCAGTTGAGACCAATATACCAGAGAGATAGATGTATGCTTTGTCCATTTGATAAAAAAGGCAAGACTAATGGTTGATGCCGGGCCGGATCGGAATTTAGTTATCCTTTAAACTGAACACAAACGCCTTGATCAGCAGCCACCACCTCTGTTTTGTACAGATTATCGAGTCAGCATTCCTTTCATTTCAGTAAAAGTCATTAATTATATTATTAAATTACATTATAATAATTATTTTATAAAATAACGATAAGTCACATTATTTTCATCTAAATGTCTGAGTGGTAAAGCATCTCATGTCTCAAAAAATGCTCATCTCACTGTGTTTTTTCCTAGCAAGCTCAGTCTTGTTTTTGTTGGTCTCAGAGGAGCTTGTGCTGTGAATATTTGTGATTACAAATTGAAGGCATACACCATTATAATGTATCTTAAAATCTAAAATCTACTCCTTAAAATCTAACAAACCTAAAATGTGAAAATTCTCCCACTATAGGGAAGGTTAATCAGGGCAACGCATTGGGTATGAGATCTACACAATCAAATTAATCTAGTAAATGCAAAAAATTGCTACTGAAAATAGGTGCTATCAGAAATGCAAGATAAACTGCCTTGAGCCATGGCTTATTCTATATCATTGGCCAAATGATCAAATTTTTGCTTAGTTTCGTTCTTTTTAAGCTCTTACTATGATTGAAAATTTTAGTCAGGCTGCAAAGCAACTGAATGTGCAAAAATCAAACATCGTCCTAAGTCTGAACTAGACAACAGACTAGTACAACCTTTAAAACACAATATATTAAAAGCTACTTGTGGATGTTTAATACATACCTGACATTTGCAATGAAGGACGTTAATAAAATTACTATTACACCTATTGCTAAAGTTACGACATATTTTGTGTATTTCCAAAATGATATAGAAAATTTTTTTAATGTTTTATCCACCTTATTTAGAGATTTGGCATTTGTAGCACGAATAATTGGAATTTTGCACCTAGAATGCTAATGGTAAAACCCTACATACTTTTTTTTTATAATTTTTGAATATGATGGTTGGCCATATTCAAACATAAGATTTATCTGTTTGTCTATTTGTAGCTTTACAATATTTCGTTTTCAGTGTCGAAATGCAAATCCACACCTTCAGTAAAAGAAGGGGACCAGCAACCGGAGGCTCAGTCTAGTGAAAAGAAGCAGCAAGGCACCGAGAATCAACGAGATACTGGATCTGCTGATGGCAAGACTTCACAGTAAGAACCTGTATCTATTACCACTTGTTCGTTTTTCATGTGGCCTCACAACTACTTATCATATTTCTTTTTCCCTAATTGGACTTCAAACATTCATTGCATATTTTATTGAAATCTTTTTCCAGTGGACCCTCTACTTACAAAATCAATTCCTGCTGGAAGTCGTTTTGTAACATACATTCATAAGTACAAAACTTTGCATTTTATTAGGACAATGATCCACTTCAAGCCCCATCTAACGTCAGACACAATATTTATTTACTTTACAAAAGCCATCATAGCATTTAACATATAGACACACGCTTAAATTCAACTGAACTTTATAAGCATGTGCAACCAAACATTAGGCTAGTTAAGTAAAAATAATTTAAATCATAAGGAATAAACTTAAGGAAAAAATCTTCCATTATATTGCCGCTTTTCATGTTTTTCAGTTCAGGTTTACTCAGCCCACCAAAGCTGAGCCTCCGATGTTTGCTTCGGTATAGTTGAAATTTACTATCAAAGATTCGCAAGGCAAGCATCATTACAGTGGGTGATAGCCTCCTGCCTACTGAACACTTGTTATAGGTGCTTTACCACAGTTTTTAAAACGCCACAAACATTTTCTAAAACGATTACCCTACAGGATGAAAATATTCGATGGATTTTAAAATTCGCGATTTCGCGAACAGTCAATTCCGCGAATTATTAAATTTCACGAATAATTAGTTCTATTTTTAATCACAAGGGAGAATAACTACTGCCTAGTAAATGGTAAATTAGTAAATGGTTTTGGAAAAAACTCATTACCACAAGTTGTTGGTTCATCAAAATCCTCCAAATCGATGAATATTCGTGAAAACCTCTGAACGCAGCAAAAAATTATAGCTTAGCATGATCGACTCATAGATGTAAGCGGTGTGCGCATGTGAAGGGTTAACTCTTTTGCTAGCCGCAATAGAGTTAACTCTTAATAGAGAGGGATTGTGTTCACCCGCGAATAAATTAATCTGCGAATATGCATGAAAAAGGCAATTTGTGCAAAACTTAAACTCCGATTAATCCTGTGGGGTATTTGTCATAAGATTTGTTTGCCGTTATTTTTTATGTAGTTTACTTAGCTTCATCCGTATCCACATCTTCATGGTTGGTCTTCTATTACTCAACTTGCAACTGATGACACTAAAAGAAACTGGATTATACAAACAACTATTGAATATCAAGTTTTCAACTATGCTGACATTTATTTACAATTTGCGCTAATAAACTCGCCATACTAACAGGAGCGTAAAGTTGTTGATTTAAAGTGTCAAACATAAACTGGTGATACCAAAAGCTAACTTTAGCTAAATTGCAAATTCAATTGTAATTGTCATTCTATTAATGATTGTTTAATTGTATTAATTAGTTACTTAAATCTACATAAATTATTTATTTAGATTAATTCGGCATTACATTTGAAACTCTGCTTACCATCTCGTGAATGGCTGTCTCGCTCAGTATTTAACTACCAGCGAAAACTTAAATGAAAAAGTATGTATTAAAAGTAAAAAGTTACAATAAGTTACTCAAGATTTACAGTCATCGGTTAGTTCTCCAGTGTAACTAAAATTGGCTTTCAGTATTTTTCTATATGAAGCTGCCACTCGGCATTATTTGTGTTTCGGAAAATGATGTAAGATATTTTTGACCTTTGAGCTTTGGCCGTTCATGTCAATGTGTGTCAGTAACCCTGGGGAATTTGTCAAACGATCTGGAGTTTTCAAATTTAATTACTATATCAAAATGTGCTCATAATACAATGATATTTGGTAAAGCACTAGTAAAAAAGTTTGGCGACACACAGCAAATGTCACCAAAACCAAAAAACTGTGTTTCACAGTTATTCGGCCTAAAACCATAAAACTTTGTACGATCATGAAAATATTTACAGTAGCATTATATCCATCGAGCACATGCTCATCATCGTTTCCTGACTCATAATAAACTAGAAAATTCTAGTTAGTATCATAAAATTCTTCATTTGCATCACGATCATCCATGACTGACCAACGAACGAGTCATATCGTTTTTTTGCTATATCGTTCCAATAAAAATTGTTATTACAATGAAAGTAAACAAAGATATTTGAAAACTTTTAAAAATGGAAAATAAACTTCTAGTCTCATGCCTTGAGCAAGAATTAATTTGATTGGTTTACGCTGTTACTTAGAACCAGCATTTGTAAACAGCTATGTAAACGCCGTTGTTCTGGCCGTTAGGGTTTCTGAAATACTCTACACAAAGTTGGAATAAAGGTGATTAGGGTTCAGAGGGTTAAGACAGTCTTAAAGCATTGTTTGGTAGCTTCAGTTTGTACCATAGATTTACCCTTTTGAGAAAAATAGAATATAAGAGAAGCTGACCAGTAGACAAAGACAAACGTTTATTGTATTTGTAATATGGAGAAAAGATGCTTTCTCAATTTACCATAGAATCTTTTTTTTATCTCCATAGGGCATTCAATAGAATACAAATATCCTTTATGACCATAATCAGACCTTTTCAAATGTTGGCCACCTCCTAATCCCAGATGTAACATAAAGTATTACCTTGCATGTCTAAACTTTTAAATTTTATGCTTAGTTTCCATTGTGGCTGCAAAATTTGGTTTTCTCATCTATGATCATCTCATAAAAGAAGTACCTGAAATCAAACTATTCAATTTTGTTGCGCAACAGCTGAACAGTTGTTCATGCATTGTTTTTCACTATCTTATCTACTTTGTATGCTATTTAGCTGTGCTATGTAAATATGGGTGTTACAAGAAAGATTTTATCATCTTTGTTTCTCACCTTGTCGGCTGACATCTGGAATATCTAGGTGGGAAATGAGTATTTGCTTATCATCTGCCTTGTACCTGCACAACTACACTCTATCATACATATACATCGTTCGTTGTGGCTAGTTGCCTACTTACAGCGATCTTTCATACCTTACGTGTGTATAATAATAAAATTGTAATATATTATAGCGTGTAATACATATCTATATAATATATTATACATATATTATACATAATATATTATCTATATAATATATATTATTTATATAGTATATTATATAGATAGTTTATTATCTATATAATATATTAGACATATATAGCCAATTCAAACAAAATAAGTTTTTGCGTTATAGCAATTATAGTCTGAGCTTTCTGAATTCACTTGTCAGAAAGAACAACCCATGCAATTGGTTCCAACATAAACAAAAGCATTTACATCGCTTTTTCTGAAATTTATGAAATGTTTTCGTTGCTGCTTTTGGAGATTGGTAATGATTGGTACAACCCTTCTTTTGTTGCTAGCAACAATAAATAAATATAAGAATATACTAAAGAACACCTAACACTAGACATAGTAGTTGATGAAATGTTAATAAATAATCTCACAACAAAGAATACATCATCAAAATCAAATACACTGCACCCTCGAGATACGATTACCCTGATATACGGTTTTGTCACCTTATGAAGTCGAACATTGTGAGATCTTCACCTCGCTATACGAACTTTATTTCACCGTACGATTTCGAGACGAGAAAAGTTTTGCCCGTGTTAAGGTTTGGTGGTCGGTGTGCTCATAACGCACATCGAATTAAAAAAAGACACCGAAATATAGTTTGCCGAAAACATTTTCAGAATGTTTAGAAAAGACACGTTGATCGACTTCTCTCATGTCAGCATTCCGCGTGGAAAATTTCGTGTAATATACACATACGACAGCAAATATTCATTTGTAGCGTTATAATATCTTTTACTATAAACTTTTAGTCGGCATACGTATATAACTAGAAGTATCTACATTTATTTCGTTAGCTATAGAATCTGAGACCGATACAAACGTTACAAAATGAAGGAAAAATGATTTGTATGTCAACAAAGTTGGATGTCGTAAATAAGAAAAAGGCACCCGTATTATTAACATTGTCAAGGAATATGATCGCAACCAATCAGCATTTGCAATTATTATTAAAACAAGAACTCCATTAAAGCAAGCACAACAAGGAGCTTACGACTGAAAATTTGAAGGAATTAGAAGGCCGTGCACGCGATCAGCATTCAAAAGGAGCAACCATTTAGTAAGGGCGAGTAAGTAGAAGATGCAGAAAATCCCACATTGCAGAAATATTTCTTGTGTTTAATTTACTGATGTGGACTGGTACATTAAAACAATGCATGTACAGTCGTGGCCAAAAGTGTTAACACCTCCCTCTTGTCCTTTAGCTGTGAAATGCCAAATTTGCTCAACTTCAATTAGTCATTACTTATCCTATTATCAGGTTAAAACATGGAAAGTATACACCGACTTAAGGCTTAGAGTCTGCTCTTTCTGATGAAACTAAAATTTTGTTAATTAGGTAAAGATTCACCCTGTTCAAACTTTTGGAGACGGGCCATATATTTTTATTCAAATTTTGACTATTATCTCCGAGTTCAGTCCCCAGACAAGTGCACTATGCTAGAGGTGGAACAAGACACGAGACGTCTCGAGTATCGACCTGTCTCGTATCGGTCTCGTCTCGACTTAACTATAGCCAAACTCGAGACAGGAAATAGAACTAAAGCGCCTGCGTACGGTTGTTAAAACATGGCTTTTTGCGGTAGCAACAATTCCATATATTGTTATGGATTGCGGGCAACTGCCTTTACAGTTACACCCGGTCCGTTACTACCTGTTGCTATTGATTATGTTGTCCACAGTCTAATCATGTAGTCCGGACAACGGCCCTGTTATATTTTAGTTCGGTTCTGCGTCCTTAAAACAGATACCGGGTCGTATCTAATTACTCTTCGGATAATCCAATTTGTTAAATTAAGGGTAAAATGTCTGTATTTTATCGTATCGTGTCTAAACACCAACCGCCCTTCATAAAATTCGGCCTCTTTTACGTATATACTACCAATCGCGGGTAAAACTTGTCCGGACACGGAGAAACGAACGAAAGGCGGTGTCGACCATAGTCCGTGTTCGGTTAACAATGACGTTTTGTTAGCTCAATATAATAATATACATGTGCATGTATACAGTAATTAATATAATTTCATGAGTACAATTTAAATATAATTCACATACTACAGTTTATTCACAAACAAAACTTAACATTAATGAAACGATAAGAATGAAAGTGTTATCGTGTGTTCTTTTAGTTGCGGTATTTCTTTGTAGAGCGACGGCTATCGGTTTCATTACACATTACATTAAAAAGTAAGAACTATTCAATAGATGGTAAAAATATACATGTACAAAGCAATATGTTTATAATAATTATGATCAATCAAGCTCAAAATTCTTAGAATATATAACTTCGGTATTTTAGAGCTGTTTGTGTCACTTTTGTTTACAAAAACTACATGCGTATCACTATTAAAATGTTGTATTTAGATCGTTTACACTAGGTGAAAATTCAATTTAAAAATAGTTTTATTAATTTTATATATACCAAGTAGCTAGTACTTGTGTAGTGAAATCATCACCAAATGCTCATTATTTTACTGTCTCGTGTCTCGAGTCTCGAATTTTTACAAGACGGTGTCTCGAGTCTCGTCTCGAACTTGAAAAACCTGTCTCGTTCCACCTCTACACTATGCTGTACACAAAGCAATAAAGCAATGCATTACATAAATCCCTAGACATAGTGTAATCACTGAGTAGATTTTTGAAAGATTTGAGAGGTTTTCAATAGTAAAAAATCCAGTGTGCATTTTGGATATTTTCATACAAATTTTTCAAATGCGAAAATGTCTAAACACCTTCAGGAACTGATCGAGCTGTGATTATTCACCTCCATGAGCAAGGACTAGGCTACAAAGCTATTGCAAAACAGACAGAAGAATATTTCAACTGTAAGGTGCTCCACAAAAAGATATAAGGAGGATGGAACACTAACAGATCGCAGCAAGCCAGGGAGCCAACGGGCTGCAACTACCAGAGATGAACGCATTTCGGTCAAAAAGGGCCGCCAGGACCGGTTCAAAGGAAGTACAGCTCTGGCAAAGGATCTCGAAGATTCAACTGGTACATTTATTGCACCAAGAACTGCAAGAAGAATCTTACCGAAGTATGGATTCACAGCAAGGACACCAAGGAGAAAATCGACGCTCACCAGTGTCCACAGAAAGTCGTTTGGAGTGGGCCAAGGAGCACAAATCTTGGAGTCTAGAGCATTGGAGCAAGGTTATATTCAGTGATGAGTCTAACTTTGACCTTCAAAATATTGCTGGAATATGTCAATATGTCAGGAGATCTGTTGAAGAAGCCTACAAACCACAGTGTGTGTTGCCAACAGTGAAACACCCTCTGACAGTGATGATCTTGGGATGCTTTTCGTCTCGTGGTGCAGGAAGAATTCATGAGTGTGAAGGAAGAATGAACACTAAAAAGTACCTCAAAGTGATGGAAGACGAGCTGTTGAAATCTGCCAGGGACCTGTACAAAGATGAGTGGATTTTTCAGCAGGACAATACCCCATGTTACACTGCCAAGCAGTATAAACAGTGGTTCGACATCCACCATTTGAAGGTGCTGAGCTGGCCTGCTCAGTCCCCAAGATCTCAATCCCATAGGAAATTTATGGCATCAGAAAAAGCTACTGGTTACTAAAGATAAACCAACCACAAAGGTCACATTGATAGAGACAATTATCAAAGCATGGTACGGACCCGTCACTACAGAGAGGCTGGAGAACTTGGTCAACAGCGTGCCAAGGAGATGCAGGACGGTGATAGACAGTAAAGGATGGCCAACAAAATATTGATGGCGATATCAACTCAAAAGCCTTTTTACAGGACCACCAACTCATTACAAAAAGTTTGTTGAGACTTCTGGGACCAATAGAGAGTGTTTAATCACATGTACTAATTGTATTCCACAAATAAAATAGAATCCTAAATTGGTGTGATTAGACTCAGTCATGTTTAAAAGCCTGTGTACCCATCTATGAACTATTCTTTTGTAACTTGCTTTAGAAAGATGGAGAATCTTCTGCGGATCATTTTGGTATGCAGATTATATGATTTATGTGGGCCAGGGTCCTTGTAATAGCGCAATAACTAAATTAATATGAAAAAATATTGGGGGGGGGGTGTTAATACTGTTGGCCACGACTGTATAATATATATTATTTATCTCTTGTGTGACATGTTTTTCATATTTTATTCATTTTATTTGTTTCTTTTTGATTTTATGTTTGATTTTCTTGTTTAACCATGTCTTTGCAGGTGGGCTTGTTATCTCCTACGTGAATACAATTCATTGTATGTATGTAACTCATACAACTAGCTACTCAAGATGGTTGACGCATTCACATTACTTTCTGAAACTTGTTAAAGCCCTGTCCTCTAAGGTATAAATACGTACAAACTTTGTATGTATGGTTACATTGATTCTTGTGCATATTTCATACAAGAAAAACTACTGTAGCACCTTCTCTAGATCCTTCTACAAGCGTTAGCTAGCAGTTTTCTGCATTGCACCAGCATTTTTTTTTTTAAACCAGAAGAAAAATTGGACAGGACTAGACAACTTTTAGCCTGCTCAAAATTCCATTTCTTTACGTATTAAATTAATCTTCAAGTGTACAGCAACATAATTAGCATTGATACGTTTTTGCCTGCTCTCTGCTTTATTCGCTACAATATACCATAATATATACCATACAATATATATAATAAAGGTATGTATGCCCTGTATAATAGTAAATAAAATTTCATTTTTCTTTTCGGTAGCCATTAAATGGTCAGGTGTGTGAGAGGCCGCTTTCAATAACTGCATCGCTCGGCCTTTCTTATTGAATTCTGGTTGAAAAAGGTTTCAACCAGACACGCTAAAGTTTATAATGAAAGTGAAGGCAGAAACTTATGTAGGATAAAATTTTGTGATAAAAAGTTGAAATTCAGTAAAATAGTTCAAAATACATTCAAAAACTTAGTTTGAAGTGTGAGTTTGACAAGCTTAACTTATTTGAAGTGAATTCAAAGTTTATGTTATGCGTACCTTTTGAAGGTCAGAACTTCTTACCGTATGATCTGCATTTGGTACACAGATTACAGTTTTGCATTTTATAGTATTGCTGATTATAATCACTAGGTGCACTTAATACAATGCAGCTACTCTAGGTTACTAAAGTTAACATACTATTTTGTTACTAATTTTTAATATGTACATCATTTTTATAAAATTTTGGACGATTTTGACCATTTTTTCATTGTATAATTACAATTGTTTCTATACCCGGACATACGATTTTTTCGCCATACGGTGCCAGCTTTGGAATGGATCAACATCGTGTCTCGAGGGTGCACTGTATCAACATAAAAAGAATGAAAGTAGAGCTGAGACAATTACAAATTATGGTGAATTCATTTTATTAATTACTTGTACTTTTCTTTTGCACCCTTTAACATCAGGATTAGCAGTGAAAACTTCTGTTTTGCCCATGACCTCCTGTTCAGAAATGAGGTTCAGAAAAAGTCTGGTTTGATTGTTATTATCCATGGATCAATTATAAAAAAAGATGAATTTTCAGTGAGTGGTTTTAAAATTGTTTAGTTTTAAATTTGCATACAGACTGAATCCAATTGTAGTATAATTATAATAGAAATACAGTATCTAATATAAATCTCTCTAACTGGCCATTAGCTTTTGGTATCAATCGTTACTTCTCTATTTTGTTTTGGCAAAAGTACAGCCACACGTGCCGATTTTTTTCGTTGGTTCTAACCGAAATCACGAAATGAACGTAAAACGCAGAGTTATTCGGCCGAAATTTACAGAATTGTCTGAGCTGCGCATGCACTCCGAAATTATCGACGAAACGCTTTTGATTGGCTAAACAAATTATTAGCGAGCGTGATTTTAGCAGCTTTCACGATTGGTATAGTCCAAGACGCGTATTATGACACACAATAAAACTATCAGATCAACGCAATTCAACATACAATGCAACTGCCTAGATCGCGCTATTGTTGGTTCTTTATCGGTTGGACACCATGGCTACAAATCGTTTCTTTTTTAACAATAATTTCTTTTTTAGCAGCAAAAGTTCCGTTGTAAAAAGAGTTGCCATCTTTAGCGCAATCAAGTCAGTTGCATCGTATTTACTATGGCAAATCGCATTAGTATTTCTCTTACGTGCCGCGTTACGTGCCTCAGACTATATAAATTGCAAAAGCTGCTAGAATTGTGCTTGCTAATAATTTGTTTAGCCAATTAAAAGCGTTTCGTCGAAAATTTCGGTGTGCATGCACAGTTCAGACAATTATGTGAATTTCGGCGGAATGATTCTGTGTTGTTCGTTCATTCCGTGATTTCGGTCAGAACCAACGAAAAAATTACCTTAACAAGTGTCACTGGAAACGGTTTGTAAATTTCATTTTCCTGAACGATGCCGAACAAAAAAGCCTTCACATATACATATGGAGTTATCTCCCTGAGATATACGTTCTCAAACATGTCAAGCGTTATCTTCCTTGCTGACAAACGGGTTATCTTCTTTGCCAGCAAGAGAGTTATCTTCCTTGCCTGCTCTGAGCTACACTGATAAGGCTTCAATAGCCAAAACTTTAACGTCTGTAGCATGAGTATACAAGTAATATAATGTTGTTTCGTGCTGGACAATTTTCTCCCTCTCCAGGGGAGAGAGGGGAAAGGGAGACAGACAGACTGACACAGACAGACACACTCAGACGCACCAACTTTAAGATATATACAGTGGAACTTCGATTCTTGAATACTTCGGTTCGGTTCCAGTTCGGTTTTCGACTAAAAAAATTGAGATTGGTTCGTCTCGGATCTCGAATATAAATTCGGTTTTCAACCAAACTGGAGCATGCGCATTGAAATAAAACATTCGGAACAGCTCCAGAAACCACGTGAAAACATTCGTTAACAAAGGGAGAAGCAAGCTATGCTTCACAAATTCTTTACAAAAATGAAAAGAACCGTCTGGGATGCCGTCCCTCCACTTAAGAGATTTGCTAAAGAAATAACTCCTCCAGTTGAGTTACGCTAAATTGTTTTTGAGGGGATTCTCCTTCAAAGATGTCTAGTGAACGTGCCATTGCTGTTTATATTTTCTTTTTCACACAATTTCTGATGTAACTGATCTGTTGCGTTTTTGCTGTTTCATTATCAATTTTTGGTATTGTATCTTAGCCTTTAATGTTTTTGATGTTTTAAGAGCAAAACATACGAAATGTTTACTTTTATTTTTTTCCATCATCATAAATAGAAAACCTTTTATTAAAATTAAACACGATCTATATCTACCTGTTTTTATTTATAGTATGCAGTATACAGTAAAGTTTATGGTGTAAAATGTTGAAAAAATACTTTACGGAAATTGTTTTCTCGCCTTGGAACGGATTAAAATTTACATACATTTATTTTAAAGGGAATATTTCTTTTAGATCTCGAACAACTTGGTTTGCGAACAACCCTCTGGAACGGATTATGTTTGAGAACCGAGGTTCCATTGTATATAAAGATCCAGCATTTTGTTCTTTTGCTGTAGGGTTCGAAATTTGCTATTTTCCAATATCAAATTTTTTTGTTGATTTTTCAAGTTCTATACGTGTTTGCTACGTTCTATTTGGTTTTGTTTAATCTTCTGGTGACACGAAGCTTTGTGGTTATTGTATCTGGGTTTGAATTTTGTTGTGCCTAATCCAATATGTGATTCTGTCTTTTTTTGTCGGTTTCATTTGTTACATCAGCTTGATTAATCGGTTTTTGGTGATGCACTTGTTGTTTAGCGGAAATTTGTGTTTTTTGCCTGCAATTGCATTTTTTGTTTGGGTTATTCTGATTTTCTTGCACGAGTTTATTGTTCTGTGCTTTTATTAATCTTTTCATACTCGACATACATGAGTAGATTATTTTCAGTATGCGTTTATTAAATATTTTGTACAAAGGGTGGTCTTTATGGATCTGGTAACAGTATGTGTTTTTTTTTCTATGTTGGTTGCGGCACTTCAGCTATACTGGGGTTGTACTAATTTGTTTTTCGCTTTTCTGCAGTGTTTGTTGTTTTTCATGGTTGTTTCCGTTGTGTATTGAAGTTCATGGCTGTAGCCGCTTTGTTTCAGTACATCTTAGTATGGTTGTTTCATTTTGTAAAATTCTCATGAGCTTGCTGAAAGTGTGCTTAGCCATTTGTTTATGTTTATCGGGCTTTTTTCGATTATGGTTTCTGGATGGTTGCTGTGATAATATACATGTAGTATGCTGTTGTCTGGCTTTAAATAGGGGCTGTGCGTACCTGTTGTTAAATTAAAAGCTACATCCAAAAATTATTGATTTGTTTGCTTCGATCTCTAGTTTTAGGTTGTTATTTCTCAAGATTTTACAGATTTACTCTTTTGTTTTTTTTATTTGTTGTGGGTTTACCTACACACTGTGAGTTTGTCATCTCTGTACAAGCCGGTGCTTGTTATAAATATTG
The DNA here is from genome assembly GCF_963576615.1 of Watersipora subatra. Classification (NCBI taxonomy): domain Eukaryota; kingdom Metazoa; phylum Bryozoa; class Gymnolaemata; order Cheilostomatida; family Watersiporidae; genus Watersipora; species Watersipora subatra. The sequence continues at coordinate 21,776,216 of NC_088713.1, forward strand.
TATTGCAAATATTGTTAAAAATAAAATTGTAAAATATAAATACAGTCAAACATGGATAACTCGCCCTCGGTTAGCTCGAACACATGGTTAACTTGAACGGCTTTGTTTGGTCCGTTCCTACGCAATGATAAATTGCTTCAGATAACTCGACCTCAACTTCGTCACTTGGAAAAGTCTTTTGCCCAACGGTTACCGAGACGGTTGTTATAGCTTTAGAATATCACTTTATTCCAAGCCATAGAGATAAACCTCAACTTTTAGTAGTTCAAAAGCGTCGTTATTACCATCATCGGCAAAATATTTTTGTCAACGACTTTTCAAAGGTTTGGTAGAATTTGATTTTTACCAAACATTCGCTTAGCGATGGTCCTTCGAAGGCAACGAATAGCGAGGTAACCTTGACATAAACTTCAAGAGAAATCTGCAAAATTGATCTTGGTTAAAACGCTTAAAAGAAAAAGATGTCTTTTCTTCTGAGCATTTCAACAGCGATCAAGTTTTGCCAATTTTAATCTGAAGAATGTCCTGGCAGTCACATCACCTAAAACAACAAACAAATCGCAAGTGATAGAAAAATCTATACTTTCTGGTAAAAAAATTTTTAAACTTTATATTAGAAGCATTCAATTCGAAACAAGCGATTTATGCTTTTGATTTATATTATAGTTTGTATATGTACTATGTATGTATATATCTACTAATAAATACATACCGTACTTTTCGGACTATTAGTCGCTACTTTTTTCTGATGATTTGAGCCATGCGGCTTATATAAGGGTGCGGCTAATCTGTGGCTTTTTCTTTCACCGCTAGGGCGCATTAACGGGAATCTCCAATTAGTGTGATTCTAGCGGTGAAAGAAAATATGAAACAATGCCTGACGGTACTGTTCCGTTGGGCACTAACTTTAAAGCGTCGGATAATACGAAACTGTGTCGTTCGGCATTGTTCCGTTTTAAACAACAAAGTTGCTGCCATGTTAAAAAGCACAGTCCTGAGTTTTGCGGCCTATACAAAGGTGTGGCCTATGTATTGTTTTATTATCGTTTTTTGGAAAATAAAGCAGATGCGGCTTATATAGAGGTGCGGTTTATAGTCCGAAAAGTACGGTAGACTTGTGACAGTGCTCTGATAACTTGAACGCTCTGATAACTCGAACACTTTCACTCGGTCCTGTGAAGTTTTACTTGTCCATGTTTGACTGTATATATACATATTTATATTATACATAAATATATATATATATATATATATATATATACATAGAGCTATATATATATTTTAAATTTTAATTTAAAAGACCTTTATATAAATATGTTTTATATAAATCTTTATATATATGTATATATAAAATTAACATATATATTATAATGTTGTTCTTACTACAGCACCCAATTGTTAACTTCAGCTACCTAAAACTATTGACTGCAGCACAACTATGTAAGCTTTCACTGAGTTTGTCTAGCTACTGTGACAAATGAACCAACTGTATCAATTTGACCATCAGACTGATTAGGAAGTTCAGAAAAGTGTTCAGACGGGTTCTTTCTGTTATTTCTGTCATTTCTGCTATTGCCACAGGAATGCATCAAGTGTTGGTAATAAAACAGTGCCTGGACAGCCTGTTCCTGGAGTACTTGTCACCGCGAGACCTGAAGAAAATTCTGCTGCAAAGTCTGATCCAAAAACGGATTCATCTTGTGCAACCAACAATAAAAGACCTATACAAGAGAGCCAGAACTCATGTGATGCTGGTATGTCTGAGTTTCTAAAGACTGCAATATTCAGTATTATTAGTGTTTGAATTTTATATCTGATGATAGTTCTTTTACCCATACACTGTTAATGCATATAAGAAATCAATATATATATATATATATATATATATATATATATATATATATATATATATATATACTAGCTGTACACCCGGCGTTGCCCGGGCAATAAAAAAGTCTTTGGACAGAAAATTTATTTGTGTTTAACATATAACAACATTTGCCATTCTGAATTTCAAACTACATATGAGAAAAGTGTTTTGCGTAGTTGAAATAATTTAAGAGAAAATAAAAACGACTAAAGGTTTTCAAACTTTGTCAAACAACTTAAAAACTTCATATCATGAGGAAAATGTTTTGTGCAGGTCGAATAAACTGAAAAAAATGAAACAACTATAAAAAGGTTTTGATGTAAATGTGAAATAATTAGCAAGTAATAGCTAAATTAAGTCTGTTTTGCTACGATTACAATAAAATATGATTCGGTAATGATACAATGATACAATTAATATGAACTGAGAAAACAAAATAAAAATCCTGAATATGTAGAATTAAAAATAACAAATTTTGCATAGAAGTGTGTGTGTATAAAAAAAGTTGCTATGCCACCAGAAGCTATCCATCAAAACTTTGAATACGACGGTACTGGTACCTCTCGATACCAGTACAAATGTAAAAATGAGATACCGTACTGTCTTCGTCAGACCGAACAGAAAGATAATGTCGAGGCTCTTTTCACGGAGACAATATAATTGTTCGCCAGAGAAGAATTGGCCTTGACCTTAAATATAGTAATTGAACCTTCCAAAAAACATTTAAAGGTTTACTCGCAACAGAATTCACATTACAGTTATTTGGTATCAAAAGGTTCACCATGTCTTACTCCGCTGTGTTGTAGGTGCCAAATATGTGGAAATGGATTACAAGCTCCTGAAAGCTCAAAAACGAACAGTTAATCGCAGCCATCACGAAAAAGCCGTAGATTGGAGTCTCTTTGTTTGATGACGTGCTTAAACATTGTGATTATTGTTTTGACTCGTAATGTTACCACGTGAAACTTAAAGGCCAATGAAAGGCTCGATATAAAACGTCTCGTAGCACTAGTTTATGACAAACATTTCGGGTTCTACCGGAAAGCCCATATCAAATATAGATGCTCGCTACTTTTCAGTTTCGTGTCAGCCTGGTCTAATCATCTACCGTACTTTTCGGACTATGGACCGCACCCCTATATAAGCCGCATCTGCTTTATTTTCCAAAAAACGGTAATTAAACAATACATAGGCCGCACCTTTGTATAGGCCGCAAAACTCAGGGCGGTGCTTTTTACCACGGCAGCAACTTTTCTGTTTAAAACGGAACAGTACCCAACGGCACTGTCTCGTATTAACTGACGCTTTTTAACCTAGTGTCTATCGGAACAGTACAGTTAGGCATTGTTTCGTTTTTTCTTTCACCGCTAGGGGTGCACTAACCGGAGATACTGATTTATGCGCCCTAGCGGTGAAAGAAAAAGCCACAGAATAGCCGCACCCTCATATAAGCCGCATGGCTCAAATCATCAGAAAAAAAGTAGCGGCTAATAGTCCGAAAAGTGCGGTAGTTGTAATCTGATCATGTGACTCATACTTCCTGCCAAATGGCGCCACCAATTTCTTCAGGATTTATCGACTATCACAGGTGACCAACAGGCTTCTCATGTTTATCAGAGGATGATATGCACTCCTTCGAGCTAAGGTTAAAAAATTAAACGAACTCATATGGTAGGCTTTGAGATATCAGTGCTCAAAGTGACAGCATTACGATGATAATAAAATAGACGCTGAAGGATAATAGACATGGTTTTATTAAATGCGTGAAGTATATTTGTGAAAATATTTCGACGAATGAGGTTGCATGAAAGTGTAAACATAAGCTATTGTGTTTAACTACATCCCATTTGAGCCATTTTGAAAAGGGATTCCAATCTATGGCGTTTTCGTGGGGGCTGCGATTAACTGTTCGTTTTTGAGCTTTTAAGAGCTTATAATCACATTTCCACATATTTTGCACCTACAACACAGCAAAGTAAGACATGGTGAATATTTTGGTACCAAATAACTGTAATGTGAATTTTGTTGCAAGTCAACCTTTAACAGGGGCATCGTAATGCATTGCTGCATTAGTAAAATAATCAGCGTGCATTATAGCTGTGGCCGAAATGACACACATACACATACAAACTCTGAGAAATATAAATATATATACCCAAGATTAATATTTTTCACTCCAGAAGCTTCACCATCTAGGTTTTTTTACCGAGATTCTGATATTATTGGCTAATAATAAGTAATAACTAGTACTAACGGTAATAATGTTATATGGATTCTGTGAAAATTCAAAAACTGAGATGCTAGCTTTTAACAAGTTCTATGTAAAAAGTAATATTTCAGCATGTCAAGTCATATTTTATTTCCAGCAATGAATTATGCTATATTGCCTTATCAATAGGTTGTGCTGCAGCAATATAAGTCTAAATATAAATCTTTAAGACTGCTATGTCTCATTTTCGAATGTTTCAAGTTTTTTCTGTTGAAAGTATTTTTATTATCATAAAGCATCTAGTGTAGATGATGCAGGCATAGTTACACATATTATATTACACGGTATATTTTATATTGTTATCTGTTAACACCATTAATGCGCCAGCGCAATCAAATGGTAATCTGGTAAAGTTGTGATTGTGTCGAATTTTAGTTGATTTTAAAAGATTGTGTTTTTTGTCTATCAGTTGAGATGTTGTTTGTTGTGTTAGGCAATCTCATTATCAAGATATTTGAAGATTAAAATTGAGAAAAATTGATCACCGTAAAAACGCGCAGAAAAAAAGACGTGCCCAGTTTTGCCCAAAATGATGTAACTAGTCATACAACCTGTATTACAATCTCTCGTATTCACATCGACTATTGCGATAAAAGTCTCGTCCTACGTGGCTCTATTGGCATATATTTCATTTTGTATTTGCTCATGTTGGCTAGAATATTAAATTTTAAATCCAGCTAAAGATACAATTATTATAATTGTCTCAAACACCTCAAATAAGGGAAATTACAAATTTGTCATATTAGTTTCCTCTAATTGCTGTGTAAACATCTGAGTACCGACTACAATCCTGCTGATCTACAGTAATTAGGTCGTCGAGTTAACTTATTTCATCGGCGGCGTTTGTATCAGCTGAGTTCTTAGTTGCTACCAACACTGGAAACTAGTTACTAGATAAAATCAGCAATTCTTTCAGTACATTTGATTAGTTGATTCAAGTGCTAAACAAATTGTTTTATGAGTTGACTGAAATAGTGTACGCAAGACGTCAATTTCTTTGAAATCAATCAACCCACCGATTCTGGCAAAGGGTAATATAGCCATTTTTGCACCAGGTTGGCAGTTTTCGGAGTAGCCTCACCTGTTTTCACTTTTAAATGTGGAGCATAAAATTTTTTAAGTTCTTATTATTTTGTCCGTTGGAATTGAGTTGAGGTATGCAAAAGTACCTGTCAATACAGCACTGATTACACTCCATAAATCCATCTATCAGACAAGATTTCAGCACAAGTGGCAACGGTCCTTGATGTATTCAATATTTTCTGCAAATCATGCTTTGCATTATCTTCAACAATATTATTTTATTGTATAATTTTACAAACAAAACAATTTTCACCTTGGCATAAAGTTTTTATTACAAAACATCCATCCAAGCGGAGGCTCACAGCTGTTCGGCTGGTGGCACCAGATAAACATCCTGTAATCAATAAAACAAATAAAAGAAATATATGTCGTTCATAGATATGTCGTATATATTGAAAGCTTTCAAATTGGGAGTTGGATAGATTGCGAGTGTAATTTTAAAATTGAATAAATGTTTAACAAAACATAAGTGCGCCAAGCCAACAATTTGAAGCTTTGTTTCTGGGAGCTAAAGATCAGCATTGATCAATCATGTTTCTGGGAGCTCAAGATGAGCATTGATCAATCACTTTTCCTCACTTTCTACAAGTGAGAAGTGAACAGAAATTCTAATCATGAATCTAATTTACTAGCTAAAACTGCCAAAAAAAACTTGAAGCAAATATTATAGCTAGGTGAAACGATAAAAAAGTTATGAAATGATGATTGGTGATAGCCAAAAGTTATAATGTTATTAATTAGTAAATGTATTCATGAGTACTAAAACCCATCAATATATATATATATATATATATATATATATATATATATATATATATATATATATATATATATTGTCACAAAGTGGTGATGCAATGTGACAGGTTCGAGATATCTGGTGTTGTGATTGTATCCTGATGTCTGCACAAGGCTAAGAGTTAAGACGTCCGGGTGTAATATTGCGGCTAACTATGTATAAGTAATAATATGCAGAAGATTGCTGTGAGTGTATGATATAATCCTTTATTGCTGACTTGTAGCCATGCACGCTGTAAACTGAATTCTTGAATTCCTTGAACTGCTGCAGTCAGGCTATTTATACCTCCTTACAATTATTCTAGAAACTTCCAGAAAATCCATTCAGGAAAAATCTAGTAATAGAACAATGCTTCTAAATTTATGATCATGACTCATCAGCGTATTGCGCAATAGCTATTGTCCTGCTATAACATTGTTTATGATACTATATACAGCACTCAGAATCTGTGACAACTCCCCATTCAAGAGGAAATTTATAGTCAAATTTCCAGCATTAAGATTCTGAGTCTATTCTGCTCATGTAGTCCGCTCCGACGTTGTCTTTCCCTTTGATCGATTCCACCGTCATGCGATAATCCTGTAGATATAGTGCCCATCTCATCACTCTGCTGTTCTCATACTTTGCTCGATTGATGTAGGTTAGTGGTTGGTGATCCGTTTGTAGTATGAACTCCACGCCGTAGAGATATGGTAGATATTTCTTTACAGCCCATACAATTGCCAGGCACTCTTTCTCTATTGTTGAGTAATTCCTTTCCCGGTCCAGTAGTTTTCTGCTAGCATAGCTGACAGGAAATAGCTTTCCATCATGTTCTTGTAGTAGTACAGCTCCGAGTCCAGTGTCCGACGCGTCAGTCCTTAGGGTGAACTGCTTCGTTATGTCGGGTAGTTTCAGAACTGGTTTCTCGGTTATGGTCGCTCTTAATTTCCGGTATGCCTTCTCTTGCGCATCTGTCCAGATAACTTTATTAGGTTGTCCTTTTTTAGTCAAGTCCGATAGAGGACTTGCTATCGCCGCGTAATTTGGGACGAACTCTCGGTAGTATCCCGTCAATCCTAGAAACGACCGTACTTGAGTCTTGGTTAGAGGCCTTGGAGCTTCAGTAATTTTCTCCACATTGTCTTCCATCGGTTTCAGTTCTCCCCGATCGACCTTGTGACCTAGGAACTCTATAGATGTTCCACCGAGGTAGCATTTCGTCGGTTTGATTGTGAGCTGTGCCTTGGCCAAACGAGTGAAGAGTTCTCTCAGTGTGTCCAAGTGATCCTCCCATTTGGCAGTGTGTACGATGATGTCATCGATGTAGTTGTCTGCTCCTGGTAAATCCTTTAATAGCTTCTTCATGCCACGTACAAATGTTGCTCCAGAGTTGACCATCCCAAACGGCATCCTGATGAACTCGTATTGTCCATCTGGAGTGACAAATGCAGTCTTCGGTATGTCATTCTCCTCTACGGGAATTTGCCAGTAGCCCTTAGTTAGATCTACCTTCGAGAAGTAGTGATCACCGCTCATCTTTTGAAAGAGATCACTTGCTGTTGTCATTGGCTCTGGATCGAACACTGTTATTTTGTTCAAGTTCCGGTAGTCAGCACATAGTCGATTGGATCCATCAGGCTTTTTCACAAGTACGACTGGTGATGCATATGGAGAGTTTGATTCTCTGATGATCCCTGTGTTCAGCATATCTTTTATATCTTCTCTAAGTGATTCTCTCACTGCATAAGGTAATGTGTAGGGTTTGGATTTGATGGGCTTGTTACTGGTTAGAGTAATCGGATGCTTGATGAGATTGCAGTTTCCCGGTCTGTCTGTGAATATATCTGTGTAGTCCTTGACGATGTCCGCGATCTGCTTTCTCTGCTCATCAGATATATTTTCTCCCATCTTCAGATCTTTCACAGTTCCGACTGACTTTCCTGAATATAACTCTGCCAGTGTGCCTTCCTCTTTTTCTACTTCTCCGATACCAGCTACCTCAGTTATTTCCTTTTCACTATCTCTCACGTAGTATTTCTTCAGCAGGTTAGCGTGGTAGGTTCGGCTTTTACCTTTGACCTGAACTCGGTATGAGTTTATCCCGACCTTCTCTTCTACGTTGTATGGTCCCTGCCAGTGCATTAGTAACTTGTTGTGGTTAGTAGGAAGCAGGATGAGAACTTTGTCACCTTCTTGAAATTCCCTTTTCTTTGCCTTCTTGTCGAAGTAATGCTTGTACCTCTGCTTATTTCCTTCTAGGGCTTTCTGAGCCAACTCCATCGTATCTTCCAGCTTAGCACGCAGATCAAATACGTGTTGGTAGCTACTCTTGGTCTCTCCATCGACATCATCCTGTGTCCAGAGCTGTCGTAGAATATCCATCGGCCCTCGTACTGTCCTTCCATACAGCAGCTCGAATGGTGAGAATCCAGTAGATTCCTGTGGGACCTCTCTGTAGGCAAATAGTGCCGGGTTTATGTATCTGTGCCACTGCCTTGGCTCCTGATGGCATAACTTTTTCAGCATTGACTTCAGTGTGCCATTGAATCGCTCCACCAGTCCATTAGCCATAGCATGGTAGGGGGTTGTCGGCATCTGCTTCATGCCGAGTAGTCTGGCGAACTCCTCCATGTACTCAGATATGAATTGGGTCCCTCGATCACTGATTACTTCTTCAGGTATTCCAACTCGACTGTAAATGTCGATTAGAGCTTCAGCCACTGCCTCTGAGCTTATCTCTTTCAGTGGAACAGCCTCGGGATATCGAGTAGCGTAGTCCACCAGAGTTAGTATATATCTATGCCCTTTTTCACTCGGAGGGTTAATCGGTCCAATCAAGTCGACAGCGCAGCGCTTGAATGGAGTCTCAATTAGTGGAGTTCGCTGTAGAGGAACCTTCTGTACTGAACCTTTCTTTACAGTGCGTTGACAGATGTCGCAGGATCGACAGAATCTCGTAACTTCATCATGTAGACCCGGCCAGAAAAAGTTGGTTAGGATTCGATCAGTAGTTTTACGGATTCCCAGATGTCCACTCAATAAAGAATCGTGGGCGTGTCTCATCACAGCGACACGTAGAGTTTTCGGTACAACTACTTGTTTTATCGGCTGTCCGCTGTTATACCCTGGGTGATAATATTCACGATAAAGGATGTTCTTCTTCACCATGAACCTGGTTTGTTGTTTGCCTTTCGTTATTGCTTCTGTAGCGTCATACAGCCTCTTTAGAGAATCATCTTCTCTCTGTGACTTGATGAGGTCTTCTCTGTTTACTTCGATATTTTCATTGCTGACAACTGATAATGGTTTTTCTCCTCGTTTGTTTTCTATAGCTTGTGCGCGCGTAACCGCAGAACACTCCCGATCCTGTTCTGGTAGTGGATCACATGGGGATCGAGCGCCTGAAATATTTCCAAGCATTAGATCGTGAATGGGTGTCTCCATAACCATCGCCGTTACATCTCCCTGATAGAATGGTGTATTGATGCTGATTTTGGCAAATGGCAGTTTTCTAGCAGTGTTATCTGCCATTCGTAGATATCCTTGCTCTCCTGTATACTGATCAGCTTTTACCAGTGATTTCTTGACCACTACTGTGGTGCATCCAGTATCCCTAATCATCTCAACCTGCTTACCATTTACATAACCTCCAACCAAGTTTACTCCATTCTCCATTTTACCAACTTTACCTTTACAACATGCTACTTGTACGTAACGCTTCCCACTTAGCTTAATTTCATCCGTATTCTGTCCTTCTGGATTTGTCTCCCCTTCAGCCACACCCGCCTTGTGCGTAGGTGTCTTGAGTCTTCGACATTCGGCTAAGTTATGGTTATTCATCTTGCAGTGTGCGCAGTACTTTTGAGGCTTCTTATTACACCGATTTGCATTATGCCCCTTTTCGTTATAACTGTGGCCGGTGATGGTTGTCTCATTTGGAGTTGTCTTCCTTATGAATGACATCTTGTGACCATGAGCTGTCAGGTATCGGTCAGCAGCTTCAGCCAACTCGTCACAGCTGTCAAATTTCATCTCCTTTAGATGTACAGCGAGATCCGTAGGACATGCCGCTATGAATTGTTCTCGCAAGTTGAGTTCTTTCAGGTCTTTGCAGTTCGATAGCTCCACCCACTTGTCAATGTAGGTACTGAGTCGAACTAAAAATTGTTGTGGTGTTTCGTCGTGCTCGGCTTTACTCTCTCTGAATCGCTTTCTGTAGCCTTCTTCCGTGAGATTGTAGCGTTTTAACAGAGCTTCCTTCACCTGATCGTAGTCCTTCCTATTCTCTGCCGCCATTCTAGTGTAAGTCTCTGTAGCCTTACCTTTGAGATATTGGCTCAAATGGAATGACCATTCAGCTTTATCCCACTGATAGTTTTCAGCTATCCATTCAAATCGCTGCAGGTAACTATCCATGTCATCTGTTTTCTCATCAAACACTGGTAGTTTCGGTTTAGGTTTATTGCTAACCCACTCTAGTCCTGTACTCTCATTTTTGGAGTCATCCCTCCTAATAGTCTCCACTTCCAGTTTTTTCATCTCGAGCTCTAACCTCTTTTCTTCTATCTCTTTTTGCATCTCCAACTCTCTTGCTTGTTTCTGGCTGTCTATCTCCATTTGCTTCATTTGCATTTGTAGTTGTCTGTCCTCAGCCTCTTTTTTGGCTTCTCGTTCCATCCGTCTCTCCTCGCGTTCAATCTCCGCTGCAAACTTTTGTTCGTTCTCTTCAATGAATTTAGCTAGCTCAGCATCCTTTAATCCAAGCTTCTCGCCCATATCCATTGCCCTCCGCATACTGCTCATACTAGTCTCCGCCATTACTGACTGTCTTTTGGTACTCTTTATGTCTTGCGTGAGTTAGACTGATATAATCCTGATCAACGGTAGATATTCCCGGAGCAGCCCCCAAGTTGTCACAAAGTGGTGATGCAATGTGACAGGTTCGAGATATCTGGTGTTGTGATTGTATCCTGATGTCTGCACAAGGCTAAGAGTTAAGACGTCCGGGTGTAATATTGCGGCTAACTATGTATAAGTAATAATATGCAGAAGATTGCTGTGAGTGTATGATATAATCCTTTATTGCTGACTTGTAGCCATGCACGCTGTAAACTGAATTCTTGAATTCCTTGAACTGCTGCAGTCAGGCTATTTATACCTCCTTACAATTATTCTAGAAACTTCCAGAAAATCCATTCAGGAAAAATCTAGTAATAGAACAATGCTTCTAAATTTATGATCATGACTCATCAGCGTATTGCGCAATAGCTATTGTCCTGCTATAACATTGTTTATGATACTATATACAGCACTCAGAATCTGTGACATATATACATATATACAGTCAAACATGGATAACTCGTCCACGGATAGCTCGAACACATGGTTAATTCGAACATTTCCTTTGGTCCGTTCCCACGTAATGATAAATTGCTATAGATAACTCGAACTCAACACTGTTAATTCGAACTGTTTTTTTGCCCAACGGCTACCGAAACGGTTGTTATCGCTTTAGAAAATCACTTTATTCAAAGCCATAGAGGTAAACTTCATCTTTTCGTAATTCATAAGCGTCGTTATTACCACCATCGGCAAAATATTTTTGTCAATGGCTTTTCTAAAAGTTTGGTGAAAATTGATTTATACTGCGATACGATGAATAGCACGGGCTAGCCGGGTCACGCGCGCAAGGATTTTCGCCACGCACATACAAAACAAAAATCGCATGTTGTTTTGTATGTGTGTGGCGAAAATCCTTGAGTGCGTGACCCGGCTAGCCCGTGATGAATAGTTTTCCGACGTTGATTCCGTGTTGAATCAACGTCGGAATGTTGAATGTTTAAAACGTCTTAAAATTGGTGTAATTAAACGTATACGTTGTCTGAGCTACAAAAAACTATTCATCGTTTGACCTAAACACAGAATACGTGTGTACATTCAATAAGTATCTATTAAAAAAGCGTGAGTGATATAGAATGTACCGTAAAACCTCGTAAAACTTCTAATTGAACTGCCTCGGAGTGTTGCTCTTAACGAATCCCAGGTAAAGTAAGGTAATCTGCATAAACTTCAAGAAGAAACGGCAAAATTGATCGTGGGTAAACCCCAAAAGAAAAAAATGTCTTTTCTTTTGAGCATTTCAACAACGATCAAGTTTTGCCAATGTCAATCTGAAAAACGTCCTGGCAATAACATCACCTCAAACAACAAACCAATCTCAAGTGATAGAAAAATCTCTATACTTTTTCATGAAAACGTTTTAAACTTTACATTAGAAGCATTTAATTTGAAACAAGCCATTTGTGCTTTTGATTTATATTATAGTTCGTATATGTACATGTATCTACTAATAAATAAGTAAATATATGGACTTGTGACAGTGCTCTGATAACTTGAACGCTCTGATAATTCGAACACTTTTGCTCGGTCCCTTGAAGTTCGAGTTATCCATGTTTGACTATATAAACATATATATAAAACCCATCAATATATATATATATTGATGGGTTTTAGTACTCATGAATAAATTTACTAATTAATAACATAACTTTTGGCTATCACCAATCATCATTTCATAACTTTTTTATCGTTTCACCTAGCTATTATATTTGCTTCAAGTTTTTTTTGGCAGTTTTAGCTAGTAAATTAGATTCATGATTAGAATTTCTGTTCACTTCTCACTTGTAGAAAGTGAGGAAAAGTGATTGATCAATGCTCATCTTGAGCTCCCAGAAACATGATTGATCAATATTGATCAATGATATATATATACAGTCAAACATGGATAACTCGGCCACGGATAGCTCGAAAACATGGTTATTTCGAACGGTTTCTTTGGTCCGTTCCCACGTAATGATAAATTGCTATAGATAACTCGAACTCAACACTGTTAATTCGAACTGTTTTTTTGCCCAACGGCTACCGAAACGGTTGTTATCGCTTTAGAAAATCACTTTATTCAAAGCCATAGAGGTAAACCTCATCTTTTCGTAATTCATAAGCGTTGTTATTACCACCATCGGCAAAATAATTTTGTCAACGACTTTTCTAAAGGTTTGGTCAAATTTGATTTATACTGCTATACGATTAATAGCACGGGCTTGCCGGGTCACGCGCGCAAGGATTTTCGCCACGCACATACAAAACAAAAACAGCATGTTGTTTTGTATGTGCGTGGCAAAAATTATTGAGTGCGTGACCCGGCTAGCCCGTGACGAATAGTTTTCCGACGTTGATTCCGTGTTGAATCAACGTCGGAATGTTGAATGTTTAAAACGTCTTAAAATTGTTTTTATTAAACGTATACGTTGTCATAGCTAAAAAAACTATTCATCGTTTGACCTAAACACAGAATACGTGTGTACAGTCAATAAGTATCCATTCAAAATGCGTGAGTGATATACAATGTACCGTTAAGCCTCGTAAAACTTTTAATTGAACTGCCTCGGAGTGTTGCTCTTAACGAATCCCAGGTAAAGTAAGGGATTTTTCTTTGGTAACTTTTTCTTGAAGTTGCATAAACTTCAAGAAAACTCGGCAAAATTGATCGTGGGTAAAACGCTCAAAAGAAAAATATGTCTTTTCTTTTGAGCATTTCAACAACGATCAATTTTTGCCAATGTCAATCTAAAAAAAACGTCCTGGCAATTACATCACCTCAAACAACAAACCAATCTCAAGTGATAGAAAAATCTCTATACTTTTTGATAAAAACGTTTTAAACTTTACATTAGAAGCATTTAATTTGAAACAAGCCATTTGTGCTTTTGATTTATATTATAGTTTGCATATGTACATGTATCTACTAATAAATAAGTAAATACATGGACTTGTGACAGTGCTCTGATAACTTGAATGCTCTGATAATTCGAACACTTTTGCTCGGTCCCGTGAAGTTCGAGTTATTCATGTTTGACTGTATATACAGTCAAACATGGATAACTCGAACTTCACGGGACCGAGCGAAAATGTTCAAGATATCAGAGCGTTCAAGTTATCAGAGCACTGTCGCAAGTCCATGTATTTATTTATTTATTAGTAGATACATGCACATATACAAACTATAATAGAAATCAAAAGCATAAATGGCTTGTTTCAAATTAAATGCTTCTAATGTAGAGTTTAAAACATTTTTATCAAAAAGTATAGAGATTTTTCTATCACTTGAGATTGTTTTGTTGTTTGAGGTGATGTTATGGCCAGGACGTTTTTTAGATTAAAATTGGCAAAACTTGATCGTTGTTGAAATGCTCAGAAAAAAAGACATCTTTTTCTTTTGAAAGTTTTAACCGAGATCAAGTTTGCCGATTTTTCTTGAAGTTTATGCGAAGGTCACCTCACTTTTCCATGCTTCCGAAAGGCGATTGCTAAGCGAATGTTTAGTAAAAATCACAATTCACCAAACCTTTAGAAAAGTCGTTGACAAAATATTTTGCCGACGGTGGTAATAGCGGCGCCTATGATTTACGAAAAGTTGAGGTTTACCTCTATGACTTGGAATAAAGTGATTTTCTAAAGCGATAACAACCGTCTCGGGAGCCGTTGGGCAAAAAACTGTTCGAGTTAACAGAGTTGAGGTCGAGTTATCTATAGCAATTTATCATTACGTGGGAACGGACCAAAGAAACCGTTCGAGTTAACCATGTGTTCGAGCTATCCGTGGGCGAGTTATCCATGTTTGACTGTAAATATATACAGTCAAACATGGATAACTCGAACTTCAAGGGACCGAGCAAAAGTGTTCGAATTATCAGAGCATTCAAGTTATCAGAGCACTGTCACAAGTCCATATATTTACTTATTTATTAGTAGATACATGTACATATACAAACTATAATATAAATCAAAAGCACAAATGGCTTGTTTCAAATTAAATGCTTCTAATGTAAAGTTTAAAACGTTTTCATGAAAAAGTATAGAGATTTTTCTATCACTTGCGATTGGTTTGTTGTTTGAGGTGATGTTATTGCCAGGACGTTTTTCAGATTGACATTGGCAAAACTTGATCGTTGTTGAAATGCTCAGAAGAAAAGACATTTTTTTCTTTTGGGGTTTTACCCACGATCAATTTTGCCGTTTTTTCTTGAAGTTTATGCAGATTACCTTACTTTACCTGGGAATCGTTAAGAGCAACACTCCGAGGCAGTTCAATTAGAAGTTTTACGAGGTTTTACGGTACATTCTATATCACTCACGCTTTTTTAATAGATACTTATTGAATGTACACACGTATTCTGTGTTTAGGTCAAACGATGAATAGTTTTTTGTAGCTCAGACAACGTATACTTTTAATTACAACATTTTTTAAGACGTTTTAAACATTCAACATTCCGACGTTGATTCAACACGGAATCAACGTCGGAAAACTATTCATCACGGGCTAGCCGAGTCACGCACTCAAGGATTTTCGCCACGCACATACAAAACAAAAACAACATGCGATTTTTGTTTTGTATGTGCGTGGCGAAAATTCTTGCGCGCGTGACCCGGCTAGCCCGTGCTATTCATCGTATTGCAGTATAAATCAAATTTCACCAAACTTTTAGAAAAGTCGTTGACAAAAATATTTTGCCGATGGTGGTAATAACGACGCTTATGAATTACGAAAAGATGAAGTTTACCTCTATGGCTTTGAATAAAGTGATTTTCTAAAGCGAAAACAACCGTTTCGGTAGCTGTTGGGCAAAAAACAGTTCGAATTAACAGTGTTGAGTTCGAGTTATCTATAGCAATTTATCATTTTGTGGGAACGGACCAAAGGAAATGTTCGAATTAACCATGTGTTCGAGCTATCCGTGGACGAGTTATCCATGTTTGACTGTATATTGTTTGAGTCCTTTGACTCGAAGTACTATATATATATACATATACATTTATATAGTATTTTGAGTCTCATATATATATATATGAGACTCAAAGTTAAGATAAATTTATCTCCATTCTCCTATCATCCTCTGCAGCATAGCACTGCTAACGCCTGTCAGCTCGAACCATACGCTGTTTGCCCCAAACTTTAACTACCCGATGCTCAGAAAACTAGAGTCACCTTCGCAGGAGCTGGAAGCATTGTTGTAATTCTGTTCTTCGTCAATAAAACGTGTCGATGCACTAATTCAGTCATGCATTAATTCAGCACTAATGATGTCAATTAAGTCACTAAATATCGATGTCTATGTGCGCTCTAGTAATTGAATTAAACCCTAACTTCGAGATCACAGACAACGCGTTTTACTAGCGATAACATTTATTATGACCTATATAAAAATTTCGTGTCGATGATTGGCTAAAGAAGAGATCTTATATTCACTATGTTTATATGCGCATTATGCGCAGAACTTCGGAGTTGCGATCTCTCCGAATCATGGAATTGGCGTCTTCGCCCTGAAATCACTGCGCATTGATCAGTGCAAAGCCAGTGCAAAGCCAGTGCAAATTCGCAACAAGGAAACGGCAATTGCGCAGTGGCTGCGCATAGCCCTCATGCTGTGGAGGCAGAATCATCAAGCGCCATAAACTAGTACAAAAGTTATCCCACTTATCTTGTTTTTTCTATTCTTCTGATCTTCTTTCATTTAAATTTAATTAAGGTCTGCACCTACAAGGATGATGAGTTGATTACTTTCCTGGACTTGGTTATCGATACCAACACTTTTCGAAAAATAGGTGGCAAGTCCTAAAGTAACATTAAAATAATATATTACTTGAAAAATAATTCTTAAAAATATATTACTTTGTAAAAATTGTGTTAAGGTTTGTAAAACATTGTGACTGTGTATTGTAAATAAAAGTATAATGACGACAAAAGCATAAAAAGACCATTTCTGACGTTTGGTATTCATGATCGATTCCATGTCTCCATCCGGCGATTCGTTTTATACAATTTCTCTTCTCTGGCTAATTTGCTGAAAACCACTGCGCAGCATGTATATGTACAATCTCCTCGTCTTCGGAGGGGGCTGCATCGGAGTACTGCGTATCATGGAAACATAGTGATTTATCACCCGTGAACTCATTTCACATGTATCACTCGTTATGTCACGAATGATGCACCCGCTTAAATCTGAGAGGTTTAAAAGATGGCTCCTATCAAACGCTTATATCTCTGGACAGGGTTAGTCTACAAAGACAAAATTGACATCAAATTGTAACTGATGTTTTAGCCTTTTGTTGGTCTTAATTTCATTTGATCGGCTTTTTTTACGCAATCACATCTTTTAGCTTTCTTTACCTTTGCTGTCTGACGAGTGATTTTACTAATAATTTATTAAAAAACTTGTGTAAGTGTTTTGATAATATTTTTGTATCATCAGATGTTTTAATGCGTTTTTATCAACATTAAATTATTGATTTGTAGTTGTTGTTGACATTTTCCTTTCATTAGTTCAGGGACAAAGTAATATTGGGATGGCACAATTTGACTTTGGTCAAAAGGAGGTATTTCCGCATTATCCTAAATTGTTGAAGAATTTGTTCTTTGCAAACTGTCTATAGCGAAGTTTCCATAACTGTTTCATTTTTTTACGTCAAATTCTGTGCTGGTGTCAAGGTTAGTATATGCTGCTTAACGAGCAAGTACAAGTAGTAACAACGCTTCTGTTTGGCTGGATTAGTCGATTTGCGCTTCGCTTGTCGTATTATCTCTCCTTCAACTTACTATCATATCCGCCTTGAAACTTTTGTAGATGCAGGAAATGCAGATCATTTTGGCAGTGCAGCCCATCTAGAAGGTAAAAGTTATATTAGAATATTTTATAATAATATATATATTTATATGATATGTACATAAATATTTATTTGATATATATACATATACATGTACAGTGAAACTCGGATAAATCGCCCTCGGATATATCGAACACATGGTTAACTCGAATGGATTTGCTTGGTCCGTTCCCAGGCAATGATAAATGGTTTTAGATAACTCGACCGAAACTCCGTTAACTCGAACAGTTTTTTCCAAACGGCTACCGAGACGGTTGTTACTATCGCTTTAGAATATCACTTTATTCCAAGCCATAGAGATAAACATCGACTTTTAGTAGTTCTTAGGCCTCGTTATTACCAACATCGCCAAATATTTTCATTAACGACTTTTCTAAAGGTTTGCAAAAATCAAATTTTACCAAACATCCGCTTAGCGTTAAGCCCTCCGAAAGCAAGAAAAGTGAGGTAAAATTTGGATAACTTTAAAGTAATATCGGCAAAATTGATAATGGGTTTTTAATAGTAAAGCAGTTTTGTAATAACTGACTTACTGCAAAATTGATCTTGGTTAAAACGCTCGGTAGAAAAATACGTATGTATTTTTTCTGAGTGTTTTAACCGCGATCAAGTTTTGCCAATTTTAATCTGAGAACGTCCTGGCAGTCACATCACCTAATGCAACAAACAAATCACAAGTGATAGAAAAATATCTATACTTTCTGATTAAAAATATTTAAAATTTCACACGAGAGACCCTCTAACTTGCAACAAGCAATCTATGCTTTTGATTGATATATAGTTTGTATATGTACATGTATCTACTGATAAATACGTGCACTTATGACTGTCCTGATAACTTGAACGCTCTAATAACTCGAACACTTTTGCTTGGTCCTTTGAAGTTTGAGTTATCCGTGTTTCACTGTATATGTATATGAATATTTTTAGAGTTATGCTAATAAACCAAACATTACATACATTGTTTCAGTGTACGATAGAACAGATTTTGGTTATTGACAGCGTGTCATAAAATTGATTTCTTTTCTGATCTGCATTGCTTTCTTCCCAAATTACTTGCCTGTGAAAGTTAAATATGCACTAGCCCACTTTTAAGCTCACTGATTTTCTGCAAAACTACCCCGTTTCGACTTGATACACAAAGTTCTTTTTATTAGTTTCTCCATTTAAGACTGTGTGAAGACTACATGAAATGCCTAGCCATTTTATTGTCAGTAGCAATGAGCTTGTCAAATCGGTTTACGTACCGTAAATCCTCATGCTCAAGCCGCGCGGCTTGTTGTTGGGCGCGGCTTCCGGTTCAAGGTCGTAGACCGCCGCTAAAGGCCATTCTTTCAAAACTTATGTAGAACTCAGGGCGGCTTCTCGATAAATACGGTCCTCTGCTCAGCTCCCGCGCTATAACCATAGAATCGCATTCATGATACATTTTTTTGTACGGGGGTTTTGGCGACCTACTCATTTATTTTCAATGTCATGTTTATGGAATACTTTAGACTAAAGAAGAATTTATCGCTATAAGTCGAGATGAATTCGTGACGCACGAGTGAGAGACAAGTGGTTGGGAGCGTGTTAATACCTGCTGACATCGAAGCAAAAACTATGAACCAAACTGAGTGCAAAACTCACCACATCAAACAAATTGCAGCAAGCCACAGGCGTTCAGTTATTTCACATCGTTAGCAGCAGCCAGACTGAACTCATTAACTTGATACAACCATGTCCACTAGTGCTAAACCTTTACGGAAAACCTACAGTGTTGCCCTCTAACAGCGCAATGAAAATCTAGCTGAGACATGGCAAGTAAGTTCTTGATGCAAGGGTTCAGGAATTTTAATTCGGACTTAGAAGTAAAAGAAAATTCTTTTCACGTGTACTGATGTAGTCTGTTTTCTTATTCAAGAGGACGAGGTATAGCGAAACATGTTTCAACACTTTCGCTCCTGAAGTGGTCAAGGACGATAAAACTTCAGTCGTTAGCCGCGGTCTGTGGGCATTTGCGCCTTGTTGGTAAGAGCCGCTAGATACCACAGACGGCTTGTTGGAGGATTATTTTTTCCTTCGTGAGTCATCTGTTTGTGAGCACAAGCCGCGCGGCTTGAGCATGAGAACTTACGGTACTAGCAAAATATTGATTTACATCGCACATTTCGCATTGCAGTCAAGTATCAAAAATAGCTTCAACATTAAAATGATTTGCTGGTTGTTGACAAATTTAGCGATTGTAAACTATTATTCAAGGCAAAATTGAACTTTCAAAGTAAAATAGCCAGTAGTTTTGTTACTAAGTAGCCGTAATTTCTAATAATTTATGGCTACTACTTCAATGCAATATGATGATTTGGGTGCTATTGTAGTAACTACTATTTAAGAACAGTGTTTTCATGAGTGAAACATAATTATAAATGTGTATTTTTACGTACTTCATTATTTATACATGTATTTTTGAGTTATTGCTCACTACTTAATAAAAAATTACAAACATAGGTTTTAGTACAACCGAGTTATTTTAATCCATCCTTTACTTATTTTGTAGGTGAACTAACACGCGACACTCTACCACAGCCAGAGGGAGCAGGTGGTCAGGGCGATACCTCCGGTTAGATGACATTTTATTATGCTGAAGTTGTGTAATTACTTTTTAGGCTGAAAAATATTAAATATATGTAATCAGGTGCAAGATTTTCTAATTATATTAGTGAAGAGAATTATATTAGTGAAGCTTAATTAGAAACAATAAATAATTTTTACGTGATTCTTCTCATGGACACCAATAAGGTTTGTTTGAAGTTCATTTGAGATTTATCAAAGATTTGTATACTAGGTGCGTGCTGCTATATTTTTGTGGATTAAAATTTATGAGCATTATTTTACATTATGGTTTTTTGCAAACATTCGGAGATGATAATCAACTAGCTTCTGATTTTAATGGTTCCAAATTTGATTGGCTCTTAAATGCAATCAAATTTAAAAAAATGGCTTTTACTGATTTTTGCAGTCATAATCGAGTTTTTCAATTATTACCAACTTTAATCATCTAATATTGGATATCTATTTTCTCATCATGTTTAATTGATGGTAATTAATTTTTTTATCTTGACTTCTCGCATATAGTTACGTGCACCTTTAATTTTAATAAGTTGACTTTTGCTAGCAAGATAGTCAACATTTTGACTATGAAAATGTAAAGAAAGATTTCAGAGAACTGGAAGTATGGATAAAGTAACAAGATTTTATTAACCATCCATGAGCAATGCAAGCGTCCGATGTCATTTTGTTATATCTATAATTGCGTATTTATGCTAGGAGATAGCTTGTAGGAAATTTATTTCAATACTATTTGTGTTTTGGCGTGCGGTACACAAATCACTTGCAACTGAACCTACTAGTTTGGTGTTTCATAAATTATTTACTATTCACAAATCAAATGTGAGCACTCCTCACTATTGAGGACACTTGCTGCTAAATTACGGTTCTAATAAATAAAGTTATTTTCTCTGTGCTTTTATACTTTTTACAGGTTTTTCAATAGCGAACTGGTACTGTATTTTCTAGAATTGGCTAAGGCATCGTATGCTGACAAAGTGAAAAATAAACCAGCTGCCCAGCATTCTGTCTCTCAAGGTAAGAGTTGAAAAAAGGTGATAGAAAAATTAAAAAACAAGCTAACAATTCAATCTGCCATTCATTAGTAAAAGAAGTCAGTTTACTGCGCAATCAGAGAATAACCTTTAATTTTGGCTGTCAATAGTTTTCAATGCCACTGATCCATTCTGGAAGTCAATCACGAAAAGGCTCAAATACCCAATCTATGTCCTTTCAGTTTAATAGATGGCCATATCAGCCTTATAGCTCAATATCCTCCCAGAGTTTTCAAGGTGAATTTTGCAAATATCACAAAGTTTTAAATTGAATTTGTATAGTGCGGTGCGTATTCGGATACATTTTATATAAAGCTTACTGACAACTTATCACTGCAAATTTCGATGTTAACTAGGTAGTTGTCTACTTTCGCTGTCGCAATCACAAAGACACATTAAAATTAAAATGCAATAAGAGAGCATATTGTTGAAAAGTGTTGACAGTATAAGCTCACGATATTGCTAGTCATAAGTCAGTTCATGAATAAAAATAGGTTTTTCTGAAGCTGAATCCAATTGCCAGGTATTGAATATATAGATTTGCAGAATTAACTGCGAGCCACAATTTATTGGTTTGTCCAACTGAAATTATGTGTTTGTTTTTCTTTATGAACATTCTATTCTAAAATGCGCAGTGGATACAAAAATTTGCAAAATGTTTAGGAAAATTATTACTATGCATCACTGAGATATATACAGTGGAACTTCGGTTCTCGAACATAATCCTTTCTAGAAGAATGTTCGAAAACAGAGTTGTTCGAGATCCGAAACAATTATTCCCATCAGAATTAATGTATGTAAATTTTAATCCGTTCCAAGCCGAGAAAACAACTTCGGTAAAGTATTTCTTTTAACATTTTACACCATAAACTGTACTGTGTACTACATACTATAAATAAAAACAGGTAAATATAGATCGTGTTTATTTTTAATAAGACTTTCTATCTATAATGTTGAAAAAAAACCACAAGTAAACATTTTTATGTTCTGCTTTTAAAACATCGAAATCATTTTAGGTTAAGATACAATACCAAAAATTGCAGAAATTGATAATGAAACAGCAAAAAAATGCAACAGATTAATTACATCAGAAATCGCGTTGAAAAGAAAATATAAACAACAATGGCACGTTTACTTCACATCTTTGAAGGAGAATCTTCTTCCAAAACAATTTAAGGTAACTCGACTAAAGGAGTGTTCTCCCTAGCAGCTCTCTTCGGTAGAGGCAGTTTCTTCCTTTTTGTAAAGAATTTATGAAGCATAACTTGCTTCTCTCTGTGTTAACGAATGTTTCCATGCTGTTTCCGGAGCTGTTCTGAATGTTTAATTCAAATGCGCATGCTCCGGTTTGGTCGAGAACTGAATTTATGTTCGAGATTCGAGACGAACAAATCTCAATTTTTTTGTTCGAAAACCGAATTGGTCGAGAACCGAGGCTGCACTGTATATATACTTGCTGTGCTTTCCGGCGTTGCCCGGGTATTGAAAATCAGCTTATAAACAATTAGAAGTAATGAGAGTTGCTTGCCACTTGCTATTAGCCTGGAACTTTGCCAATGAAAAATTTTCTCCGTGACGTTATGCAATTATCCTGTGTAGTACGCAAAGCCATTGTGTTATTTGCTCCCATCTAGCGACATATATCTGCAATTGAGCAAATCAATATCTGTGGCCTAATTTGTACAGCGTTGGACTGGCGAACGGGGTGGTCCGAGCTCAAATCTTCCTTGGTACTGGTTCTTTATTCTGAGATTTTAATAATAGCTATAGCTGGACATACCAAAGGAAAATAGGCGACAGAAAACAGATGACAAACTTTGAAAAGTATATATATAATGTATATACACACACCGTGAAACCTCTAATTGAATGCCACCTCTATTTGAACACCACCTCTATTTAAGTGCCACTATGAGAGAAAGGTTGAAAAATAGAGCGTCACCCTGTATTTGAACGGCACCTCCATTTGACCACCTCTTTGATTATTATGAACTAGTGTTGGGCCGGTATATAATTTAGTGCCGGATAAGATATCCGTGCACTTTTTATCGGTTTTCCCGGTGTCGGTATCCTTGATATTCACCATCTTCGGTATCCTTTGCCAACTAAGAAAGTTCGATATTGTAGTTCGGTAAATGGTTTTCAGTGTGTTCAACTTCAGCTTACCTACTGCCCATTTTTATATAACGCAGGTGGGGGATAAATCAAATATAAAACGTATAAATATATCAAAGGTATCAAATAGCAAACGGGGGTTTTATCAGATATAAAATGTAATATACATTTTATATTTGATAAAATATAAAACATATATTACAATTTATCAATGTAATACGTAATATAATACTCAATACCTATAGGTAAGCGTGGTAATATTCGTTGAAGAAAGAGTTATAATATAATTTGCATGTGTTGTGTTTTTAGAATGTCTGAGAAAAAAAGTTGTGATGTGATTGCCAATGTGTGCTGAGCGACTCTTTTTGATTAGCGTGTTCCTCAAAGATGCGTTTTTGCTATTAACCATAATATCAATTGACGCGCGATTTTTCTTTTTCATTCTCATTTCTTTCTTATTCCGTTACATAACGATTGTGGGTGAGACATCAATTGAGCGCTATCATAAGCAGCTGATTGTGCAGGAGATTCTCCCGCGCACACGTCGCTGGTAATGCTGTAGCCCGTCAAATACAAAAATCTTTCCGTATAACCAATCACCGATAGGCTTTCACGGATAAATACCGATCATATCAAACCGGCTGTGGATAACTGTCACCGAAAATGATTGGTTTTCCGGATACCGATAATCACTCGGTGTCGGTAACAGCAGATAACTCCTTACCGGCCCAACACTATTATGAACCCATAATATAAAATGATCAGTAGAAAAGTGTCCACAAAATCGTATTAATAAATAATCGTTTACATTAATAACAATCAATTCTCTCGTTGTTCAACTCCAAAGCTGGTCGCTTTTTCGTTAAAACTTTGAAGCAACACAATAGACATAATCAGTAACGGTCTTAGACTAGTAGTAGTTCCTTGTTTAACGCGGTTTTGATGCTTCGAAGTGTGTGTACCTATATGAAAAACAGTTTAAATTTACATTGGTAGATAAACTTAAAAAGTAACACCATAAAAATAAATAATTAGAGATGCCCCGATTCTAAATTCAACAGCCGATTCAGATATCGATCCGATATACTGATCCTAATTGAAAAATAATCCGATTCAGATACCGATTCAGATCTTTTGTGTTGCATAGATAGTTGTTCATTTTATTATGCAAATACAAACATAATGCAAAGAAAACACGAATATTATTGTATTTATTTGTTTGCATTTATGGAAAAAAAAATATATACATATTCACATACTGACATACCGTGCATGTAGTAACAAAACAGTCCATGTTTCTTGTAATTTGTAAATAAAGGTAATTACTGTTAGTGGTACAGTTCTATCTGTGATAACGAAGTCCCTCTTCTATTGTTGGATAAACTGCTGTGCCTGTACAAGTTTAGAGCAAATCAATGTTTCTTTTAATTACCGTTAGTGATTCAATTATCTCAGTAAGACGTCTCTTTCTTCCATCATTATTAATGTAGCCAAGCGTACTGAAGGGGGTATTTACTTGCCGCAGATGTTGGAGGACAGGCTACATACCGATTCGCCACTGGAGTTACCATTTTTTGTACAATACAAACGATCCATTGTATCGTCAGAATCAAGAGAGTGATAGATAACTTTATGCGTCGACTGTTTAAATTACTTTCGTAATGCCAGTAAATAGAAATATTACACTGCGTTCTTGTCTCCCATTTTTGTTATCTTGTTCGTGATTGCCTGCAATAAATCCTATTGCTGTACTTGGGAAATGCCACACTTTTTGTTTACGTTCTGGCTAAAAAGTTTCCTTCGCTGTGTTGATCAGGCTATAGACATGAAATAAATTGTGTGGCAAGCCTAAAATTCATTAAGTGAATGTAAGAAGCTTACAGCTGATGATTTTTTATTAGTATAGCAGGCTAAACTAAAGTTTTCTGCTAAATGGTTGATCTGTAAAAAGTATCGGCAGGTTCAGATTTTTTAAGAAAAGATCGGCCGATACCGATTCAGATACTTGACACCCATATCGGCACCGATACCGATACCAAAATCGGGGCAACTCTATAAATAATATCTGTCCCAGGCTAATAGTGGTTCCTTGTTTCCGCAGTCTTTCTACTTCGAAGTAGCCTACATACATAAAAAATGGTTTAAATTTATGGTTGTAGATGAACTCTCAAAGCAATGCCATAGAATAATTACTAACTGTCTCAGGCTAATAGTAGTTCCTTGTTTAACGCGGTCTTAATGCTTAGAAGAACCTGCATAGAAAACGTTTTGCAGGTTTTGGGCCAAAGGTTACGGTTAGCGAACAAATTTTTCGCGTTGCATTTGTGCTAAATCCAGCATGTAAAAGTTTTGCTTTTCCAATAATTGTTTGGACGCTCATATCGGGCGGAGCAGTACAAAGAGTACTGCTCTGCTCAACTCTTTGTTCAGCAGAGCAGTACAAAGAGTTGAGACTAGAAGACGTTGTTGAAGGTATCGGACAACTAGAAGATATTCGTTCCATCGAAAGCATCAATCAGAACGAAGCTATCTGAACAAACGATGCAAATATTTTTGTTTCTGCCTGTAATATAAGTGTGGTTCGTTTTTGTCACTTGTTTATGGATTTGTATCATTTGATAGATTATCAATATATGACGTATAAATATGCAGAATTATAGCATATTATTTACTAGAAATTTCCCTGTCATACAGCCCACGACCAAAGTGATATTGGAAAAAAGAAAGGGTACTGCCAGTTGAGAAATGCAATATTAGCAGTCAAATGGCACTGCAGTGCAACAGGAGAACTGCAATGGTAGTTGCAATGGTAGCTGTAATGTACTGGGTGTTACTATGTACAACGAACAGCAATAATAAAAGGAAAAGATTATATGTTTATATCTCTCCCCTGCAATAGGAGAAGCACAATATTAGAAGTAAAATGGCAAGCTGCTGTGTAATATACACAGTTTGAAAGTTGGTTGTGTTGAATGTAGAATGGTTTTGACAGCGATCTGTAGCAGAAAGCAAACATTAGCATTCACGTGTGTCAGGAAGTTTTTTGCAAACTGGAGCAAAATGAAGACATGGGTCATGATCACAGAAACTATGGTTAAGTCGGGTGTGTGAGATTTAGTTATCTACACTAGCAGAAGGAGAAAATTCTCAGTAATTTTGCGAAACAAAAATTGATTCGAGCTTAATTACAGCAGATTTTATGGTCAATAAACTGAATGCATGTTTACCATTAGTGCGAAAACAGTTTTGAGAAAACTGGTGTTAAAGTTTGAGATACGAAAACCAATATAATGTAAACAATTTTGTTTACATTTCAAAACGTCATAGCAACCAATATCAAGAAGTTGTGATATTTATTTAGATTTCTGAATTTATATCCAAAAAATTATGCCGAATTTTAAAATCTAAACAGGTTTTAGTTGGTTGTCATAGAAATAGCTGTATATCTATAAGAAAATGCAGGCCTATTACTTAATTTTGCAGATATTAAAAATGGCTTGGCAGTACCGCGATATTGGGCACAGCCGTAATATCATCAACAAAATCTTTAGAAAAATAATAACAGTAACATATTGCACACCATCGGTCACTATATACTTCGATCTTGTAAATTCGAATGATTATTCTTATAATTAAATCTTATAATAATCTTATATAATCGAATAATTAAATCGAATAATAAAATCGGCTGAAAAGAAATGATTACCTTTCAGTACTTCTACGTTAATTACAGAAACCTTCGGCAATTGAACAATGCCATAGACTGGTGAAAATATGCAGTTTTGCTTGTGAAATGCCCACGGCTTAATAGTTCTCTTATCTGTCGCACGGCTTTATTGGCGTTTTGTTTGCCGGTCTCAATTTTGATTAAAAAGGCTTGTCAGGTTTTAATGGCAATTTTAGGCCAAATTAATCTGTCTAGTTATGTATTATCTGATCAGATGGGTAAGTTTTAGGATATTGTCTCAACTTTTCAAAGACTTGGTAACATATTTAAACAGGCTTATATGTGTTTTGTATCATTATTATACTTAAACGACTCTACACAAAAATGGTTAAATTTTTTGATGGGATTTCGGTACAAGAATTTGGTCACGGCCGTTGACGGATAATTTTTCGGAAGTTGTGTGCACATATGCATTTATCATAAAGCTCCCAAACACTCGTGTTTGGTCGTGGGAATAGCATCATTGTGGCTATCTCAACACGGCTTACAACGGATCGATGCTCATAACTCCACTTCTATTGCACATAAAAAGCTAGTTGTGGTGGCAACCTGTAGCAAACATCACACCGACTGTAATGAGCTTTTATGCAACATTGTTAAATATACAGGGCACCCTCGAGATACGATGTTGACCCGTTCCAAGGTTGGCATCGTATGGTGACAAGATCGTATGTAGCGGTATAGAAACCATTGTAATTATACAATGCAAAATAAAAATAGTAAAAATCGTCCAAAATTTTATAAAAATGCTGTACATATTGAAAATTAGTTAAAAAATAGTATGTTAATTTTAGTAACTATAGTTACCTACAGTAGCTGCATTGTATTAAGTGCATCTAGTGATTATGATCTGTAATACTGTAAAATGCAACATCATAATGTGTGTACCAAGTGCAGTACGTACGGTAAAAAATTATTGCCTTTAAGACATACGTATAACATAAACTTTCAGTTCACTTCAAATAAGTTTAGCTTACTAAACTCACATTTGAAACAAAGTTTTAGTATGTTTTTGAAGTATTTTACTGAGTTTCAACATTATATGACAAAAATTTTATTCTTCATCAGTTGCTGTCTTCACTTTCACATTTAGCGTGTCTGGTTAAAACCTTTTTCAACCTAATTCAACAAGGAAGGCCGAACAATGCAGTTATCAAAAGTGGCTTCTTGCACACTTGACCATTTAATGGCCATCGAAAAGAAAAATGAAATTTTATTTACTATACAGTACGTACATACCTTTAGAGTAACGAGATTTGAGCTGGTACATGTAGCGAGTAGAGCAGAGAGGAGGCGAAGACGGATCAATGCTAATTATGTTAAGGTGCGCCTGAAAATTAAATTTTATACGTAATGAAATGGAATTTTTTTGCAGGCTAAAAGAAGTAGTCTAATCCTGCCCAATTTTTTCGACTGGTTTTGAAAGAAGAAGTTTAACACTTTAGGTTAAACTTCTTCTTTCAGGGGTGAAGCAGAAATGGCCAGGAAGACACATCTTTCCTGCTGGTGCAGAGAGTGCCCTAAGAAAACATATGTTGTTACTGGTTGTTTTACATGATTCATTTTCAGCTACACTTTTAATAATTGAAGATGAAATAATAAAGAGTTTTAAAGCGCTTTCAGATTTTTATACCTGGTATGAATATGTAATACCTCTTGTGGATGTAGATAAATTATTGCAGTTCTTGGGATGGTGGTAGAGTGGACCCCGCCATACGACATTAATTAGTTCTGGTGTTGGCATCGTAATGCCAAAATGTCGTATAGAGTAATATAGAAATATTAGTAATTATCTAATGCAAACACCCCTGGTAAAAAACATCAATATTTTTATGCCTACTGTAAATATTAAAAATTAGTAACAAAGTAGTATATTAACCTTAGCAACTATAGTTGCCTATTTGAAATGTTCCACGTAGAAAGGAATGTTTAGGAATGTCAATTAACAAATCATATCTTCTTATATTTCCAGCAATGAATTATGCTATATTGCCTCACATATAAGTTGTACTGCATCAATATAAATTTTGCAAAGATTGGTATGTCTTGTTTTCGAATGTTTAAATTTTTTCTGTTGAAAAATTTTCTTATTATCACACAGCATCTAATATAGATTGATGCAGGCATAGTTATTAGTTACTGTTATAGTTATAGTTATTGATGCAGGCATAGTTACTTTGCTGTGTTGTAGGTGCAAAATATGTGGAAGTGTGATTACAAGCTCTTAAAAGCTCAAAAACGAACAGTTAATCGCAGTCATCACGAAAACGCCGTAGTTTGGAATCTCTGGAACCCAAACTACAGTGGTCTCGTGTGGCTGCGATTAGCTGTTCGTTTTTGAGCTTTAAAAGGTTGTAATCACATTTCCACATATTTTACACCTACAACACATCAGAGTAAGACATGGTCAGTCTTTTGATACTAAATAACTGTAATTGGATTTTTGTTGTAAGTCAAACATTAAAGTTGTAAATATAGCTATATTCGTACAATGAATTGAAGTTTATAATAAATATTATGCGCTAAAATACACAATAATTTTTCACTTTTTCTTTTCACCAATTTTCATTTTGCTCACCCAACATTAAGCACTTTTGAAACACAAAGAATGCTGAGAGATTGAGCATCGTATCATTTTCAAACGTGGTGGGAGGGATTTCGGCGAATAGCATATTGGCATCTTTGCTTTTACGACGAATAGAATTCAAATTATCGCCAAATTTGAATCTTGAAAGACATTTCGTTGATGTCGTGTGGTGACAAAAACAGTCAAAAAAACATGGTTTCCATGTTGTGCGGTGGAAAAAACAGTAAAACAGGGATGCTGTAACCCTGGGGTGCGCTGTAAGTACAAACCTAGTCATAAAAGCTTCATTGACAGTGAGTGTGCGTCTGCCTCTGGGACACATTATCGCAGGCAGTGCATAGATCATTGTCATTATAAAACTTTTCTGGGCTATGATATGCGACTGTCTATTTTATAACAACTGTTTCGTGAAGCGCCTAAATGTTGTCACTAATTTCATCGAGTGTTGTCCTCGAATTGGAAAATGAATGTGTCGATTGCAAGTTGTTGAAAGGGTTATGTGAATGATAATCCGGAGTGCATAGGTCTTCACTACTACTCACTCACTGCTTATCAATTTTCAATAGTAAATTTTCATGAGTACTCCAGATGGATATTCTTAAGGAATTCTAAATCACGTCTATATATTCTTGGGCATTTGCAAAAAAGCTGTTAGTTCTAAAGCCGTAGTAAATCACTCTATTAAATTTTTATTATACTTACTGCGAAATAAGCCCTTTGCAATAGTTGGTGCGCTGCGGGTTGTTGTACTCCATGCAGAATTGGCTAATGATGATTTTTAAAATTTTATTTTGTCGTAACACCTTCAAAATTTGGTTTATTTCAAGAAGTCTATGAAGAGCTTTTAAGGTGGAAGCAACAAATCTCTCAAGCAAAAGACGTCCCCCAAGCGTCGTGTGATTTGTCAAAAGAGGAAAGCAAAGCCTTGGAAAGGGCTGCAAGTCAGTGTCAAACATTCTACAATAGCTATCACAAAGCAAATGCTAAGCTCAAAGCTGCGAAAAACAGCAAGGAAACCAAAAAGGAGCAGGCTAAATTTGATGACAAGACCTTGGAGCCATTAAAAAAGCACATACAAAAAATGAAAGACAATGAAGACCTCAAGTCGGCCATTAAGAAGTTGGTAAGAATTTCATTCGCTTACAGACTAATTAGTGAAATTGTTTTGATATCATGATAACATGAAGTACTTTTACGATTAATCTTTTAATGAGCCTCATAAGCGGCTGAAGTTCAACAATAAGCCACCCTTCATGACACAAATATTGTTAACTGGTCCATGACCCGTTGTAAGATCGATCTTATGAATCTAATCCATCATGTCTCATTCTGTGTGTTGAAAAATGTCAAGGTAGTATCTGCAGCAATTACTATAGCAGAGTTCAGAAGTCATTTCATTTTTCTTTAATCTGATTATTTCTTGTATTTTTCTGCCAGTGTCGAATGACCAAGCTATGTATGCTTGCGAATTGTTCCTCGCTTTGTTATGTTACGTCTCTTTTTTTAGGACATAGGATTTCTTTGTCCTAAAAACTTATTTTCATGAGCGATGGTTTTTCCGACTGAGTTGATATTTTATATTGTGTTGATCTAATTACATCGATGTAAATCTAACGTATGTCGGTCTTTACTGGCGCAATGATGGCCCATAGATCTAGTTTCATCGATATTCTAATGTGTCGACCTTTTGTCGGTCCAATTTGTGTCATTAACAGCGGCTCTATAAACTCGATAAATAAAGAACATTGAATTTTTATGCTCAACAGGTATGAAGTCAGTAGTAAGCACTCAGTAGGAATCAGTAAGTAAGAATCAGAAATCAGTAGAAGCGCTAGCACTGTTTAAAATTTCACTTTTACAAGAGCAGACAGGATTTGGGTTGTGTTTCGAAATTAATAACAATTAATTACTGTAGTGAGCGTCAAAGGTCTACAAATCCCCACTTTTTTATTGAGCACAAATTAACAGAGTTTACTGCGTAAGTTGCAATAATTGGTCAAATTTTTTGTATAAAAACGAGTGTCATAAATTGCCACCATACTGGTGTTCAAATGTTTGATTTAGATAGATTTAGATAGTATGTTCTTACACTACTCATATCAGAACATAGTCATGGCATAGTATGTTCTTACACCACTCATCAGAACATAGTCATGGCATAGTATGTTCTTACACCACTCATCAGAACATAGTCATGGCATAGTATGTTCTTGAATTACTCATATTTGAACATAGTCATGGCATAGTATGTTCTTGAATTACTCAGAACATAGTTGTGATATTGTAACAACATTAAACAGAAAACATCATACATAAACATATGTCTTGTTTATAGAACCAAATGGTTTTGAATCATAAACTTTTGCCAGACATCATTTTTTCTATTGGTGAGAAAGACAATTACTGAGCAATATAGCGTTTCCTTTTGTATTTAATTTATGTATAGCAGTTTATAGTGTGTTGGAACTCGGGTGAAGGGAATTGTCACAAAGTTTTGATAAATATTTAACAAACGTTTGCAACATTGCAATTAAATGCGTGCTATTTCACCGTTATCCATTTCTTTTAATGCCACTATCAATTAAATACTCATCATAACCGTCTAAAATGGCTTTTTAGGCAATCTTAGTGTATTTCTACTGTGAAAATATCAGGTTTATAGATATTTTGTATACATGTTACCCTCATACAGCGGTTGTCAAGTTTTATCAATTCTGAGCCATTGCAGCTTTGCAGAAATGCGAACATGGTACCCAAAGGGTTAAGTGAAGCGCACACTTAATGTCAATTTAATTTGATTTTGTCACTTTCTTTCTAAACGGCAAGGTGTACGGTGATAAGCAAAAATAAAGCATATTTTATATGTCGTAAATAAAGCAAAACAAAAAAATATATTTACTATCACAAACGCTGTGTCTGTGTGTCCATCCATTTTTCCGAAGCCAAGGTTAGAGGTAAGGATAAAAGATTGATTTCAATGATACTCCAACTCATTACCTTCTGCTTACTGAACTCCAGCAGCTGTACCAATCAGTCCCCTTTAAATATTTCTGAATAATTGTACAGGTATTTTTTCTCTTTGTTTTATAACACGCCTGACGATCTCTCCTAGCTTGTTATACTGCGAAGATACTGGTATATATAATAGAGATACCCATATATCGGTATCTCTATTATATGTACAATTAGCAAAGCGGCATATATATACATGTTGTTTTCTCTCCCAAGTGCAATAAGAAAATGATACTTTCAAGTTTAAATTTGGAGCTCTCATCATCTATATATAAAAATCTCAGTCCGTCGTTTGGTATGTGCAGCTATATGTGTGATCTAAGAATAAAAGATACTCTATGTGCTGGATTTGATCTAGGAATTTTCCATTCACCAGGTGATAATCTAACCAATTAAGCTACGCGAGATACAATGGAGGCATTGGGTGATATGAGTCGTTATGTCAGTTACAATACGCATAGCACTCCGTAGCAATAGCAATAGCACTCCATAGCAATACGCATAGCGTTACTCAACATCACTAAAGCTTGCTCTCACAGCTCTTATTAGTAAGCTTAGGAATGCGGATAGCAGCTCACTCAAATTAGTCATTGGCAGTGTGCCAAGATAACGGCAAGTGGCAGGCTATTACATTACCTGCCATTGTTTATAAGCTGTTTTTAATACCCGTGCAATGGCAGCCATTTGCTAGTTTAAATAGAATTTCAGAAATTACACCGACATGACGCTTCACCTTATGTGAAATTTCTTATGTAATATGAAGCAAAAACTTTGTGTAATTTCTTCACATTAACAGGATTTTTAGGGTATGGGAGTTTTACATTATAAGTGAGTCGTCTATTGTACCTCAAACATCAGAATAACCAAAATTGGAGCACGCACAAATTATACTCTTTGGCAACATTGGGATTAACGATTTCCTATTCTTATAATTTCCAAGAGGAATTGAAAATATGTTAAAACATAGTTGGAATAAAAGTTCTCTGAATGTTAATTTATGAAATTTTTTAATCTCTACTTTTAGATGGTAGGAACTTCCAGGTTGGCTGTCAATACTTCTGAAAGGTAATTATCGGGTATGATTTGTTTGTTGAAAACCTCATAAATTTAAATAGTTTGAAGGCTCTATACGCATGAATCATTGCTAAGATCTTTATTAATGACTGTTTTTGTATGTATATATTTCAGTGTGCGAGTGTACTTACATCCACTCTTTTGACAGCTAACTCTTTGGTTATTGTCAAGACCCATCAGCAGAGTTACATGTGAATGTTACATAGGGGGTACTCCCTAACTAGAATGTCAAGTAGCTTGCATTGCGAATCTCCGAGAACTTTATTTTAGACAACAGCAGTACCACAACTCGCTCGCCATCATACCTTGCAAGCCATGATATGATACCCATAAGTGTTTTTAACCATTGCTTAACAAAATATATGCTTTTTCTAGAACTGACTGTCATCGTATAGTTTTTTGGGTGGCTCCTTCTGAAAATGCTATGAAATACCTGACTGAAAATGATGTGCTGATCGAAGTTCGGACGAATTGTACCCACCTTGATTGGAATAACGGAGTACCTCTCACAACTCTTCATCGTGAGTAAGTGTTAAAAGGCTAGCAAAGGAACTTGAAAACACTGAAGGTAAAAACTGCTGTGGAGTTTTCAATTGAACTTTTTGCTGTGCTATTTCCATGGATTAAGAACCTAGTTTCTTGATGTTCGCGTGCTGTTCATCAATTTTACTGCTTTTTTATTGGTATTCAGTACTTGTGGTTTATTTCTTTTTCTCATTTTAAACATTTGCCAAAAGCCACATGATGCGGCTTTAGCAGGCTTCGTACAAATACAAATCGTTTCTGAATAGTGAGTAGGGTAATGTCGTATCTGTAATTAATCGGATGGAAACGATTATCTGCATACATTGAGTCAATAAAATATGCTTACAACCTATCCTGAGAGTAGTTTTGGTTGGCAGAAACTTATTTTTTATCGCAATTTCTTAACAATGACCAGTCATGTCAGATGTATTACAGCTACTAATTTTCGATCGATGGACTTAAGGGTGATTTTTATTGAACAATAGTACTACTGAGAGTCGTAGTTTTTATTTTTATCAGTAATAACAAAGCATTATTTGGTTGCCATACTTGCCCAAGAAAACGAGATTTTCAGTAGTCTTCGAGAAGCAGTTTTCAGCGACCTTTAGCAGAATCCAGCGACGCAGTACAGCCACTCTTGCATTTCAAACTGACACATTTGCAATGCATTGGCTAGCCATTGACTATTAAACCACAAGACTAAAGCTCAACTTTATGTTTTTAGTGTTTTCAATTTATAATTGCTTAGTAGTCACATCTCATCTTGTCAAAACCACAATAAATTCTTGATACGCAATGCTTAGTTGGGTATTGTGGCACCCTCCAGAAGCATGATAATATATACACATTAAGATTTTCGAATATACACCAAAAAGTTCTGTTCGAGTGAAACAGTTTGTCGTCACACTGTTATTAAGCAGAGTCTTGTGTAGAATCACAATACTTTCAGTCGTTGGAAGCATTAGTTATCTTGTAACTGGCTAAAAAGTAAATGTATATTTAGCCACGGCTTGAAAAAACAACTATGATCTCGGCCAGTCTCTTGAATGGATGCATAAACTCATTTCTTTATTATATTTCGAAGGCTGAAGGTGGAGCATTGTGAAACTTTCTCAATGAAAATTCTCTAATGTAATTCAATTTGAACTTAAGAGTTTGGTGTTGGTTTTACTTTCTCTCATAGACTTGTTGGTTTGCGTTAGACTGTCGATAGGGGTTTAATTGAAAAGCTGATTAGTTGCAGCAAAACACGCATTGGTTTTTATTAGGAAGGTTTGGCACTAAAAGGTTCAATTACATTCTAGTGCTGGTAATGTTATTACTTTGAATTTTTTTGAGCTTGTGGCTGTGTATTCAATGGTCTTTCCATTTCTCTAATGTAGTCCGATGTCTACAGCGATGTTTTCCTATTTTAAAAGTGGCAACATCTGGAAAGGAGAATGTCAAAGAATTCCAAAAACCATCAAGGTTTTTGAATATAAGTATAGGCTGACAAACATGGAAAACCAAAAGGCAGAATGGGAAATAATATCTGGTGACGGAAATCGCTATGTAGATTTGTCTGGAGGTATGTTAAATCAATGCTCATAGCAAACTCTTTAATTAAGCTCACTCATAGCAGCAACTGATTATGCTGGTACTTTGATCAATATAATTTTTATCTAAATATTTATTATTGTGATGTGACAGGACACAAACTTTTATAGTTGTCCAACGACCAAACACGAGTGAAGCGGTTGTTTGAGAGCTTTATGATAAATGCATATGCGCACACAACTCACGAAAATTATTCATCAACACCATCGCAAACCCTTGTACCGAAATCTCATCAACAAATTTAACCTTTTTTCAATGGAGTCGTTTAAGTATAATAAGGATACAAAACACATATAAACCTATGTAAATATGTTACCAAGTCTTCGAAATTTGTAGACAGTATCCTGAACCTTACCCATCTGATCGGATTATACATAAATAGACAGATTAATTTGGCCTAAAATCGCAATAAAAACTTGACAAGCCTTTTTTTAATCAAAATTAAGACTGGCCAACGAAACGCCAATAAGGCCGTGTGACAGAGAGTAGAACCGTTGAGTCGTGCGCATTTCACGAGAAAAATGTGCACATTTCACCAGTTTATGTCATTGTCCAATTGCCGAAGGCTTCTGTAATTAACGTAGAAGTTCTGAAAAGTAATGGTTTCTTTTTTGCCGATTCTACCGGACTCTGACATTTTGGACACTTATAATGAGTACTTTGGTATTCCAACTGATGTCCAAAGCAGTGAAAGTAAAGGAAATTACAATGATATTTTTCTAACGATTCTTATAATATTATTACAATATTTAATTGTAAGAATAATTTTTTTCGATTTTATAAGATTATTATGAGATTTAGTTATAAGAATAATCATTCGAATTTACAAGATCGAAGTATATAGTGACCGATGGTGTGCAATATGTTACTGTAATTATTTTTCTAAAGATTTTGTTGATGATACTGCGGCTGTGCCCAATATCGCGGTACTGCCAAGCCGTTTTTAATATCTGCAAAATTAAGTAATAGGCCTACATTTTCTTATAGATATACATCTATTTCTATGACAACCAGCTAAAATCTGTTTAGATTTTTAAATTCAGCATAATTTTTTAGATATAAATACAGAAATCTAGATAAATATCACAACTTTTTGATATAGGTTGTTATGACCAATGATATACAGCCCCCAGCCTGTGTATATTACACAGACGCATGCCATTTTACTTCTTATATTGCATTTCTCCTATTGCAGGGGAGAGATATAAACATATAATCTTTTCCTTTTATTATTGCTGTTTGTTTTACATAATAACACCCAGTACATTACAGCTACCATTGCAGCTACCATTGCAGTTCTCCTATTGCACTGCAGTGCCATTTGACTGCTAATATTGCATTTCTCAACTGGCAGTACCTTTCCTTTTTCCATTATCACTTTGGTCACGGGCTGTATGACAGGGGAATTTCTAGTATATTTATTTATTATTGATTTTTAAGTGTGATAGTAAGTTATCAGACAATATGTGCATCTAAGATTTTTCATGTTTGTTTCAAATAAATTATTGCTGACTCACCATTTTGTGCAAACCATCTGCTCTCATTTTCTTGTTTAAATTTATAGCTGAAGTTGAGGTGATTTACGACGGAGCTCTGTTAATTAAGACCAATTCGCTCTTCGAGAAATTGCAAAACCTCAAAGACTACTTTAATGATGCTTTACCAGCTCGTTACAAGGGATATGAAGCAATGTTGCCTGACTGGATTGAGGAAGTCAAGAAAGGAACAACAATACAGCAGTTGCTGATTTGGATTAATGCTGCAACTTGCAGGCAGCAGCTTGTCTTTCAAGAATTTTCTCCTAGAGAAGATGCTATAGCTAACAGAAAGGCTAAAGCATCTGTATTCATGGTGAGCCAGAGATAGTTTGAATGTTGCTGATGCATTTTTGCCAGTGTTTTACATATACTAACTTTTATTTAGCCAACAAGCTCTAAAACTATTTAAACATAAATGTCTATTTTGGATTGCCATTGCCATTTGCATGATTTTACAGGATTAATTATATATTTAGTTTTGCGCTTACCCACCCTCTTAACTTTCCATACATCACAAATTATTGGACCAATAGCCATTAATTCCAATCTTTGCTTTTACATTTTTTTTATTGATTTCAGCCAGCTTACAGTTAATATTTAGAAGTGCAAAGCATTCTAACATAATTACAAAAATACAAATCGAATAAAACATTTCATGATCGTTTTTGTAGGCATTTATTTAAAACATACAATGAGAGAAATAAATTTAAAAAATGGTTATATCACAATTAGATTATTGTTGCTACAGGAACGATTGATTTTATTGCTTATACTGATTTGCAATTCAATAGCCTAATTTTATAACACATTAAAGAGATTTAGTTCATTTAAATTTGAATACATGCAAGGATAAAATACAAGTAGAGAAAAGGTATGTGCTTCCGCGTGAAGCGGTTTTTAATTATTATATGGTAGTTCACTCATGCTACCTGAATTCCAGCGACGCCATACAGCCATTTATGCTGTAAGTGCCATTTATGCAAACTGGCACTTATTTGACGGAGTAAAAAGTTAGACTTGAGCCTAAAATCGCACAAAATGTCTTTCACTTGTCTTGCGTGAAAATGCCTACAGCATGGAACTAGATTTACCCTCTCTTTTTGTATAATATTCATTGACAATTTGTCTCATGCTAACAGATTTATCTACCAAGGAATGAACTTTTTGGCAAATTTGAGCCAGTTGGTAAAAACTTTGAAAAAAGTGGTTTGCTAGCAGGGAACCTTTCGTCTATTGCTGGACATTACTATGGAAGAGGTGCATGCTTGAGTGAAATCCTTTTTCACAATTTCTGTTTTTTGAAATCATACACACCAAGCTCTATTTGCTTTTTCACCACCATTAATTTTAAAGGGAAATAGAATTCTAAATGAATATTTTGCATGCTTTATACAGTAATAAAAGTTGTGTTCTATGCGGCCACTAATTTTGAATTGTCTTCTCCAGTCTGCCCCTTCTATGATACCGCATTCCAATTCTGCCTCATTGAATTTTTGCTGCTGCACATGCAATGATTCATTTAATGTATGAGGTTTGATCCAAAAATTCTGGGAATGGAGTTATAACTCAAAATGCTTTGCTTCAACTTACCTATCTCGTTAGTCCCCTTCAAAGTACCTTCTTGTTACCTTTTCAGTTATTCCTTTTTAAAATACTCCCCTTGGCTACCGATACACTTGTTCCACCTCTTTTGCCATGATGCGATCCAGTGCTGAACGCCATCGGCGTTGATGCTGTTTAGCTCTCTTGTTCTTGCACATTGAACCGACTCTATAAGTTGTCAAATCTGGTTCCTTTCATAGTACGTTTTAACTTAGGAAATAGCCAGAAGTCACAGGAAACCAGATCTAGTAAATATGAAGGATGTGGTAGAACGGCTATGTTGTTTTTAGTGCAATACTGCTTCACAGAAAATGCAGTTTGGGCGGGTGCGTTATCATGGTGCAGCACCCATGAACCTGTGTGCCACAGTCCAGGTTTTTCGCGCCTAACTCTTTCTCTAAGACTTCTCAAAATCTCAACATAAACATATTGATTCACAGTAGTACCCTGTGTTAAGTACTCATGGTGTTTACACCTGACCGAGACATCTTCGCCTTTTTTGGTCTTGGAAGCCCAGAGACTTTGGCCACTAGCTACTTTGGAATTTAGTCTCCGGGTCGTAACTATACACCCAAGACTCATCCCTAGGTATTACCTTCGAAATAAAATTTTTATAATTTTTTAAAGCTTCCTTGAAATCATTGCAAGAGTGCATCCTGAGCTCCTTTTGGTCATCAGTTAGCAAGCGTGGCACGAACTTTGCTGCGACTCTTCTCATGTTTAAATCGTCAGTTAGAACTCTTTGAACAGTTCCAAAGCTAAATCCAGTCTTTCCAGATATCTCTTTAATGATTAATTGACGATTTGCCATGACTAGTGATCTCACACTGTTGATTGGCGAGCAAATCTTTGCCGAGGCTAGTCTGCCAGACCTCGCATCATCTTCAGTGCCGTCTCTACCTTCACGAAAATGTTTGTGCCCCTCAAAACTTGTGTTTTCTCTAGAGCAGCATCTCCAAAAGCAATATTTAACATTTCAACTATCTGAGTATTTTTTTTCCCTAATTTCACACAAAATTTAATTCAAATATGCCGTTCCGATTGATTAGACATGACGATCAATTGGTTAAAAATTTGCCGGAAGCACCTGACTGACCGTGACATATCGCTGGCTCACGTGAGAACGCCTTGTCAAAGCAACCTGACATTTTGTGACAACACTGCGGTGTTTCCCTGCAAACGCTGCAATGGGTTTTTCCATCGTGCAAATATGCAAGTGTATACAACTCCATTCCGGAAACTTTTTGATCAGACCTTGTATGCATAACAAAAAAGCAATTGAGTAGTTTTTAGGTTTGTAGCTCAATTGAAACTAAGAATTAACATTTGCTGTTTGGATAACAATGAAAAATGTTTGATAAAACTAAAAAGTATTTAAATATAGTAAACATCCCTGACTTGTGCACTATTGCAACAATGTAATATTGCTTATATTGGTAAAAAGCCGCAACAAACCAAAACTTAGCAACATGTACTTGAAAATAGATGCAATAGCAATGCACCTATAATTATATTTGTAGGGAGATTCTTGTTAGAATTCCATCTTTAATAAAGTTCTACACAAACCTGAAGCCCATTTAAACTAAACTTAATTAAAATGAAATCCTGTCCCACAATAATTTTCTCAACATGAATAAAATTGGTCATTTTCGTACCTCGGTCATGGTCAACAGAAGTTTTGTATGCAGCTACACATTTTTTGCAGTTGACCACCAGGCTTTCCGAATCCGTGTGTCAATCCCTTTGCATTTTCTTTCTAGAATAGTTGAGTTGGTGGACGTTCAGTTTCTTACATTTGTCAAATATTATCTGGAACTTTTGGTTATTTTTGTGTTGCATTTTACTATGGCTTGCAGTATGATGCTGAACAGGAAGATCTGTGTTACAAAAACGCCTGCAGGGGTATCATTAAGTATCATAAAATTGTGAGCAACATTATTCTCTCCCATTTGAGGGTACAGGAGCTGCTACATAATTGCCACCATATTTTTTTTACTACAAAAGGTAGTGACTATTACTAGGCCAGTTAATAAAAAAATTATTTTTTTTATGCTTGTAGTGTTTTCATACCCAATTGAAAACGAAAAATTCAGATCTCACCTTGGCTATCAGCCTTTTGCTAACTTGTTACAGAGACTAGCTGCATACCTGATAGACACTTCTGAGAAGTTGAGAAGTCACCTGAAAGACTTGTCACTACATATTGGAGAAATGGTGGAATTAATAGTTGGCTTGATTCATCTGTGGATGCAAAGCTCTTTAACTGACCTTCATTTGTCATCAAACGTCAAAGTTGTTTCAGAGCTCATCAGCACTGTGATGACATCTGTTTCCCAACAAACCAAGAAAACTCAACCGAGCAGCTGTTTTATGGTTGCTCTACTGACTAACTCCAATCTTCAAAGGTTTGTATATGTTTAGTGTATACAAACACGCATAAACGCTGGTAAGCCTGAGATTTCTCATTTGGTAGCATGTATTGCCATATCATGGTGGCCTAGCAGTCATGATCTATTGGTCTCAAACACCTGACCTGCAAACAGCAGGTTGTGGGTGAATTCCCAACAAAGGCCACTGGTGGGAACACACACTGTTTTGGTCTGTTTGCGTATTACAAACAGACCAATAATTATTGCGTTTACACCAACAAATGTTTTTAGTTATTCCTTTGTAATTCTACTGAGACAATTGAATAAGCAAACTGTCCTACTTATCTACAGTCATATGCAAAAGTATGGAGCCGCCTTGTGAATTTGCGTGAACTCAAAGTTCACTTTCAAATAGAATAAGGAGAACAATTTCAAATATAACAAAACAAAGTATCATTTTAATCCTCAGTCTCCTCTACACGATGGTGCTATTTAAAATATAATTAAACAATTTACTTCACTTGTGTAATCTCCTAAAGGACATGACACTCTCACTCAAATAATTTTAGTATTTAATAATAATAGGAAGCGAGTACAAGTAATTATCATTATTCATTCTCTTGAGGCCATTGTTTCAAAATCTTTGAAGTTTTGCAGTTTTTGGTTACCTAAGGATATAAAAGTAAGAATTTTTACCATTCTGTGCATTCGTTGTACAGTATTTTCATCAGTAACATCCTCACTGTGACAACTACCGCAGAACAGTGAGCAACCATTATTTAACTTCATAAAGAAGGAGTGTCTATGCGAGAAAATGCCAAAAGAGTTGGTTGTTAAAAAAAAGGTGTCTGGTGTCATTTAGAGATTCTACGAAACTGGCATTACTGAAGATAAACCACGCTCTGATCGCCCAAAAAGAGGACTTGTAGAGAAAACAGAACTCCAGTGCGGATTTTCTTTACAGACCGTAAAAAGTCTAGCAGTAAACTAATCAGAGACTGGCGGGACACAAGCAGTAATATTGAAGTGCAACCATCTACCGTTAGAAGACGCCTAATTGCTGCCAGGTTGAAGGGCTGTAGAGCAAAAAAGAAGCCAGTGGTGACAGAGAAACAACGGCACAATCGATTAAAGTGGGCATGCCAGCACAAGATAGGGAGTGTGGACCAGTGGAAGAGAGCGATTTTCTCTGATGAATCTACCTTTTCTGTTACTAACCACTCTGGTTTGTAGTATGTTAGAAGAAAACAAGGAGAAGCTTTCAGGCCATGGTGTATTACCTCCACGGTAAAGCACGCTGCATCAGTGATGGTTTGGGGCTGTATGGTGGCATCAGGGGTTGGACAGGTTGACTTTGTATTTGGCATGATGAACAGAGAAAAATATATCAAAACCATGCAAAGTAAGGTGTTACCAAGTTCTATGGCATTGTTTGGTGAAGGTTCTGCTAACTGGTGGTTCCTAGATGACAATGCCCTCTGCCACTCTGCCAAGAAAGTAAAAAAAAGAATGCAACAAAAGAGAGTCGGAACAACGCCATGGCCAGCTCAGAGCTCAGATCTGAATCCCTTAGAAACTGTGTGGCAGCATATAACAGCTATACTAAACAAGACTTAACCCAAGACTAAAAAGAGCTGATGGAAGGCCTTGTGAGAGCTTGGCACAGCGTAATTGAGCCATCAGACCCTGAAAAGTTGGTTTCATCAATGCCCAACCGCTGTTGTATTGTCACAGAGAACAAAGGCTGACCAATCAAGTACTGAGACTACCAGACTTCAGAAATCACCTCCACTCTCTTATAGAGCATATTTATACAACCAACGGCCTTTTTCAGGGCCACCAACTTGCTCAAAAAGTTGTTCACATTTAAAAATTATTTAATAGATTGCATAAATCCATACATTAAACATTAGAGGGCAGCCTGTTGCTGTAATTATTAATTTAGCAAGGTAATGGAGGTGGAACGAGACACGAGACGTCTCGAGTATCGACCTGTCTCGTATCGGTCTCGACTTAACTATTGCCAAACTCGAGACAGGAAATAGAACTAAAGCGCCTGCGCACGGTTGTTAAAACATGGCTTCTTGCGGTAGCAACAACTCCATATATTGTAATGGATTGCGGGCAACTGCCTTATACCCGGTCCGTTACTATTTGTTGCTATTGATTATGTTGGCCACCGAGTCTAATCATGTAGTCAGGACAACCGCCCTGTTAATATATTGCAGTTCGGTTCTGTGTCCTTAAAACATATATCGGGTCGTATCTAATTACCCTTCGGATAATCCAATTTAATAAATAAGACTTTTGCGGGTAAAATGTCTGTATTTTATCGTATCGTGTCTAAACACTAATCTATGTATCGTGCCTAAACAACTGCTTTTAATAAAATTCGGGCCTCTTTTATATACTACCAATCGCGGGTAAAAGTTGCCCGGACACCGAGAAATGAACGAAAGGCCGTGTCGACCATAGTCCGTGTTCGGCTAACAATGACGTTATTGTTAGTTCAATATAAGAATATACGTGTACATGTATACAGTAATTAACATAATTTCCTGAGTACAATTTAAATATAATTCACACACTACAGTTAATACACAAACAAAACCTAACATTAATGAAACGATAAGAATGAAAGTGTTATCGTGTGTTCTTTTAGTTGCGGTATTTCTTTGTAGAGCGACGGCTATTGGTTTCATTACACATTACATTAAAAAGTAAGACCTATTCAATAGATGGTAAAAATATACATGTACAAAGCAATATGTTTATAATAATTATGATCAGTAAAGCTCAAAATTCTTAGAATATACAACTTCGGTATTTTAGAGCTGTTTGTGTCACTTTTGTTTACAAAAACTACATGCATATCACTATTAAAATGTATTTAAATCGTTTACACTAGGTGAAAATTCAATTTAAAAAGAGGTTTATCAATTTTATATATACCAAGTAGCTAGTACTTGTGTAGTGAAATCACCACCAAATGCTTATTATTTTACTGTCTCGAGTCTCGTCTCGAACTTAAAAAACCTGTCTCGTTCCACCTCTACAAGGTAATAATTAAAATAATCAGATAGAGGACACTCTCAGCAATAAAATGATACCAATATATTTGCTATAGCTTTATCCTAAGCTGAGTAACAACAGCTTGAAGTTTGAAATTGTAAATACTTTAAGGGCGACTCCATACTTTTGCACATGACTGTAGAATTGCATGTACAAGCAAGCAAAGTTGCTCCAGATTTGTTTCTGTCATTTCCAAGG
Source organism: Watersipora subatra (assembly GCF_963576615.1). NCBI lineage: Eukaryota > Metazoa > Bryozoa > Gymnolaemata > Cheilostomatida > Watersiporidae > Watersipora > Watersipora subatra. The sequence continues at coordinate 21,820,993 of NC_088713.1, forward strand.
AAGAATATAACATGTTTTCAGAGTTACAAATATGCATATTTCAGCAAACTTTTGAAATCAGTCACAGACATGATAAAGCTGCTGAGTCTAAAACAACACATTACTTGGCTTCACCTCATACCAGTCCAGCATGTATTGGCAAATGCTGCAGAAGGGAGAGGTACTGATGATCAGAAAGAGGCATGGTGGGGCACACATGGATTTGATGATCATGTGCAGAGCCTTAAAACTGCTTCTTACAGGTGTCAAATCAAAATCTTTTATTAAATTTTCTAATTGCTTTTTTGTCGTATCACAACCTTTTTAATCACTGGGAATTTATCTTGTGCTTTTAGTAAACCTTTGGCATGGAAGGCGTACAGGATGATCCTTCAGCCGCTGTTTGAAGCTGACGAAGTTCTCCCATACACTTTCTTGGCTCTGTTGTCGCAAGCGCATCTAGTTGATGTTCTAAAATTTAACCGAACCGAAGAAAGAGATTTTTTGCTACCGCCAGATGGAGTGTTAGCATGTGCTAGACATCACCTGGAAGAGTGCAAGAATTGGCCAGTAAGTGGACTGCAAAACAGATTTTTTAACCAAATGATTATTATCAAGCCATAGATATATTATGCACAACCACATTGGGAGTTGTTTGGCAGTCCATTCTAGTAAGCCGCTTATTGCTAAAAATCAACAAGCTTGCTTCGCTATGCCACTATGTTAAACCATAAGTGACAAGAACAGCTTTCATCCTTTTGCCAAGGTAAATCAGACACGCTGATTCCGATTTTGTACTCAAAATAAAGATTGGTCCACTAACTTTCAAAGTCATGAAGGATTTTTTACAGTGTTTCAATATAAGTCTCATAAACTACACAACAATAAATACGTGACGTAAACTAGCTTTTTAGGGATGGAAGTTTAGGACGTTTAGTCCAATCTATAATTATAAAGATGAGTGTCTTAAAACCCATTATCTAAATTTGGCCTTCAAAATAATCTGTCTTTTATGAAAGGTAGATAAGCAATTTAACATTGCTCGTAGCTTGTAATAGGATGTTTAATAGACTGAACGCCGAGAAAAGTGAGCTCCAAAAAGCGCGATAACAACGCTAGCTTGTGATAAAATTGCGCTTTTTTAGCTCACATTTCTGGCATTCAGCCTATTAAACATCCTGTAACAAGCTACGAGCAATGTTAACTAGCTTATCTACCTTTCATAAAAGACTGAAATTAGTTTGAAGGCTGAATTTAAATAATAATGCATTTTAAGACACCTATCTCTATAGATCTAAATCGGACTAAACATGCTAAACTTCTATCCATAAAAAGCTAGTTTACGTCACGTATTTATGGGCGGAGCTAATTGTGTCGTTTGAGAGACCGATAATAAAGCGATGTAAAAAACCCTTCATGACTATGAAAGTTAGTGGACCAATCTTTATTTTGAGTACAAAATCGGAATCAGCGTGTCTGATTTACCTTAGTAAAATGATGACAGCTGTTCGTGCCACTTGTGGTTTAATGAATGCCCATTCAGTTTAATTGATTGTAGCTTATATTACTATCACTTAAACCTCATTTAACTGGAGTTGTCTTCCTTTCAAGTCCATGAACAACTAAAACCATTAATATTTCATCACTCTCAGTTGCTAAATCTCATGGAGAAATTTTGTGCAAAGCTCAAAAATGGCTAAGCATAAAATATAAATGTACTGAGGCATAGCGAAATGAATCGATCAGGCGACATTTTTTTGTTTGTTCTTTCATTTTCCGACGCCCAACTATTGGCTCCAAATTATTTTACGGCAACTCGTTTTGACACCCCGAAGTTTGGCTTGCTGATTATTGTTATTATTACTGGCCAACTATACGTATTACATATTGCCGAAAGCGCTTTTATAATTATTTACATCATTTAATGGCTATAGGATTGTATTGCAGTTTGTAGCACTAGTTCTTGGTCAATTTTTTATTGTAGAGAAAGAGACAATAAGTGGATTTTAAATATGGTGTTGTAGATTGCCTTCTTTTTTTAAATAAAGCCTAAATACTTTCCTAGTTAAATCATACATTACAATAATATATAATAATAATATTTATAAAAAAAATAATATCCATTTTTCATTCTATACCAAAATGATTCTGTTTATTTTGGCACTAAACAGTATTAGGCCAACAGTGTTAGCATCATGAAAACAAGAGCCAAAACATTGGCACTAAAACATTGGTGTTGAAAAGCACTAAACCCCTTATTAAGATAGAAGTTTAATGCTGCTAAATCAGCTAATTCACTGGCAACCTAAACCAGATAGACAATGAAATTTGAATGAGAAGGGCCTCACTTTTTTGGAGACAAATTTTAAATCTTCATAGCCTCATAAACAGTTATGGCGCCATGCTTTTCACCATCGAACACCATAACACACCCATTTGAAGGCAATTCAAGCTACCAAAAAAGCTTGTTTTTATTGCACGAAGCCAAGTCTACTTTCTTCTGCCGTCGTAGTATTAATTATTGCATAAAATATTACATTAAAATTATATATTAATATTAATTAATATTATATTAAAATTACATATCGTACTTTGTAGTACTGTAGACTTGGAAACTTGGAAACTTGTATCTATGAACAAAATTTAGATATAAAATATAAAACAAAAGTTCAATTTTTTTCAAAATTCAAAGTTTTTCTTATACTTAGACACACCACTGTCAACTAGTGATAACCAAAAATAATCTGCTTTCTTAAAAGAGCTATCTTTAAAATAGTTCCGTGAATGGTACATGAATTAACGCGGTGTAACCACTTTATAATTAAAAGTAGTCAATGATAAAAATCTTACAGTAAAAGTATGCAGTATAGCCGGTATAGCTCTACCAGTATAGCGATGATTGTCATAAGCATAATACAGCCTTTCAATCTTATTCCATAAAAGTTGTTCAGTTTTTCTTTCCATTGCGGCTATGTAACAAAAATAAACTAAGTTATTTTGTTCTACTGCTGGAATTCCACTCCTGAATTTTGCAATTTGTGCATTGCCATCTAATCAAATTAAACCCTGAAACGATGAGGATCATCTTGAATGAAACCGTCAGACCATCCGAGTCCGTTTAATTAGTTTACTCCAAACATTGTACTCGAATTAGGATTATTGATCACGTATTTGCACTTTGACAAGACCACACAAAAAAACTTGAAATTGCTCATTATGTAAATGTTATATTTTAAGTAATTTTTTTCATTTTAGTACTTTTCTTTTGTTGATGGGTTTTTGCTGACATGAGTAGCAAATGAATTTACTTACACAGTAAAATTTTCTTTACACAGTACTATGTGGGTAAGATTTTTATTGGACTCGCCAGATTTCAGAACCTCCTATTAAGATTTGACTGAAAATATACTTCAACGTGCAATTTCACGATAAAGTTCTTCTTTTTCATAATCCACATTTTATTCTATCATAAATTGCAATCTAAGGATTATTAAGTTGAAAACAAAATAAAATTAAAATAAATTTGTTTTGTTGGTGCTGTTGGTCGTTGAGGCTGCGATGGTAATGTGTAAGATGAAATACAAATTTCAAAATGCTCTCAACTTAAAGTGAAACTACTTTTGTTACAGTTTACTTATAATTTGCAATTTTAACCTCCGAGCACTAGCTTTACCGTTATTAACACCTACAAATCATCCTCACGGTGGTTATTAAAATTTTCCGCTGTAGTAAAATGTATTAGGTTCGCTTGTAAAAATTATTATAATTACCTCACGACTCCATCCAGATGGTATTTCAGTGAAATAAAAAATCTGACATTTCTAGCAATTTTCTACAATAATAATTGGTATTGAAACAAATGTCATTGCAAAAAATTACATGGCGAATATGACACTCTTATTCAACTATGCTTATCACACCAACAGCTTTAATTTAAAATTATCTTGGTCTCCATCTTTAACTATGAAAAAAGGCTTATATACTTCATTTGCGAAATAGATAATACAGAAAATTGTTGAAGAGATCAATGTGAACTGCTTCCGATTAGTTATAATAACATAGACTGCCTTTTTAAATATAGTTGTAGTGATGAGGATAATTATGTATGAGCAGGAACAATTGTCACAGTCATTGCTTTTGGTGTGTAACTACATTTTCGTTAGTGATTTGCGACGTGAGCAAATACCTATACTGGTAGTAAAGTTTCATGTAAAATAGTGTTTATTTAATAGACTGTTAACTACATGCTTGCCTTACACAGATAATTAAGATAATATACTTTTGAAATACTCAAACCACTCGTTATTTCCTTGCTAAATAACAATCAGTAGTAAAAGCAAGATAGTAAATAATGATAAAACAAACATTAAAAAACCTTTAATTTCGTTTTTAACAATATGAATATAAATATTATATTGTTTCTAAATTTTGTTTTTATTTTTACATCAATTTGAATAGTATTTTAGAAAAATATAACATATAACAAGATTTCCTAATTTTAATATCTATAGGCCTGTAATGTATTACATTATATTCTTTGTTTATTTAATTTTAAATTATCCTTTACATTTATTATCTAAATAGTACTTATTATATCATTTATAAATATGATAAAGTAATATTATTACTAGTTATATTATCATTAATTAATATAAATAGTACAACACCACAGTAAAATATCACCCAGGCTTAAGTTACAACTGCTGTTAGTAAATATGTATTTTTCATGTTATATTAAGTATGTATTATTAGTGTTTCAAATGGTAATTAACGACAATTTAACCAGTCACAATAAAGTTAGTAATTTTTAGTTAGTGGAGTTGGTAAAAGTAAATTTTATACATCATTCAATAAATATAGATGGACTTACTGACTGTAGCATCTCTGTATTGAGGCCATTTTATTTGAATTAAATATCTCTTTTAATATAATAATGGATACAGTGTTAATTTCTATACATCAACCAAATAATCTTTTTATTTAGATTAGCTTAGGAATAAAGCATGATAGCTATGCAGACTACTTGGTATAACACACTACTGGTGCAACTAAAATATATGTCATTTCAAAAGGCCTTTAAAAAATTCCATGTAAATTAAACGATGGAAGTTACCAAAAGCTTTGCAACGAACAGGAAAGATAAGCTGGTAACAACAGCCAGTGGTTTTCATATATTATTACAATATGACTGAGAAGAAACAACCTAAGAGAGATGAAATATTCAAAACACCAAAATACTGTACTATGTTCCTGCAAGTCAGTAAACACGTGGCATGTTCATGCTGTGCTATAGAATTGATTAGTTAGTGTCTTATGACTATTGCTTTGCCCTTTTGTCACATGCATTTGCATCTCGATGAGATATCACAAAATCGTCAATATATCATTGACCAACTGGTTGATTTTAAAAATTCTTAGTTTTAGATAAATAGATGTATTATAATATTATAAAATTTGAGAAAGTTTGAAAAACTTCCATAAATTGAGCAAAATTTCAGTAAGTCTCATAATAAAAATCCTACCCATGTGCTTCAAACCAGTTTGATGTGCTTCAAACCATTTTGATGCACATGAGACTTTCATGCATGAAAGAATTATATTAAGAAAAGTACAAGTCGAGAAATTGGTGGATTGATTGCCACAATGAATCAACAAGGCACAATTTATAGGAAAAACTTGTGTATGGCATCATGAAAATATTCGGAAGTTTTTGCTCAGCAATGAGAACAGACAAATCCTTTGATAGATATTTTGCAAGGGAACCCCTTCTGCCATCATGTGCAATGCAACACTGAAGTATTGTAATACACCTGTAATCTTGCAAACATTAGTTATGTTATAGTTGTATTATTTATATCTATGTTGCAGAGCACAAAGGCAGAGATCTATAACGAAGTGCTTGAATGGCTAATGTTCTACCAAACCGATATCTGGTAATTTACCTTATGATTTTTCAAAGATGAACAGGAAATGGAAAGCAAAGAAATCATACTCTTGAAATTGCCTAAAGCTGTAAACATTTTCAAATTGGCAAACTTTTTTCTCTTAGTATGTTTTTTTAGCTTTATTTTATTAAGCTTTGTTTATTCTAGTTTTGCTAGTAATACTTGTTTAATTTTAATTTTAAATTATGCAGCCTGGATTCACAAGCAACTCTGATAGCATGCAGCATGGCTGACGCATATTTAAAGATTTTTCCATCTGCTCGAGGAAATGATACCTGGGAGTCTGTTCTAATAGTGATGAATATCTATCTGCGAATACTTGCTCTGACCTCTACTAAAAGAGCTGTACTCTCTGAGACATGCATGGAGCCACTACTCAACTTTGCTAACGATCAAAGGTTACTGGCCTCACCATATTATGGCTCATCAGGGAATGGAATAGACTTAGAAATGAGAGTAAGTCTTGTAGAATAGTTGTTTCAAGTTATCTTACATAATGGAGGCTAAAAACGAACCCATTAGCTTTAGGCCTTTTATGGGTTCGTTAAGTGCCTAAAAATTTTTTATGATTTTACATGAGCCTTCATCCAAGATATACAGTCAAACATGGATAACTCGCCCTCGGATAGCTCGAACATATGGTTAACTCGAACGGTTTCTTTGGTCCGTTCCCACGTAATGATAAATTGCTTTAGATAACTCGACCTCAACTCTGTTAACTCGAACAACTTTTTGCCCAACGGCTACCGAGACGGTTGTTATCGCTTTAAAAAATTACTTTATCCTAACCCTTAGAGTTGAACCTCAACTTTTCGTAATTCATAGGCGTCGTTATTACTACCATCGACAAAATATTTTTGTCAATGACTTTTCTAAAGGTTTGGTGAAATTTGATTTGACCAAACATCCGCTTAGCAATGGCCCTTCGGAAGCAAGGGAAAGTGAGGTAACTTTCGCATAAACTTCAAGAAAAATCGGCAAAATTGATCTTGGTTAAAACGCTCAAAAGAAAAGGATGTATTTTCTTCTGAGCATTTCAACAACGATCAAGTTTTGCCAATTTTAATCTAAAAAATGTCCTGGCAATAACCATCACCTCAAACAACAAACCAATCTTAAGTGATAGAAAAGTCTCTATACTTTTTGATAAAAAAATTTTAAACTTTACATGAAA